>NW_027136884.1:984670-1312893 GCF_040869045.1 Eurosta solidaginis | reverse complement strand
ATTTAAATGCAAACTATTCTTAGTTTTTGAGATATCGCTACGAAATTTTATACTCGCGGTGTTAATCTACGTTCTTTTAATTACGTAGGCCGAGAAAAAGAAACGAGCATATACTTTTCTGTGGGTCTTTGGCATGATGAATTTGTATCTGGCGCCAGGTTTTTAGTGAAGAGTTCCCCCTGAATGACTGTAACCACAAATGACAAATATTTCAAGGGCAGGTTTTTATTTATATTTAGATATCTACCACACTATATTAATGCATCAATAGCTTTTCTTTAGTTAAGGTCTAAAAATTAAAAAAATCGTAAGATTTGCCTCATAACAATCGTTGAATGCTTCAATAGCAATTATTGTGAAGAATAGGTGGAACATCATTCTCTTTGCTGGGTGCTACGTCTCTGCCTCCGTTTAAGAGCACATGGAAGAATTTGCTGGAACAATATATTATAAAAGCGTGCAATTACTGGCATATGCTGACGACATTGATATCATCGGCCTAAACACCCGCGCTGTTAGCTCTGCTTACTCCAAACTGGAAAAAGAAGCGGTAAAAATGGGTTTGATGGTGAATGAGGACAAAACGAAGTACCTGTTGTAACCGAGCAAAGAGTCAGCGCATATGCTCCTTGGCAACCACGCTACTGTTGGCAAGCATAATTTCGAAATAGTAAAAGATTTCGTTTATTTGGGAACCAGCATCAACACCAGCAACAACATCAGCACTGAAATCCAGCGAAGAATCAATCTTGCCAATAAATACTACTTTGGATTAGGTAGGCAATTTAAAAATAAAGTCCTCTCTCGGCGAACGAAAATCATACTCTGCAAGTCACTTATCGTACCCATCCTGCTATATGAGGCAGAAGCATGGACCATGACAACAGCAGATGAAGCGGCTTTGGGAGTGTTCGAGAGAAAAGTTCTTCGAAAGATTTATGGACCTCTATGCGCTGGCGATGGCGAGTACCGAAGAAAATTTAATGATGAGCTGTACGAGCATCAACATAGTCCAGCGAATTAAAACGTAGCGGCTGCGCTGGCTAGGCCATGTTATGCGAATGAAAGATGTTGCTCCGGCCAAGAAAGTGTTTCTATCGGAACCCGCCTATGGAAGCAGAGGTAGAGGGCGGCCCCCACTCCGTTGGAAGGACCAGGTGGAAAACGATTTAAACTCCGTTGGTGTGAGCAATTGGCGCCGGTTGGCGGAGCGAAGGAGCGACTGGCGCGCCTTGTTGGACGGCCATAACCGTTTAGACGTTTAAGCGCCAATTAAGTAAGTAAGTAAGGAAGACTTTGCTCAAGAACCTAAGCACCCTCTGAACATTGGTAACCAGGTCGCCCTTTTTTTTGACAGAAATTTGAGTCGAGCTTGAAACATTCGGTTCTTAGGCGAATTTTTGGCAACATTTTAAATTTTTCCTATATACTCTGTGCCGTAATTTTTCGATCGGCTAACAGCCACATAGCTTTATGGATTTGTTTATGTTTAAACTTTGTGATGGATATGCCAAAATTTCGGGAAACAGCGAAGTCGATAGTCCTCATTTCATCAATAAATGTCTGAAAATGCTGTGCCAAATTGCAAAATACATGCAAGAAGCAGCAGAGGCTACAGATCTATGTTTATGCATGTCCTATATGTGTATTTTTCATTTCTATATAAAATGTGGGATTGATTTTTTTCGAGTGACTTACATAGGATATCAGAAAAATCAAATGTTTTTAATTAACTAGAGCTGGCCCAGTGGCTCAATATAAACACAAGCAGAGGTTGCGAGAAGCCACTTTGATCCCAGCCGATACCAAAAAATGTTTGCCTTATGCAAATTTGCTTATTTTTGAAAGCGAAGTAATCGTCGGGATATCGGTTTGTTGCAGTCTTGTATCGTCGTGCCATCGGCAACATCGACAACTTATCGAAATAAATCGATGAATTTTCGAAAACAAATCAATAAATTTTATGTAACAAATCAATCAGTTTTATATAACAAATCGACAAATGTTCGATATTAAATAGTTATTTTTTTAATAATTTTCCGATAGCCGTGAAATAAATTGTAGATTGCTTTTCAATAGAAAATTGATAAAATTTCTATAACAGTTCAATAATTTTAGTATAAAACAAGTAAGGAAGGCTAAGTTCGGGTGTAACCGAACATTACATACTCAGTTGAGAGCTATGGAGACAAAATAAGAAAAATCACCATGTAGGAAAATGAACCTAGGGCAACCCTGGAATGTGGTTGTATGACATGTGTATCAAATGGAAGGTATTAAAGAGTATTTTAAGAGAGAGTAGGCCATAGTTCTATGGATGGACGCCATTTAGGGATATCGCCATAAAGGTGGACCAGGGCTGACTCTAGAATTTTTTTGTACGATATGGGTATCAAATGAAAGGTGTTACTGAGCATTTTAAAAGGGAGTGGGCCTTAGGTCTATCGGTGGACGCCTTTTCGAGATATCGCCATTAAGGTGGACCAGGGGGGACTCTAGAATGTGTTTGTACGATATGGGTATCAAATGAAAGGTGGTAATGAGTATTTTAAAAGGGAATGGGCTTTAGTTCTATAGGTGAACGCCTTTTCGAGAAATCGTCATAAAGGTGGACCAGGGGTGACTCTAGAATATGTTTGTACGATATGGGTATCAAATGAAAGCTGTTAATGAGTATTTTGAAAAGGAGTGATCCTTAGTTCCATAGGTGGACGCCGTTTCGAGATATCGCCATAAAGGTGGACCAGGGGTGTCTCTAGAATGTGTTTGTACGATATGGGTATCAAACGAAAGGTGTTATTGAGCATTTTAAGAGGGAGTGGGCATTAGGTCTATAAGTGGATGCCTTTTCGAGATATCGTCATTAGGGTGGGCCAGGGGTGACTCTAGAATGTGTTTCTACGATATGGGTATCAAACGAAAGGTGTTACTGAGCATTTTAAGAGGGAGTGGGCATTAGGTCTATAGGTGGACGTCTTTCGAGATATCGCCATTAGTGTGGGCCAGGGGTGACTCTATAATGTTTGTACGATATGGGTATCAAACGAAAGGTGTTACTGAGCATTTTAAGAGGGAGTGGGCATTAGGTCTATAGGTGGACGCCTTTTCGAGGTATCGCTATTAGGGTGGGCCAGGGGTGACTCTAGAATGTGTTTGTACGATATGGGTATCAAATGAAAGGTGGTAATGAGTATTTTAAAAGGGAGTAATCCTTAGTTCTATAGGTGGACGCCTTTTCGAGATATCGCCATAAAGGTGGACCAAGGGTGACTCTAGAATGTTTGTACGATATGGGTGAGTAAGGGAGTAATCCTTAGTTCTATAGGTGGACGCCTTTTCGAGATATCGCCATTAGGGTGGGCCAGGGGTGACGCTAGAATGTGTTTGTACGATATGGGTATCGAACGAAAGGTGTTACTGAGCATTTTAAGAGGGAGTGGGCATTAGGTCTATAGGTGGACGCCTTTTCGAGATATCGCCATTAGGGTGGGCCAGGGATGACTCTAGAATGTTTGTACGATATGGGTATCAAACGAAATGTGTTACTGAGCATTTTAAGAGGGAGTGGGTATTAGGTCTATAGGTGGACGCCTTTTCGAGACATCGCCAATAGGGTGGGCCAGGGGTGACTCTAGAATGTTTGTACGATATGGGTATCAAACGAAAGGTGTTACTGAGCGTTTTAAGAGGGAGTGGACATTAGGTCTATAGGTGGACGCCTTTTCGAGATATCGCCATTAGGGTGGGCCAGAGGTGACTCTAGAATGTTTGTACGATATGGGTATCAAACGAAAGGTGTTACTGAGCATTTTAAGAGGGAGTGGGTATTAGGTCTATAGGTGGACGCCTTTTCGAGATATCGCCATTAGGGTGGGCCAGGGGTGACTCTACAATGTGTTTGTACGATATGGATATCAAATTAAAGGTATTAATGAGGCTTTTAAAAGCGAGTGGCCCTTAGATGTATATGTGAAGGTGTTCTCGCGATATCGACCAAAATGTGGACCAGGTGATCCAGAAAATCATCTGTCGGGTACTGCTAATTTATTTATATATGCAATACCACTAACAGTATTCCTGCCAAGATTCCAAGGGCTGTTGATTTCGCCTTGTAGAACTTTTTCATTTTCTTCTACTTAATATGGTAGGTGTCACACCCATTTTACAAAGTTTTTTCCAAAGTTATATTTTGCGTCAATAAACCAATCCAGTTACCATGTTTCATCCCTTTTTTCGTATTTGGTATAGAATTATGGCATTTTTTTAATTTTTCGTAATTTTCGATATCGATAAAGTGGGCGTGGTTATGGTCGGATTTCGGCCGTTTTTTACACCAAGATAAAGTGAGTTCAGATAAGTAGGTGGGCTAAGTTTAGTAAAGATATATCGGTTTTTGCTCAAGTTATTGTGTTAACGGCCGAGCGGAAGGACAGACGGTGGACTGTGTATAAAAACTGGGCGTGGCTTCCACCGATTTCGCCCATTTTCACAGAGAACAGTTATCGTCATAGAATCTATGTCCCTACCAAATTTGAGAAGGATTGGTAAATTTTTGTTCGACTTATGGCATTAAAAGTATTCTAGACAAACTAAATGAAAATGGGCGGAGCCACGCCCATTTTGAAACTTTCTTTTATTTTTGTATTTTGTTGCATCATATCATTACAGGAGTTAAGTTTTGACATAATTTACTTATATAATACAGTAAAGATATTAAATTTTTTGTTAAAATTTGAATTTAAAAAAAAATTTTTTTAAAAAGTGGGCGTGTTCTTCATCCAATTTTGCTAATTTTTATTCAGCACATATATACTAATAGTAGTAGCGTTCCTGCCAAATTTCATCATGATATCTTGCCAAATTACAGCTTGCAAAACTTTTAAATTACCTTCTTGTAAAAGTGGGCGGTGCCACGCCCATTGTCCAAAATCTTACTAATTTTCTATTCTGCGTCATAACTTCAACCCATCTGCCAAGTTTCATTGCTTTAACCGCTTTTGGCAATGAATTATCGCATTTTTTCGGTTTTTCGAAATTTTCGATATCGAAAAAATGGGCGTGGTTATAGTCCGATATCGTTCATTTTAAATAGCGATCTGAGATGAGTGCCCAGGAATCTATATACCAAATTTCATCAAGATACCTCAAAATTTACTCAAGTTATCGTGTTAACGGACGGACGGACGGACGGACGGACATGGCTCAATCAAATTTTTTTTCGATCCTGATTATTTTGATATTTTGATATATCTATCTCGATTCCTTTATATATGTACAACCAACCGTTATCCAATCAAACTTAATATACTCTGTGAGCTCTGCTCAACTGAGTATAAAAATAGCATTTCGATAAGCAAGCGAAAAACGATACCGATAGCTGCTCGATAAAAACTTTTGGAAAATAAATTTCCAAACTTTTTGATAACAAATCAATAACTGGTAACATATAGATAACTTTATTATAACATGCCGATAATTTTGCGATAGATAACTGAAAGCTTTTCGATGATAAATCGATAGAATAAAACAAATAAACTATCGGTAAGACATCGATAAATCGGGCAACATTTCGATAAAATTTTGATAACATATAGATTTTTTTCAATAAATATATCGATTATTTTCGATAAAAAGTTTATCAATTTTTGTTGTTATATCGGCCTACTGATTTTAAGATCGCGGGTTCGAATCGAGCTCAAGGCCAACAAACAAGTCCAATTTTCACAGCTATTCTGCAACATATGTCGCAGTGTTGTGAATATCAATTGGCACGAACCAGAATAGAAGTAGGATTAATGAAGACAAACAAAAAACCGCTGTGGTGGCTGAATGGTTATAGCAGCGGCGCCTAAACGTTGCCGATGAAGGAATTTAGCAGTTCCCGAAATGGATCTATACAACGAGCTTTGGCAGTTGTCTTAAATTTTTTCTTTCTTCTATTCTAATTTAAAAATTTTTTCAATTAAGAAAAAATTTATCATAACAATAATAATGATAAAAAATTATTGTTAGGCCTTGAGCTCGATTCGAACCCGCGATCATAAAAAGTTTATAAAATATCGATAAATTGACGAGGCAAAAATCTAAACAAGCGTTCGGCTGCTGATAAGCGTTCAAAAATATCAGAGAAGATGTCAAAAGACGTGGTTTGACCTTAGTCCTAAAGTGGAGAAAGAATTGGGCGTCTATATATAACATATATTAACTAAAACCCAAAAAACAACCCAGGATATTTGTGGAACCGGGGACCCATGGTATTTTTGTGCAGAATACCTTCCTGCATTGGCGGCATTTGGCCGCACTTATAGAAACTACCTCGGGTGGGTCTAGCACAGGTTTAGGCTCACATTTTTTTTTATCACCTGACAGAATTACTATGTTTCTTCTCTGCTCGTCGCTTAACAACCCTTTCGAGTAATAGCAGTCGACCGCTGTTCTAGACTTCTAGCCTTTTCGATGAATAATGGACCGCTTTCGATTGTAAATCGATAACTTTTCGATAACCTTTATTATCGATTGCTAGTTTAATAAACGAACGAGTGGAAATGGATAACATGCCCTATTTCATTTCCTTCTTTGGTTTTGTCTTAATTTGTGTATTCTAATTTTTTTCCTTCAATATGCAATTTTTAAAAGCCAAAGAAAGACCTTTACAAAAGTGTCGATTCACTTTTAGGTCTGAAATTTTTTAAAAATTTGTGCGTCTGTTTTATTAATTAGAATCGCACAAGTACAGTATGTATCCACATACAAGAGATTGTTCAAAAAATAAGATTTTTGGCATTCCAAACGTATTAGAACAACAACTATTGCAGCTGAATATGAATTGCTCAATAGTATGCTTTGTGTATGGGAAAGTAGAAGACAAAAAACCGAAATACCAAGGATGGTCTGTTGGTGGCATTTTGGGGCGTTCTAATTCAAGCAATCGACTCCTTGTTGCCTTTGCTACTTTCATTTATTGTTATTGTGTGGCTGCTGTTGTTGCTATCGCTGTTGTTGGAGGAAGTTTTAAATGCATTTCTATTTATATGTACGACAATGAATACCCTAAATTAAGCTGGGAAATTAGTCAAAGGCGCACATAAATTATGCCAATTTGTTTGGACTTCAAACGCAAATAGACCGCCAGTGGTGGTCGTCACGGTGATTAGTTGAAAGTTCTATAATGATAATGTCACATATGGTTATATTCGTGTATGTAGATATACATATGTATGTACATACATATAACTATGTAGAAACAAACATACGCTTGATTAAACACGAAAATATTTACTCATTTTGTTATATACATACATATATATTTGGGGTTAATTTTATAGATTATAATAACTGCTTCAGTCGTTTTTGAATCACGTATTTTCGGGATATATTTGTGAAATTTATTTCAAGAGACGATTCAGAAAAAAAAAAAAAAAAAAAAAATAATTAAGAAAAATAGAGCCCTCCTCATCCAAATTTTGATCCAGGGTGTTTTTGAAGTGGCAGCCTGTGTGCTATTCTTCTGAGTTTTCGATGTACGTATTATTAGAGCTTAATGTATGTACTATTAGAGCACGTACTATTAGAGCTGATAAGGATCAGCACTAAATAAGCAAACAATTTTTTCGTCTTCCCAGAACTTAAATTATCAAAATCCCACAACTTCCAGTTTCCATTCCATTTTAATTTGGTGTTATCTTCCTATGGAGAGGAAAGAGAAAGTAACCAACCTCCGACTGATAAATGACTTCTGCCGCAGCTGCAGGGATAGGAAGAGAACGAGAGCGTAGCGCATTATCTTTGCCATTGTATCGCACTGTCAAAGACCAGGTACCGATGTCTACACATGCACTTCTTTGAGTGCCTTGCATCCGCAAATATAAACAAAATTCCGCGCTACATTGGGCCAGCGCGGTGGGTTAGTTTCATGGGTGTTTGAACCACGTTTAGCAGGAAGGGAACAAGCGCTCCGCTTGGACAGTGGAGGCGGCTACTTTAATCTAACCTAACCATACTCCGATCTACAGGTTTGGTCTGTCTATGATATACTTAGTTTTCAAAAATCTATTGGAGCGCTGGCCCAACTAACTTATGGTCAACCATTCAAGTAAACTCAGTAAATAGATTGAAGCAACGCAACAAAGCGAATATCGAACAGTCGTATCTCATACTTGGTTACTTAGCTATATATACGTATGTGGAGGCGTGAATAACAACGCCTACTCTTAGCTTAGTGTGGAATATTCTTCGTTGCCTTGCACATACATAGGTCTGGCTGCGTGCTTTAGTGTGTACATGTACACAAGTGTGGCTGCTTGCTTTATTGTTGTTGTGCATTTATTTAGTAGCAGGATAGTTATGAATAGAATATTCGCCATGATGACATTCATAATCAACTATTTGTGCCAACAGCTAGAACCGATTTTACTGGCTTTTTACTTTCAGTGTAGATGACTATTCATTGATGGAAAAAGACGCAACCAGAGCTCCCTATTATAGGTTCCATCATAGATTTGGGTCAATGAACCGCCGAAACCCAACTTCATACCATCTCTTCGCGTCTGCAAATCTGTTACAAAAAAAGTAAAAGTAAGTCGAAATTCTGTAATCGGAAGAGCCTGCCAACGAGTCTACTCGACATAATGCTGGAGTAGTCAAAGCATATCTCTAGAGCAGTTCGTACCACCGGCAAACAAAAAACTTGGTTATCGGCGATCAGAAAAAAATCTTGTAAAAGGAGAAAGTCGTGGGTGTGAAGAGCTTGCACTAATAGGAATAAAGTATTAAGCAGCCGAAGAAGATACCCACAATCGACTATGAAATTTTTTCTAATATGAAAACGAAGCCATTTAAAAACCAGCAAAACCGGGTTTGTTACCCCTAAAGATATTTAAATATGGCGGAAATGAGTTGCTGTCTTGTACATCGGCTGAAAAAGTGACTGCTGACAACCGACAGCTTCTGCAGAGAGAGTTCATGTGCGCAGCTGCGATTGCACAATGACCTGTGATGACATCCGTAATACTCCCACCGCAGATTTCTTCAGCTTGAAAGGGAAGCTAGTTCCTTTCCTATCCACCCCGCAATCAGCCATAGCCTTAGTCTTTATTCCTTGATTTTCCTCAAAAGCTAACCCAGCAGCGCCCACAGTGTGTTGATAACGCGCTCTATCTCTCACACCAAAGGTCCTGGGTTCAATTCCTAATTTGTCGGGAATATATACTCGGTTCATACGGACATCTTCCTAGAAGATTTCGGGATTACTAAAACTATAAACCAGTCCCGATAAGCGTGTAATGTGTATTCGCTTCCGCATAAACATAAATCTTATTAATTCGATTGCATTGGGAGTACAATAGCGTAGACAAGCTTTATGATTAGGCAACCACTCTTGATTATAAGTAACTGTGTAAGTATATGAAAACAGTCGCAAATGGTCTTACGGCTGTGCGCAATTTCATTTAACTGATGACGACACTTTTAAGCATCCATTTATATTGCTTTTTGGTCTGTTGACCAAACCACCACGCCGTGGTGTGATGGTAACGTGCTCCGCCTACCACACCGAAGATCCTGGGTTCACACCCAGGGTAAAACTATATCAACATTCTAGAAACAAGTATTTTCAATTAGAAGAAAATTTTTCTAAGCGCGGTCGCCCCTCGGCAGTGTTTGGCAAGTACTACGAGTGTATTTCTGCCATGAATAGTTTTTCAGTGAAAACTCATCTGCCTTGCAGATGCCGCTCGGAGTCGGAACTAAATAAGCAGGTTCCGCCCCGCCACTTGTATGAAAAACTAAAAGGAGCAGGACGCAAATTGGAAGAGAAGCTCTGCTTAAAATCTCTTCGGATGTCATTGCGCCTTACATAGATTTATTTTATAATTAGACTAAGTATGGTACATTATATTTCCCATGCTCGATTTAGTTCTTCCCTTCGTATTCTTAATCGGTAATAATCTATTTTTATTTATTTATTTATTTTTTACAGCTTATACTAAGCCTAGCTTATACCTATATATATTAATTAATATATAATCTAATTAAATTAATTTATATGCATCCCAAATGGAGTGAGAGATGGGTAGCAGACGAATGACACCAATGCAAGGCTTTTGCCAGTTGTATCTGACGCTGTTAACGTATTTAAAGTGCGAAGGCAACATCTGAACGGCGATGCACTTACTTGGATGAGCGTCGACTACTTTTTTCGAACGTGAGAAAGCTTCCTAGTGCCAGCGTAGAGTAATCGGGATGTATGCAATATTATTGATGATTCGAAAGTTTGCCCATCTTGCACTAGAATGGCAGTGTTATTCAGTAATTGTTCAATTTGTGTTTAAATTCCCTTACTTTAATAGATTTAACATCATTTGGTAATTCATTGTAGAATTTTAATCCTTTATAGTACAAATTACATTTGTCTGTTTCTGTTCTATAAGCAGGTAGAGTAAAATCATTTCTTCTTCTTGTATTTATGGAATGAAGATTTCTTACATATTTTATGTTAATTTTCAAATAATCAGGCAAGTTGCCTTCTATTATGTTTCTAATAAAATTCATCGTATGATAAAACAGTACCTGTTTAAAGCTTAGCCAATTTAGAGTGGCAAGCATATCTCTGATACGTGCGTCATAGCGTTTCCTAAGAACAAATCGCATAGCTCGGTTCTGTTGCTTTTGCAATTTGTAAATTTGGTTATCTCTCATAATGAAAAATAATGTTGGACAATATATGAAGTGAGGTTCGATTATCGATCTGTAAACCATTACCTTGTACCGTCTACTTAAGTACTTGCAGGTTCTTTGCATGAAATATATATTTTTGGCTATTTTCCCAACCGTGTAATCGATGTGCTCACTAAAGTTGAGTTTATCATCCATTTTGATTCCTAAGTATTTGCTAGTACCGACTTTGCCAATAGTTTCGCTGTTTATATTTAGAAGTGGTAGCTCATTGTTTTGAAAATTCCTTCTTGATATAACCATACATTTAGCTTTGCTTATATTGAGTCTCAATCTATTCGAGCATAACCAATCATATACTCTATTTAAGTCTTCTTGTAATATTATATATATTTCAGTGATACTATCTCCACTAAGCATCAACAATGTATCGTCAGCAAAAAGTTTAATATCCCAGTACTTTAGAGAATTGGTTATATCATTAATATAGATATTAAACAATATAGGTGCCAGGACAGACCCTTGCGGAAGTCCAACAGGCACCTCTCTTTTTTCTGACAGGGATGATCCAATTACAGTTCTTTGACTTCTCTTCATGATAAAGTCTTGGAACCATTTTAGCTCCGTTTCAGTAACACCTATGCTATAAAGTTTTTTTAGCAATAAATTTTGATCAATAGTCTCAAAAGTAAGTTTTAAGTCTAGGAATACAGCTATTATATGTTTATTTCTGCTCAGATCTTCTTTCCAGTTAGCTAAAACAAGGTTCAAGGCACTTTCACAAGAATGTTTTTTTCCGAAAGCCTGATTGCTGCGGTATAATAACTTTATTATCATCTAGGTACTTCACTAGCTGGTTTTTAACTACAGTTTCCAGTATCTTTTCCTCACACGCTAACGTGTTAATAGGTCTTATCTCCTCAGCTTTTATAGTATTCTTGACTTTCTCTATTGGTACCACAATTGAAGTTTTCCATAGGTTAGGAACTACCCCTTTGTCTAGACTTTCATTTACAATTTGAGTATAAAAGTATCCCGTGCATGTTTTAGAGTCCCTTATGACTCCTTCAGTTATAAGTTTTTTCCCACCCTATTTTATTTTTGAATTTACTTACTATTTCTAGTATATCGCTTGCAGATACTTTCTGAAATTTGAAAGTAAGAGTGCTTCTTTCAACAGCCGAAAATGCTACGTTATTATTATTAACTGGAATATTCGAGCTGATTTCCACAGAGCGATCCTGCGACTTACACTCTACGACTCATGAAGTCAGTTAGAGATTTTGACGCTTATGCCTTCAACACCAGTGATCACCAAAACTCAAACTGCGATTGTGTTAGTAAGAGTGGTGGTGATATGGTCGTTGATTAAAGAGCAACGAGATATGACACATGCCTGCATATTTATTAACACTCAAAATTTCGTAAATATGCTACAAAAATTGTTTTTGTTTTTATCGGCCTATTGATAAATGATTCAAGTTTCAATTCGAGCTCAAGGCCAGAACAATAATTTTTTCTAATGATAATTATTGCTATTTTTTAATTTTTCTGTATAGCTAAATGGTTAGCGCAGCGTGCCTAAAGCGTACTGATGATGAAGGCTTAGCACCCTTCGAAATGGATCTATCTGCGCAGCTATGGCAGGTTGTCTGAAAAATTTTCTACTTACTATTCCAAAAACAAAATAAAATTTTTCAAATTTAGAAAAATTAAAAAATAACAATAATTATCATTAGAAAAAATAATTGTTCTGGCCTTGAGCTCGAATCGAACCTTGAATCATGCTACAAAAATAGTATTTCGTTGGATGAGTCTACTTAAATATTAAAATATACTATATTGCTATCATTGAAAGGTTAAAACTTTCTGCGCATGAACTTTTCTTTTCAAAAAAGTTTTTTTTTTTGTTTTATATACGCAAAAATTCTGTAGTCTCCTTCGATGTTTGTTTGACGCTTGCTCAGCTGAATTGGAAAATAAAAATATGTATTAAGTGAGCCCGATTTAATATATTACTAGCTGAAGACCTCCGTTCTACACAACCAAATTCCAACCTAGAGATGTGCCGCTCTCTGGGCTGCATCCGTTTGATGTCTATGAGCTGTTCAAATTTCTTTAACCAGGGTTAATTTGATGTACATTCACTCTGATGTCAACTAGCAACATAGAAATCCTTTTTTAATTAAGCACCAACAAAACTTGGTAATCATCCTAGTTTAACTCGTTGTATTAAGTATGGTCAATAAGATTTGTTTACAGTCTTCCAATACTCTTTTTAATGTAGACCAACCAGCTTAGGTCCTAAAACAGCTTTAAGATTTTGTTTTTAAATTGTACCAATTTTGTAAGATATTCAGCTACTTAATACAGAAAAAAAACTCCACCTGTACCTCAGTTAGTGTATGGAATGGGTGATTTAGCAAATTCATCCTTTTTCTATGTCAAATAATCACTCACACAAACATAAGTTTACAGACACCTCACCACATTTAATACGCATAATTTTATAATTGAAGTATATACAAAAGCAAAACAGAATTTATTACAATAAAATGTAAGCTGATAAAATCCGAATTCAATCACAGCAAATCCTTTTTAAGCCAAAATGGAAAATGGTCGAACTCTCATAAAAACGTGTCGACAAACAAACTGGCATACACACACAAACTAGTGATGCATAGAAGAAGAAACCGAATTCGGTTAACCGGATGTCTTCGAGGAAACGAATAATGGAAATCAAGGGTTCAGGAGCTTAGAATATATATTCCCACCGTGGTGTGATGGTAGCGTGTTCCGCCTACCACACCGCATGCCCTGGGTTCACACCCCGTGCAAAGCAACATTAAAATTTTAGAAATAAGGTTTTTCAATTAGAAGAAATTTTTTCTAAGCGGGGTCGCCCCTCGGCAGTGTTTGGCAAGCGCTCCGGGTGTATTTCTGCCATGAAAAGCTCTCAGTGAAAACTGATCTGTCTTGCAGATGCCGTTCGGAGTCGGCATAAAACATGTAGGTCCCGTCCGGCCAATTTGTAGGCAATATCAAGAGGAGCACGACGAAACTTGGAAGAGAAACTCGGCCTTAGATCTCTTCGAAGGTTATCGCGCCTTACATTTATTTATTTTTATTCTTTACTTTAAACCAGTAGGCTCCTAATGCGAAACTGTGAATGTGTTGATAAGAGTGCTATCATTGTAGTGGTGGAATTTTAATCGTTGATTAACAAGCAACGAGGCAGAGCATATGCACGCACATTTTTTAACATACAAAAAATATTTCGTAAAAATATTATGAAAATAAAATTTTATCGCATTTATCTGCCAAATAATTAAAATTATGCCAACTATTTTTTCTATAATATAACCTCCCGCTATCTTGCTACGACGCTTGCTCAGCGACTACTAAACCAAAGAGAATAGTAATGTGTGTTGAGCGAGTGCGAATAATAGCGTTTTCTACTTTCTGCTTAAAACCTCGTTTGGGTAAGATATTGAGAAATTAATTTCCAAACGAACTCTCAAAGACGTAGTCTATAACTTAAACTTTTGTAACTGTCAATGTAGATACTGATCACCATGTTCTGGCAATCAAAAGAAACACACTCTTCGTCGGGCGAGGGAGATACAGATTCGCGAAGAAAGTTTGAAGTGGAGAAGCTGCTCATTTACGAAGCAAATCATAAAAAGGCATATCTGACATATGAAAGCAACATGCACTCATCAGAGTTGAAGCGTGTTTATTGGACCCGTTATAAGGACGACGTTTACTGGGCGGCGTTTTACTCGAACGCATGCTGAGTTGATATCAACTGTAGTCAGTGTATTAAAATGAGAAGAGTAAAGAGACATGGCCAAATATTTCACAAGAAAATGACAAGAGTATATTTTGAACCGAGAGCACATTGCGCAGATCTGGTAATCTGCGCTAAGAGGAAATTTAAGTTAAAAAGAAAGAATGATACTTATCCTGTTCACAGAAAAAAACAAAAATTCCATCAGAGATAAATCTAGGCGCTAGACAGAAAAGAGCCATTAACAGAAGGATTGGAAGGTGTAACCTTTGAAATATCAGGCGAAGTGAGCTGCGTGCCATAGCAAGGGATAAACGGAATTTTTCATTGCTTATTTTAATTAAACCAAAATACAAGACTAAACGAGACCTTAACTGAACTAACTTGACTTGCGAGTGCAGAAAGTAAAATATCCGTCATGGGAGGAGTGAGAACATGGCCCAATCTAAGCAGATGGCCCGAAAATGGAAAAGGGAACTGAAGCTATATCGTACTCAAAGAATATTCAGGCAAGTCAGTCGTACCGATTTCATCATTCATGCAGTGTCTTCCAAACGTAGGCTTATGTCTATAGAGAGATCAGCCATACTGCTCCAGGAGAGAACAATATCAGACATCATTGCAACCATCTTTATCGATAGTCAGGCTGTTTCAAAGGCTATAGGCTCTAACATGATAAAGCCGAATGTCTGAGGTGACGGCTTCACTATGACCTATAAGACAAATGATTGAATTTGCAGATGAAATAGCCAGGAAAGATTGGAAAAGAGATATAAGCGAGGGCAGACAGCTCCTTTTGAGGAAAATTGGGGAATATGATGAGATGAGAATCTCATGTCAGCAGCATATTTCATCCCAACTCACATCATCTCATCTTAACTTATCTCATCTAATTTCATCTTATCTCAGCTTATCTCATCTCATCTGATTTCGTCCCATTCATCTAATATCATCTCATCTCATACCATCTGATATTATCTTCACTCATCTCATCTCATCTCATCTCATGTCAGCAGCCTATTTCATCTCACCTCACCTTATCTCATCTTAACTTTTCTCATCTCATCTCATCTCCTTGCTGCTTCACTGTTAACGATCTAAACTGAACATCACTAGAAAAAACAGACACGCAAATGCCGAAATTGTGTTTCCGAAAAATTGGAAATATGCCCACAGAAGCGCTTAAGGATGAATAAATATGTGCGTGAGTATGTGCAGGGGAAAATAGGGAAATACGAGTTGATTCTCAGCCAGAAGGCGGCCAAAGAAAAACGACCCGCAATATCAACTCTAAGCCGACACGATTCAACACTTAGCACAAAGCTAAATAAATGTCTTAGCAAACTGGGTTGAACTGTGCATAAAGCGAGTGGAACGCGTGTCTTTTATAAGCGTCGACGACAGCAAATTGCAGTGGCCATGAGGCCATCCAATATACGCAAATATTTTCCAATGCCAATGCCAACACCGACAGCAACGATTTGGTTCAATGGCATTCATAATTGAATTGGTTTTTGGACGAAACTCTAGGACGCCCTAGGTGGGACAACATGCAATGAACATGCCATTGGAAATTTTTTTAATGGATATTTATTGATTTTTTTTTTTTAAATAATCAACCATTTCATAGGATGAATTGTGGATTTGGTATCTCCATCAAATTGATGGGTAAAAAGGATTCAATTTCTGTTTGGTTTTTTGTGGCTTTATTTTTTCCTCACATTTTTTGTCGCGCCATTTCTGCATATTTATTCTCTTTGTGCCAATTTTTTCATCTACTTTGTTAACCTTGCTTGCTTAAAACTTTGCAATTTCCGTTACAACTGTGTGTCGGTGTGCTTGCATATGTGTGGATAGTACTGGGTGGCGCACAGTGGACCGTTTCTGTTGAAGATGTAGCAGTTATGAAAAATGAACATTAATTTCTATCGAGATTTGGGAACACTACCACAAAAGTGATCAAGTTAGCTGTACATTAACATGGCAGCACCCAATTAACCTAACCTAAACTAGAGGATGTAGTAAAACATGATCAAAACTTTAATCACAGTGGAGCTCCCATACTAACTCCCAACTCTTGTGCTTATTGGTTTCACGGCTCAATGAAGCTACCTCGGCTCTCTACTTGAACTTGATGCAATGCACTCATGAGAGGGCAATAGGTCGCAAGGAAGAGAAGGTTAAAAGAAGAGAAGTTGAATAGACTTAGAGATTTCATTATGCGGCCGAAGCTTCGCAACAGTCGAACGGCAATATATTGCGGTGAAAATATCAGAGCAGCTGAGAGCAGAAAACGGGCGTAGTGTATATAAAGAGATTTTAGGCCGAGCTTCCCTTCCAATTTTCGTCGTGCTCCTTTAATTTTTCCAACAAATTGGCGGGGCGGGACCTCCAGGTTTTACGCCGCTTCAGAACAGCACCTTCAAGACAGTTGAGTTATCACTGAGAAGCTTTTGTGGCAGAAATACACTCGGAGTGTTTGCCAAATCACTGCCGAGGGCAACGCCGCTTATAAGTATTTTTGGAAATATTTTTGTTTTTTATATTGAAAAAACTTGTTTCTAAATTTTTGTTGCTTTGCCTAGGAATTAAACCCAGGTCTTCGGTGTGGTAGGCGGAGCACGTTTCCACCACAACACGGCGGCCGACATTCATAGTTGCGGGAAGATAATGGGAAGGGAAGAACGGCGATGCAGCGGTATTGTCTCAGGTCGTACATGTGGAGCAAAAAGAGATATCAAGAAAATGTAAAGGGGTGACAATGAAACGGATTACTACCTCCGATATAGCGAACACCACCGCCAACCTTTACACTATATGGAGGATTTCTCGAACAGAAGGCGGAATCACATCATGGAGAAGATCAACAGCTAGCTCGTGACCTGAGGCGGCTGGCGTGATATGGTGGAAGCTTGCTGCGCCTACCACACTGAGGCAGAGGAAGTTCACTTGAACAACATGAAAGTCCGTTGCGATACCACGAGATGGCAACGCTGTAGTTTAAAATAAGACTAATATCGACTCTTGATAAGTATTAGGAGATCCTAATTTCAACAAACGCTGTACAATCAAACATGACATGTCGATGCTTTCTCATCTCATGCAGCTGCAGCAAGAACAGTTTTTCAGGATGTTGAACCGTACTGCATGGACTCCCATTAGACAGTGACTCTTCAAAAGATCAATAATGGATGAGGCTTGGTGAAAACAATAGTTGCAACAGTTCGCTTGCTATCTGGTTCCGGCAAAAAATATCTCGCTAGCCTGCAAGAGGTAAGTCATTAATCGATCGCACCAAAGTTAAACTTACAGGTTTAAAACCGCTTGGTTATCAGGGGAGATCTTAAGTTATCTAGCCGTAGTAGCGCTATACAACATCCGATCTACCACATTAATAATTGTGGCAATCTCCGCTTGAAAGACGTTCCAGTGATCAGGCAACTTAAACTTGCGGCTTATACTGAGCTCCTGAGAGCAAACTATTCCTCCCCAACTTCGAGCCGTTCCGTGCAAGTTGAAAGACCTAAAATGTATACGCGGTAGGCACGCCAGTCGTGAGCAGCATTTAAAGCACATATATCCTAGGGATCGCATTGTAAAAAAAATCCGACAGAGAACTGTACGTATTGCAAGCACGTGCCAAGTCTTTCGGAATACTTTCTGGCTTTGAATCAACTACAATAACAGAAGCTTCTAATGCGCAGGTTTCGTGCCAAAGTTTTTTCAAAGATCGTCCATTAGAGTAGCTGCATATTGACCTACAACTGGATGTGTCTATGTGATTCAACACGAGTAGAATTTTTGCTCAATTAAATTCTAAGGTCACTATAAGACCATACTCTTCTGAGCCTTCGGGACATTGAGTACTGCTTTCAGCATCTTCAACGGCTTTTTTGTCATCTTTACCGAGTGATGGATAGATGTGTCCCTTACGCAACCAAATTAGTTTGCATCTGTACCCCTTACCAGTTCGACTTTCCTTCCAAAGGCTTTTTTTTGTCGTTGAGTATGACCAAATTGACCTACATATATTCTATAAATTTTGTAACTAAAAATATACAAACGAATCTCAAAGACAATTTCGAAAAAATTCGAAAACTCGAAAAAACTTAAAAACTATTTCGAAATTTTATTTAGAGTTCTCCTAATTTTATTTTCGTTTGCTACTTTGTAGCTCATTAAATTTATTCTTGCCAAGTGCAAGTTGTGCGTCTCTGAATTTTGACAATCATACAAAGTATGAACATTTGTTTTATATTGGAAAAAAGCTGAAACACCCTTCGGAAAAAGAATTTTTAAAACTCAAAACAAATTTTGAGAGACGTATAACTTGCACTTTGCAAGTCTTAAATTGAATATACTACAATACTGCGTACACAAAAAATACAGTGAGGCATAGGGAGCTCATACAGCTTCTAAATTCCTTAACATCTTTTCCTATATAACACTTTCGTCAATTAATCAATTTAAAAAACCCAATAAATTTATTGTTTCAGATATCGCTTAGCAGCAAAATTCAATAACCAGCAATTTTTTACCTACTCATTACACCGTTTGCCCCACGTTGGGCGCCAACATCACGCTATAAATTTGTTTAAAATGAGGAAGGTACAGCAAACATATTGACACATTCGACACGCTTCTGTTGTCAGCCCACACTGGCTAAGCTGAACAAACAGCTAAACATTCAATTAACTGCTGAGCTTGTGAGTGTGTGTTTGTATGCAGGATATGCGACAGTTGATACTCTTTTGAAATGCGTTGGTGAAAATGGCACCTAACTAATCTGAAATTAAGTAGAATGAACTTCTTTACTGTACAGCAGCACAAAAAAAAAAAAAAACAAACACACATACGACAACAACCATATTGTGCTCAACATACCCAACAAACACTGAAAACAAAAATCTCAAATGTTTGAGAAAAACATTCATTCTCAGTTTGATATTCAACATTATTTATCATTTGAAACAAAATATTTTCTCGACTTTTTCTCAAACGTCGATCTTCAACTTGAGAATAATTTGATACATACTTGAAAGTTTTTTTCTCTCAAATGTTTGAGAAAACATTAATTCTCGATTTTATATTCAGCATTATTAATCATTTGTAGCTAAATATTCTCTCAACTTTTTCTCAAACGTTCTTCTTCAACTTGAGAATGGTTTCAGATATCGCATTTCGTTCCATTCTGGTTAAAAACCATCGAATATTTTCGTTATTTCAATAATTTAAAAGTACATAATAAGTGTTCATGAAACCCAAAAATTAAACAAAACATAGTACAACATGCTTATTTTACATCAATGCTATCGATAGTGTCGTCCATAGTGCCGTTGATAATTCGTCGATCTCTAATTTGCATACCTTAGCTGGAAACGTAAACAAGCGATTTTATTGAGTGAAGTTGGACATAAAGTGAAAAAATAAGGAAGTATTTATACATTTTAATAATATTAACTGATATTGTACTACACTATACATCAATCTAAACGAGTTAAAAGTGAAGTGAGGCAAATAATAAATTGGCTTGCCGAAAGTGGCACAAAAGTGGATTCCATTTCGTTCCGCCTTATTCTCGTTTGAGAAAAAGTTGAGAATCCAAAAATTCTCAATATGAAAATAAAGAAAAATTCCATATTAAAAATGTGCCTTTTAGCTTGAGAATGCTATCTACGGTTATTTGAAATGCATTTGAAAACTAACGTTTGAAATGTGAACAATGGACTGATTCTCAAATGTAGCTCAAACTGAGAATTGACAAAAATGTTTTTTGGGTAGCAAATGACACACATGCGGTAGGCTCACTCGGCCTTTTTTCTTCTTTAATTCGAGTTTGTGCATATTTGCCCTTCGTGCCATCTATGAAAGTGGAAAAAAATATCTTTACAGGCTGTGTCGGCGACATGTCATTTCGGTGCTTTTGAAGGGATCCTTACACATTTATGATATTTGTAGAAAAAAAAATTGTAGAAATTTTTTCCGGTTGCACACATTCTACCACACACACAGCGGTGTGCAGCATTAATTTTCGTTAGTCATCCTCAGTTTCCCAAAATCGTGTCGTATGTTTACTTTGACTCCTTTGGCGTATCAAGTTTCCTCGATTTTTCAATCATATTTGCCTCTTTGTATATACATTCTTATACTCAGTTGAGCAGAGCTCACATAACGGCATACTCTAATCGAGATAGATATAGACATCCGAAATCGAAAAAAAGCGAAAATTCATTACCAAAGACGGATAAAGCGATGAAACTTAGTAGGTGAGTTGAACTTATAACGCAGAATAGAAAATTAGTAAAACTTTGGACAATGGGCGTGGCACCGCCCGCTTTTAAAAGAAGGTAATTTAAAAGTTTTACAAGCTGTAATTTCGCAGTCTTTGGAGATATAATGATGAAATTTGGCAGGGACGTTACTTCTATTACCGTATGTGTTCTAAACAAAAATTAGTAAAATCGAATGACGAACATGCACACTTTAAAAAAAATTTTAAAAGTCAAAATTTCACAAAAAATAGAATATCTTTACAGTATAAAAGTAAATCATGTCAATATTTTACTCCATTAATGTTATGGTGCAACAAAATACAAAAATATATTTTGGTCGATATCTCGAAAACGCCTTCACATATACAATTAAAGGCCACTCCCTTTTAAAACCCTGATTAACACCTTTCATTTGATACCCATATCGTATAAACACATTTTAGAGTCACCCCTGGTCCACCTTTATGGCGATATCTCGAAAAGGCGTCCCCATATAGAACTATGGCCTACTCCCTTTTAAAATACTCTTTAATACCTTTCATTTGATATCAATGTCATACAAACGCATTCCAGGGTTACCCTAGGCTCATTTTCCTACATGGTGATTTTCCCTTATTTGACAAAGGATAAAGGAAAATCGTTCCAAAAAACATCACCCTTGGTATAAAATTTCGTCTATATTTCCGAAACGTATATGATATGGAATTAGAAAACCACTTATAAACCATCTACGAAACCAACGCAGCTAAGTTCTGAGTTGAGTATGTAATGTTCGGTTACACCCGATCTTAGCCTTCCTTACTTGTTTTTTTTTTCCTACATCTATTGACACATTTTCACTGCTTCTTCGATTTGGTTTGAAGTTGATTGTGAGCAAATGATGCTTTAAGTATTTAAGGGTGTTTTAAATGTAATACGAGACCACATATCAATTTGTTTGAGGCTCGTTGGAGCAGTTGAAAATGGATGTTCACTTGAGTGGATGTTTACATAGGCAATGGGCGGTACTTACTACATTTACACATACAGACATAGATATCTTTTCTTCTATCTCGTTTGGGTTGGCTAAATATTTATTAAAAAAAAATTTTTAAATGGAAATCAGCTGTTGATCAAATGGACCTCGACGAATTCGCGTTAATATGTATACAAGTTTATAGTTTTGGCTTGAGGGGTTTTAGAGTTACTTTGTTGGGTTTCGTAGTATTTGGGGACTCTTAAAAAAGGCAGTACTTTTTGCTGGAGACGGCGCAGTGCTGACGGTAGTATGCCCTAAAAGTAGCCGTGAATAAAGGCGGGCCTTTACACAGTTGTTACACCCATCCAATTGTACGACAGCACTCGAAAGCATCAAAAGTATAAGCAGAAAGGACAAAGGGAGACAGTCAGCTGCAAAATTTATAACAGGTTCACCGTCGGCCGCATCCAAAAAACTCTGAATAGTGTTCATAAACTTCTACTCGGAAACCTCTCTGGCCAATTACAGGCAATTTGGAATGTAGTTTGACATAAAACTTCGGTACAGGGTCAGATTTAATTGCGGATCAACATATTCGATCGGGTTGTTTCTTTGCTGCCTTCGCTTAAAGACACAGAGAGTGTGACATCCACAATATTAGCACATTTTATTACATGGGTTATCAGGTAGCCGTTTTCGGTGGCAATTATACATGGAATTCAAACTTTCCGATTTAAACCATAATTGCTGGTTAAATCAGGCGCAAGTCTTTTGGCTAGTGGCTCAAGCTCTTCGCACTCATATCTTTTTACGTTTACTTTTTGTTCAGATGCCGCGCTTCATTTTTCAACTTCCGGTAGTATTCACAATTCCATATCGTTGCACTTGATCTCTACACGGTTTTCGGACAATGTCCTTTTTATACTCAGTTGAGCGGAACCCATCATCCTTCGAATTGTGCAAAAATCTAGAACACCAATCGCAACATAGACGGTCTTGTCGCGTGCTTTTCGTTTGCGTTACAGCCATATTTATTCGTGGATCCTGTTCATACCTGGGGTTGTATATGAATTTTTTTCGGGCACCGGCGAAGTCGATCAGCTTAAGTATATTAGAAAACCTTTGGAATTTTTGTTCTTACTTGTTAGAAAAATTCCATTTTCTTCCATCACCGCAAAGGAGTATACTGAATAGATTTAGAGCTGACCGCTATAGGTACGCCTGTGGAAAAGGTTGGTATTCCGCATAGTAAACACTGCAGAAGCTGTAAAGACGTAGCTACCTAAGAGAATCTTGAGCACTTTCCGTGTAAATTCTCGTCTCTATGTAGAACATGTCTTATAAACTTTGGAGGTCTCATTTTGGAAAATATGTGTGGATTATGGGAAATGATTTTAAAAACAACTCAAGCTGGTTGTAGTATACCTATAGACGAGTTTTATGGCTTCAAAGCTAGCTACTCAGAAGTTCTGGGTCCGATGGATAATTATACCTATCGATTTATTGAGCCATCAGAACATCGTCTCGAGAGATGAGTAGGGAATAAAATTATTATGTGGTAGTGGTCTGGTTAACTGCTTCAAGAATGGGTCGAAATCGGACGGGAAGGTTTGAAAGGGGTTTTTAAGAAGAGACGCAACAATTAAGAATGCTGTGCATGGGATGCCTTCCAGTGCTAATAAATAAAATAAAAATAAAAATAAATGTAAGGCGCGATAACCTCCGAAGAGATCGTAGGCCGAGCTTCTCTTCCAATTTGCGTCGTGCTCCTTTTAATTTTTCCTACAAATTGGCGGGACAGGACCTACATGTTTTATGCCAACTCCGAGCGGCATCTGCAAGGCCGATGAGTTTTCACTGAGAACTTTTCATGGCAGAAATACACTCGGAGTGTTTGCCAAACACTGCTGTCGGGCTACCCCGCTTAGAAAAATTTTCTTCTAATTGAAAAACCTTGTTTCTAAAATTTTGATGTTGCTTTGCCCGGGGCGTAAACCCAGTGCTAATATGGTTCGAAATTCAAAATTTAGTTCGATAACCAGCATCTATAAAAGTCTTAAGTTCAACTCTGGTTCCATCGAGGGTGGTATGGGAATGTTTGACTTCGGTTGCGGTTGCGTCTAACCATATTATGATTAATATCATCTAGGTCTCGGTACATAGCGATATGCTCCCGGTGCTCTGCTCTTCTATAGATGGGCTTCGACTCAGTTAAGCAAAATCTGGGCTGACACTACCTCTTTCAAGGTAGCAAGATCCTTTGGACCGGAAGTGGGTAGAAATTTTGCTGACATTACTGCATTCGCAAAGGCTTATTGGTGTTTGGGTGTTTCAAGGGTTACTGTCCAATAGGAGTCCATGATGTTCATCTCAACATACTGGAAAACACTTCTTGCTGGAGCCGCATGGAGGATGATGAGGTGGAATTAATGAGCTGCTTCATGCTCCACTGTCCACCTTTTTCCGAAACTAGGCGAAAGTACTTCGGTATAGGCTTACAAGGATCTTCGAAGGACTTAGACAGGATCAAGGTTAGTATTTTTTCTAGGTAAATCGTTGCCATACAACGTTTCTCTAAATAGCTATAAATTGTACCAAAAGTTAATTTACTTGGTATCACAATGGAAATTCTAGTTGTCCAAGTGATATTCCACTGCCATGTGAGCATCGCCTGTCGGCTACCAATCCACCCAACAATATCTAACTGACCAGTTGAGATGTACCTGCCGCGAATTTATCAACACCGGGTGAGTGAAAGGGATTTCATCATATTGTGGGTCACGCTTCAGGCGGAAATTATTTGTAGGCTTTTATTGCTCTGTCGATTTGTTAAATAAAGAAGTTCCTACTGTTCTTGTCAGTGTACGGCCCCTTCCTCTTAGCTTCCCACACTCCGGCAGTGGACGAAAGCGTGAGCACAAGGATATGGTCTTTGAGATACAGCTTTTCTCCGCTGTTAGATTTGCTTCACTACATCTTTCCTCTACTGCTACGGTCTCGATCTCCGGAACCCTACTTCTGTTGCATCCACTCCATTCATAGCTAGCTTATTATTATTATTATTATTATTATTTTTATTACTCAGATGTCAGTTGCTAAACTGCTCCCAGGTGTGGGCTGCTGAATGAAAACTTAAATACAGTCCACCCTCTACTTCAAGAAAAATGAGACATATAGAAACTAACTACCTTTTCTTATCGCCATCCCACCCTGTCGCCCTTTCGCTCCATCTCGAATTCTATCGCATACTCACCCTCTAGCTACGGAAATTTACCAATTCTCTACCTACCTCGTCAGACTTTCTCAACACTTAAATATTTTGTCTTTTTATTCTGTGGGTGTTTTTGAGACTTCTGTAATATTTCGACTTGACTGTGCCCTTTACCTTTCTGACAAAACTCGCCTCATGTCAGCATATGGCCACTGCAGTAGACTTCGAAAGGTCAGTTTAACTTTACGCCTCCCATCAATACCTTTGACAGCGATGTATCCATTATCAAGGTGTCCGGAATAAAAAAAATAAATAAATAAATGCAAGTCGCGATAACCTCCGAAGAGATCTAAGGCCGAGCTTCTCTTCCAATTTGCGTCATGTCCCTCTTGATTTTCCTTACAAATTGGCCGGACGGGACCTACATGTTTTATCCCGACTCCGAACAGCATCTGCAAGGCAGATGAGTTTTCACTGAGAGTTTTTGATGGCAGAAATACACCCGGAGCGCTTGCCAAACACTGCCGATGGGCGACCCCACTTAGAAAAATTTTCTCATAATTGAAAACCATCACACCACGTGTCCTGAATACAAGTTTAAAAATGCCTTCGACAAGGTCTTTATTAAAAACTCTAGTCGCTTCAGCGTTTAAACAGAGCATTTGTGAAGACAGTGATTTTGTCTCAATAGTGAAACGGTTCGACAAATTATCTTAATGTTGCAAGCTTTCAACCAAACAACCCTATGTGTGGGTGAGGCACCATTTTTATTACCCAGCTCACCCTAATAAAATAAATCTCTAAAAGTCTTAAGGGGAGATATAAAACCAAATTGCTTAAAATTTATATGAAAGATTTCCTCTAAATCAAGCATGGTCGTTAAGCCCCAAACTAAATGCCACTATTCCCCCATCTTCTATACACTGAGTTCTGATTTTTCCCATTTCTCACGTATGTAATAACCATTACTATCTACCCAAAATAAATTATCCCCAAAGGGATTTATGCTAACCTCTATATTGAGGTGTTAAATGTGGGATTTGTCACGCTTCACCTTATATGTTGTTGTACGTGTACTCAAAGCACTACTACAAATAAGTACATTTAAAAAAAAAAGCCTATACTTAGTTTTTCACCCCCACAACAAAAATGATATGACACCAGTGCACTTCAATAAATGTTTACGGAAATTTTCTGCTTACGAGGAATTTAATACAACCAACAAATATGAAACTAATTGAATGGGCATTTGGTGAACATCACCAATGTCAATGAGCAGCAATTTAATGGAGTTGCAATCTTTGAAATTTCAAAAATGGCCTGCAGCTTAACGGATCGCACTGGTCGTGTTGGTGGAGGAAAATAAAGATAAATGAAATGCTTTATATTTGGAAAACAAATGGCAGTTTGACAGGGCCTCAAAGGGTGGGGAGCATAAAGTGCCATTTGTAGTAACGTGACAAAAATGAATTTTCGGAGATTAAAGAGTCAATGTTATGTCTGCCAACGTGAGTCGCCATACGAGCGATAAAATTTTATGTCTCTGGCGGGCATGCGAGGCTCTTACAAATTTCTGTTAATGTCGATAAAAATTCAAAATAAATTCATGGTTCTGAAATTAAAATTTTGAACTTGAACTTAAAGTGTAATAATAATGAAGAGAAAATAATTATGTAATGGACGTATTCAAAAATTGAATATGTGAGTGAATATGTGTCTATATATGTATGTACTTGGTAAACTCAATCAAAGTTGTGAGCAGCTGAATAGGTTAGGTTACGTTGAACTGGCCGGTCCATGAGGACCTCACATATACTGAATGAGTCCGTAGTGTTACCAGAAGTTTGTTTTAATGATCAAACTGAAAAACCCTATCAAAAACCAGGACCTGTGCTATAAAATAACTCCATCCTCTTGGAAAATACTAGAAGCTTCCTAGTACTTAAGCCGCTTGCTACTTCTAGTTCTGACAGCTGTATTACTCCTAATAGCTGGCGTCTTAGCCTGGCAAGCGCGGAACACGAGCGCAGAGCGTGCTCGATCTTTTCGTCCTCCAACCTGCACTTCCTACATGTGCTATCGCAGACCAAGCCTAATTTAAAGGCATGTGACGCCAGATGGTAGTGTCCATTCAGAATACCCGCCATGGGTCTATAGTCCTCTCTTTTTATACTCAGTTGAGCAGAGCTCACAGAGTATATTAAGTTTGATTGGATAACGGTTGGTTGTACATATATAAAGGAATCGAGATAGATATAGACTTCCATATATCAAAATAATCAGGATCGAAAAAAAATTTGATTGAGCCATGTCCGTCCGTCCGTCCGTCCGTCCGTTAACAAGATAACTTAAGTAAATTTTGAGGTATCTTGATGAAATTTGGTATGTAGGTTCCTGAGCACTCATCTCAGATCGCTATTTAAAATGAACGATATCGGACTATAACGACGCCCACTTTTTCGATATCGAAAATTTCGAAAAACCGAAAAAGTGCGATAATTCATGACAAAAGACCGATAAAGCAACGAAACTTGGTAGATGAGTTGAACTTATGACGCAAAATAGAAAATTAGTAAAATTTTGGACAATGGGCGTGGCACCGCCCACTTTTAAAAGAAGGTAATTTAAAATTTTGCAAGCTGTAATTTGGCAGTCGTTGAACATATCATGATGAAATTTGGCAGGAACGTTACTCTTATTACTATATGTACGCTTAATAAAAATTAGCAAAATCGGAGAAGGAAATTTTAACATAAAATTTAATATCTTTACAGTATATAAGTAAATTATGTCAAGATTCAACTCCAGTGCTGATATGGTGCAACAAAATACAAAAATAAAAGAAAATTTAAAAATGGGCGTGGCTCCGCCCTTTTTCATTTAATTTGTCTAGGATACTTTTAACGCCATAAGTCGAACAAAAATTAACCAATCTTTTGAAATTTTGCAGGGGCATAGATTTTATGGCGGTAACTGTTTTCTGTGAAAATGGACGATATCGGTTGATGCCACGCCCAGTTTTTATACACAGTCGTCCGTCTGTCCTTCCGCATGGCCCTTAACACGATAACTTGAGCAAAAATCGATATATCTTTACTAAACTCAGTTCACGTACTTATCTGAACCCACTTTATCTTGGTATGGAAAATGAACGAAATCCGAGTATGACCACGCCCAATTTTTCGATATCAAAAATTGCGAAAAATGAAAAAAATGCCATAATTCTATACTAAATACGAAAAAAGGGATGAAACATGGTAATTGGATTGGTTTATTGACGCGAAATATAATTTTAGAAAAACTTTGTAAAATATTTGTGACACCTACCATATTACGTAGAAGAAAATGAAAAAGTTCTGCAGGGCGAAATAAAAAACCCTTAAAATCTTGGCAGGTATTACATATATAAATAAATTAGCGGTATCCAACAGATGATGTTCTGGGTCACCCTGGTCCACATTTTGGTCGATATCTGGAAAACGCCTTCACATATACAACTACCACCACTCCCTTTTAAAACTCTCATTAATACCTTTAATTTGATACCCATATCGTACAAACTCATTCTAGAGTCACCCCTGGTCCACCTTTATGGCGATGTTTCGAAAAGGCGAACACCTATAGGACGAAGGCTCACTTCCTTTTAAAAATACTCAATAACACCTTTCATTTGATACCCATATCGTACAAACAAAGTCTAGAGTCACCCCTGGTCCAGAAAGGCCCACTCCCTCTTCAAATACTCATTAACTCCTTTCGTTTGATACCCATATTGCACAGACGATTTCTAGAGTCACCCCTGGCCCACCTTTATGGCGATATCTCGAAACGGCGTCCACCTATGGAACTAAGGATTACTCCCTTTTAAAATACTCATTAACACCTTTCATTTGATACCCATATCATACAAACAAATTCTAAAGTCACCCCTGGTCCACCTTTATGGCGATATCTCGAAAAGGCGAACACCTATAAAACGAAGGCCCACTCCCTTCTAAAAATACTCATTAACACCTTTCATTTGATACCCATATCGTACAAACAAAGTCTAGAGTCACCCCTGGTCCACCTTTATTGCGATACCTCGAAAATGCGTCCACCTATAGAACTAAGGCCCACTCCCTCTTAAAATACTCATTAACTCCTTTCGTTTGATACCCATATTGCACAAACGAATTCTAGAGTCACCCCTGGCCCACCTTTATGGCGATATCTCGAAACGGCGTCCACCTAAAGAACTAAGGCCCACTTCCTTTTAAAATACTCATTAACACCTTTCGTTTGATGCCCATATTGTGCAAACAAATTCTAGGGTCACCCCTGGTCCACCTTTATGGCGATATCTCGAAACGGCGTCCACCTATGGAACTAAGGAGTACTCCCTTTTAAAATGCTCATTAACACCTTTCATTTGATACCCATATCGTACAAACGCATTCTAGAGTCAACCTTGATCCACCTTTATGGCTATATCCCTAAATGGCGTCCACCTATAGAACTATGGCCCACTCCCTCATAAAATACTCTTTAATGCCTTTCATTTGATACACATGTCATACAAACACATTCCAGGGATTCCCTCTGTTCATTTTCCTACATGGTTATTTTCCCTTATGTTGTCACCATAGCTCTCAACTGAGTATGTAATGTTCGGTTACACCCGAACTTAACCTTCCTTACTTGTTAATGATAGAAACAACGTTATTAGTCTAAGGTTGTAAGACCCACGCATAATCTTCGACACTTTATAGCCCGGCGCTTGAACCCACGCGTTTCCCGCTCGGTCGATCATGTGCACCACTCGCCTTCGCTTAATCTCGCCCAGTCTATTTGGGACTTCTACGCTGCAAGCTTCAAGGGATGCGCCCTTTTTAGCTAGTTCAACCGATTTCTTCATTCCCGTCTATTCCCATATGCCCTGGGACCCAATATATATGTATGCTACTCCCTGTCCGGATTCTCTCCAGGGACTGCCAACACTCTAACACGCATTTAGATGATGTGCTATGCGAGATTATTGCCTTAATTGTTGCTTGACTGTCAATATAAAAGTTAACACGGTTGCAGCTTGAGCTATTCCCTTCCAGTGCTTTTACTGCTTTGGTTACGGCTAATATTTCCGCTTGGAAAACGCTACAGTAATCTGGCAGCCTGCAGAAAATGTTTATTGCCGTATCAGCACAGTATAGCATAGACCCTACTCCTTCCACTACTTTGGAATCATCTGTGTACACATGTATCGTCTCATCCGCCATTTGCGCACCCTAGCTCCAACTCTCCACCCCTATTGGGGCAACTGAATACGCACAGTATTATGAAACAATTTTAAGAGCCAATAATTAAATTTTACCTTTTAAGACTTTGTTTTGCGGGTTAGGATAAAAATTGCTTAATAAATAAAAAAAATGCTTGGCGCGATTAACTTCGAGAACATTTAGGTCCAGCTGCTCTTCTAATTTGCGGCGTGCTCCTTTTAACTTACACTACAATGATGTATTCCGACTTCTACTGCCGATTTTTTACCGAGAAGCTTTTCATGGAAGAAGTATACTCAAAGTGTTTGCCAAATCAATTCCGAGCGGCGATCTCGATTAGAAAAGCTTTTTTTCTAATTGGAAAAACTTGTTTCTAAATTTTTGTTGTTACTTTGCCGAGATTTGAACCCAGGGCCCTCGGTGTGCTGGCGAAGGACGCAACCACCACGTTACAGAAAATACATAGTGCGCCGTAACTGCTGCAGTCGCAGCAACCACGTGTTCGTGGACTAAAAACCAATGGACTTAGGATTTCAGGGTGGCGTTCCACATTTCTCAATTTTAGGGGCCTTCTGTTGTACCTCCAGTTATTTTGCTGTGAGCGTGGTTTCTACCAATTTACTGATATGTTTCCACTCTTCTGGGTTGCTCGGTATTTTTTCTGTAACATTATGTAACATTTGGGTAATATAGAGATGCTGATGCTCCATGCTTCAACATCTGTTATAAGTTTCGCTGTCCATCAGCCTCGTTATCCATTTTCCCACCGTTGTTAGCCACATCCTAAACGTTTCTTCCTTGCTCTCTTTGCTAAAGACTTTCAGGCGCTCTTGATCCATCTGGTTCTTTCTTTCCCATAACCTTCTTCTTTTCGTCGCTAATGGGTCGAAGGTTGTTCCACCAGTCCTGATGTAGTGCGATATGCGGAGGCTACTCTCAGAGCTGCTTTTCGCTGAGTAGCTATTAAAAGCTTACTTCGATTCTTCTTACGAATTGTGTTTTGCTTACAGCTTGGAGCCGTCCAGTAACGTGGATGGGATGATGTCCATCAGCAGCTTCGGCGTACTTTCCGTTGTTCCTCTGGTGTTTACCGACAGCCCACTTAGCATCGATACATGAATGAATGCCTTTCAAGTCGCGTGTTGAATTTGCGCCCAACATGTTAATCGAGAGTCTAGAACTAGTCCTAAATATTTTACTACCTTCTTCTATAATATATTTTCGGAGAAGGTTTTAAATCTAACCTCTAGCGGTATACGTTTTTATTTTCTAATAGTATCAACTTTTTTCTGCCCCCGACTTTAGTCAGCGGTCGTCTAGCCACTCCTATGTGTCTTGATACTGTGCTAAAGCTGATCATCAAATTTTGTTAATAGATTCTGGTTTCCAAGATATTAAATTGTAGATTGATTAAGCATGTAAAATGTTATCAATTTTTTATCGAATTGTTGACGCATTGTTATCAATGATATATGTTATCGAATTATTGGATTGTTATCGGCGTGTTATCTGTTTGTTGTAAAAAAATATCAATTTGTTATCGAAAAGTAAACTATTATTTATCGAACAGTTATACAAAGTTATCGATTTCTTGTTGAAAGTTGATTGATTTGTGAGGCATTATCGGTTTGTTATAGGTGTTTGTTATCGATTCATCGGTTTATTATTGAAACATTATCGATTTGTTACGAAAAAATTATCGGTTTCTTAAGTGAGAAGCTATTGATTTGTTATCAAAATAATATCGAGAAACTATCGTTCATTTATCGAAAATCTGTCAAAAATAATCGATTTGTTTTTAAATATTTATCGATTTTTTATAAAAAGTTATCGATATGCCACCAAAATTTACCTTCTTTAATATTTTTACCGAATTAAAAACATTTTCCGTGTCAAAAAAGCTATTCTGTTAATATTTACGTATGAAAACGATAAAAACCACATATACAAAACAAAAATATTAATTAGAATCCGAGGAATAAAACAATACAAAGGAAATTCATTTGAACTTGACACTGGATTCAGCCCATTGTTTTCGCCATGGTTTTAGTTTAAAAAATTTCACCAGTAATTTCTTTTTAATTTCGTAACATAGCTTGTACGTACTGGAACAGGTGTAAGGTGTTCAATATATGGTGAAACCAACACCACATACAACGAATTAAATCGTTAGCCGAATAAACGAAAAGCAGTTAATTTACGACTCACAAAATTACACTTCTTGCCGCTACGACAGTGAGCTTGAGTTCGTTTTAGTAATTTTGTATGCGATGTGAGTAATTTTAATACGTTAAATAAATAAATAAATATAAGACGAGATAACCTCCGAAGAGATTTTAGGCCAATCTTCTTTATTTGCGTCGTGCTGCTTTTAATTTTTCCTACAAATTCGTAGGACGGGACCTGCTTGTTTTATGCCAACTGCGAACGGCATCTGCAAGTGAAATGAGTTTTCACAGAGAGGTTTTCATTGGTAGAAAAACACTCGGAGTGCTTGCCAAATACTGCCGAGAGTCGACCCCGATTAGAACAATTTTCTTCTAATTGAACAAACCTGTTTCTAAAATTTTAATGTTGCTTTGAGCGGGGAGTGACCCAGGATCTTCGTTGTGGTAGGTAGAGCACGCTACCATCACAAAACGGCGGACAATTTAAAACGTTAATTCTAAAATATTTCAGAAATAGGTGGGATGATTTTTATTTCGAAGAGATTTATTTCGAAAGCTAAATATAATGATTTTTTGAAAGAACTTTGTAGTCATTCGATAATAAAGTAAATTTTGCCCACAACTGCCGTTTCTTTATATTTCGATTCACTATTTTTTGTCATAGCATCCCCACAATCTTAACTTATTTTTAGTCATGAAATTTCTTTACTTTCTTTGACACATGATTATTAGTTGTTTTCTGAATGATGAAGGAAAACAGTTACAAAACAAATGAAAACTAAAAAAAAAAATTTCAAGAAATTTTCTGAACTACAAGGGGCACCCTAATAATATTCATAGGACAAGATAAGTTAGACGTATATATCTTTAAATGTGTCCGATGAAAAATGATTATTAGAAAGAGCTCTTTTTTTGAAACACCTATTTATAAGTTAAACGTTGATTCGTATTCTTTCAAAAATATCTATGTTCCATACAAATGTCAATCACCGTATATGGGGTTGCTCAAAATTCTCACAAACTAGCATAACTGGAAAAACACTCATCTCTCATTTTTGTGTGCTTGCTAAATAATTTGATTGAGTTCTCTTAAAATCAATAACTTCATCTAAATAATTTTCACTTATCATAAAAGGAAAGTTTGTATTACATGAAAGTATGCATTTGCTCAGTGCATACGCGTACAAATACATAAACACGTATGTATACAAATATATAGATGTATATATGTCAATTTTATTACATTTCTGCTATTTATGAGCATGTTATACAAATTTTTATGGGAAAAAATAAAAAAGCCATAAACACAAAGTTCGTTTCCTAAGTGCCTTTGAGAGTTATAGATTTTGGGGCTGAGGTCGGTTGTTTGGTTTAAGCACTTCCGAAAATTATTCGATAACACTTACATATGTATATAAATAGTACCAGAAATAAAAATGTAAAAGAACAAGTAAGGAAGGTTAAGTTCGGGTGTAACCGAACATTATATACCCAGTTGAGAGCTATGGTGACAACATAAGGGAAAATAACCATGTAGGAAAATGAACCGAGGGAATCCCTGGAATGTGTTTGTATGACATGTGTATCAAATGAAAAGCATTAAAGAGTATTTTATGAGGGAGTGGGCCATAGTTCTATAGGTGGACGCCATTTAGGGATATAGCCATAAAGGTGGATCAGGGTTGACTCTAGAATGCGTTTGTACGATATGGGTATCAAATGAAAGGTATTAATGAGTATTTTAAAAGGGCGTGGACCTAAGTTCTATAGATGGACGCCTTTTCGAGATATCGCCGTAAAGATGGACCAGGGGTGACTCAGGAATGCGTTTGTAAGATACGGGTATCAAATGAATGGTGTTAATGAGCATTTTAAAAGGGAGTACTCCTTAGTTCCATAGGTGGACGCCGTTTCGAGATATCGCCATAAAGGTGGACCAGGGGTGACCCTAGAATTTGTTTGCACAATATGGGCATCAAACGAAAGGTGTTAATGAGTATTTTAAAAGGGAGTGGGCCTTAGTTCTTTAGGTGGACGCCGTTTCGAGATATCGCCATAAAGGTGGGCCAGGGGTGACTCTAGAATTCGTTTGTGCAATATGGGTATCAAACGAAAGGAGTTAATGAGTATTTTAAGAGGGAGTGGGCCTTAGTTCTATAGGTGGACACATTTTCGAGGTATCGCAATAAAGGTGGACCAGGGGTGACTCTAGACTTTGTTTGTACGATATGGGTATCAAATGAAAGGTGTTAATGAGTATTTTTAAAAGGGAGTGGGCCTTCGTTTTATAGGTGTTCGCCTTTTCGAGATATCGCCATAAAGGTGGACCAGGGGTGACTTTAGAATTTGTTTGTATGATATGGGTACCAAACTCCAGGGATGAAGAATATACAACTGTTTTTTCACAGAAAATTACAATTTACCAGGTAGAGCCGCTCAAAGTAGACCAATTTTCAACATTGGGAAAAGTTTTTAATTTTTATACTCAGTTGAGCAGAGCTCACAGAGTATATTAAGTTTGATTGGATAACGGTTGGTTGTACATATATAAAGGAATCGAGATAGATATAGACTTCCGTATATCAAAATAATCAGGATCGAAAAACAATTTGATTGAGCCATGTCCGTCCGTCCGTCCGTCCGTCCGTCCGTTAACACGATAACTTGAGTAAATTTTGAGGTATCTTGATATAATTTGGTGTGTAGGTTCCTAAGCACTCATCTCAGATCGATATTTAAAATGACCGATATCGGACTATAACCACGCCTACTTTTTCGATATCGAAAATTTCGAAAAACCGAAAAAGTGCGATAATTCATTATAAAAGACAGATAAAGCGACGAAACTTATTAGATGAGTTGAACTTATGACGCAGAATAGAAAATTAGTAAAATTTTGGACAATGGGCGTGGCACCGCCCACTTTTAAAAGAAGGTAATTTAAAATTTTGCAAGCTGTAATTTGGCAGTCGTTGAAGATATCATGATGAAATTTGGCAGCAACGTTACTCCTATTACTATATCTACGCTTAATAAAAATTAGCAAAATCGGAGAAGGACCACGCCCACTTTGAAAAAAAAATTTTTTTTAAAGTAAAATTTTAACAAAAAATTTAACATCTTTACAGTATATAAGTAAATTATGTCAACATTCAACTCCAGTAATGGTGTGGTGCAACAAAATACAAAAATAAAAGAAAATTTTAAAATGGGCGTGGCTCCGCCCTTTTTCATTTAATTTGTCTAGGATACTTTTAACGCCATAAGTCGAACAAAAATCAACCAATCCTTTTGAAATTTGGTAGGGGCATAGATTTTATGACGTTGAATGTTTTCTGTGAAAATGGGCGGAATCGGTTGATGCCACGCCCAGTTTTTATACACAGTCGTCCGTCTGTCCTTCCGCATGGCCGTTAACACGATAACTTGAGCAAAAATCGACATATCTTTAATGAACTTAGTTCACGTGCTTACTTGAACTCACTTTATCTTGGTATGAAAAATGAACGAAATCCGACTATGACCACGCCAACTTTTTCGATATCGAAAATTACGAAAAATGAAAAAAATGCCATAATTCTATACCAAATACGAAAAAAGGGATGAAACATGATAAGGTAATTGGATTGTTTTATTGAAGCGAAATATAACTTTAGAAAAAACTTTATAAAATGGCTGTGACACCTACCATATTAAGTAGAAGAAAATGAAAAAGTTCCGCAGGGCGAAATAAAAAACCCTTAAAATCTTGGCAGGTATTACATACATAAATAAATTAGCGGTATCCCACAGATAATGTTCTGGGTCACCCTGGTCCACATTTTGGTCGATATCTGGAAAACGCCTTCACATATACAACTACCACCACTCTCTTTTAAAACCCTCATTAATACCTTTAATTTGATACCCATATCGTACAAACACATTCTAGAGTCACCCCTGGTCCACCTTTGTGGCGATATTTCGAAACGGCGTCCACCTATAGAACTAAGGCTCACTACCTTTTAAAATACACATTAACACCTTTCGTTTGATGCCCATATTGTACAAGAAAATTCTAGGGTCACCCCTGGTCCACCTTTATGGCGATATCTCGAAACGGCGTCCACCTATGGAACTAAGGATTACTCCCTTTTAAAATACTCATTAACACCTTTCTTTTGATACCCATATTGTACAAACAAATTCTAGGGTCACCCCTGGTCCACCTTTATGGCGATATCTCGAAACGGCGTCCACCTATGGAACTAAGGATTACTCCCTTTTAAAATACCCATTAACACCTTTCATTTGATACCCATATCGTACTAACGCATTCTAGAGTCACCCCTGGTCCACCTTTATGGCGATATCTCGAAAAGGCGACCACCTATACAACAACCACCACTCCCTTTTAAAAGCATCATTAATACCTTTAATTTGATACCCATATCGTACAAACACATTCTAGAGTCACCCCTGGTCCACCTTTATGGCGATATTTCGAAACGGCGTCCACCTATAGAACTAAGGCCCACTCCCTTTTAAAATACTCATTAACACCATTCGTTTGATGCCCATATTGTACAAACAAATTCTAGGGTCACCCCTGGTCCACCTTTATGGCGATATCTCGAAACGGCGTCCACCTATGGAACTAAGGATTAGTCCCTTTTAAAATACTCATTAACACCTTTCATTTGATACCCATATTGTACAAACAAATTCTAGGGTCACCCCTGGTCCACCTTTATGGCGATATCTCGAAATGGCGTTCACCTATGGAACTAAGGATTACTACCTTTTAAAATACTCATTAACACCTTTCTTTTGATACCCGTATTGTACAATCAAATTCTAGGGTCACCCCTGGTCCACCTTTATGGCGATATTTCGAAACGGCGTCCACCTATGGAACTAAGGATTACTCCCTAAAATGCTCATTAACATCTTTCATTTGATACCCATATCGTACAAACGCAATCTAGAGTCAACCCTGATCCACATTTATGGCTATATCCCTAAATGGCGTCCACCTATAGAACTATGGCCCACTCCCTCTTAAAATACTCTTTAATGCCTTTCATTTGATACCCATGCCATACAAACACATTCCAGGGTTTCCCTCGGTTCATTTTCCTACATGGTTATTTTCCCTTATGTTGTCACCATAGCTCTCAACTGAGTATGTAATGTTCGGTTACACCCGAACTTAACCTTCCTTACTTGTTCTTTTTTTCGTTGTATTTAAAATGGTTTTGTGAGTAAATAAGGCGGCCGGTTGTCGTTTTCTTGTATAGCAATTAAAGATAATTTAATTTTGAGATTGAAACAAAAAAAAAAAATTATTTTTTCTTTTTTTGTGAAAAGTTGGCGGATATACTTGTTTTTCGAATTGCCTATTTATACTCAGTTGAGCAGAGCTCACAGAGTATATTAACTTTGATTGGATAACGGTTGGTTGTACAGGTATAAAGGAATCGAGATAGATATAGACTTCCATATATCAAAATCATCAGTATCGAAAAAAAATTCGATTGAGCCATGTCCGTCCGTCCGTCCGTCCGTCTGTCCGTTAACACGATAACTTGAGTAAATTTTGAGGCATCTTGATGAAATTTGGTACGTAGGTTCCTGGGCACTCATCTCAGGTCGCTATTTAAAATTAACGATATCGGACAATAACCACGCCCAATTTTTCGATATCGAAAATTTCGAAAAATCGAAAAAGTGCGATAATTCATTACCAAACATGGATTAAGCGATGAAACTTGGTAAGTGCGTTGAACGTATGACGCAGAATGGAAAACTAGTAAAATTTTGGACAAGGGGGGTGGCACCGCCCACTTTTAAAAGAAGGTAATTTAGAAGTTTTGTAAGCTGTAATTGGGCAGTCGTTGAAGATATCATGATGAAATTCGGCAGCAACGTTACTCTTATTACTATATGTCTGCTTAATAAAAATTAGCAAAATCGGAGAACGACCACGCGCACTTTTAAAATTTTTTTTTTTAAATTCAAATTTTAAAAGAAAAGTTTATATCCTTACAGTATATAAGTAAATTATGCCAACATTCAACTACAGTAATAATATGGTGCAACAAAATACAAAAATAAAAGAAAATTTCAAAATGGGCGTGGCTCCGCCCTTTTTTATTTAATTTGTCTAGGATAATTTTAATGCCATAAGTCGAACAAAAATTTACCACTCCTTGTGAAATTTTGTAGAGGCTTAGATTCTAGGACGATACCTGTTTTCTGTGAAAAAGGGCGAAATCGGTTGAAGCCGCGCCCAGTTTTTATACACAGTCGACCGTCTGTCCTTCCGCTCGGCCGTTAACACGATAACTTGAGCAAAAATCGATATATCTTTACTAAACTCAGTTCACGTACTTATCTGAACTCACTTTGTGTTGGTGTAAAAAATGGCCGAAATCCGACTATGACCACGCCCACTTTTTCGATGATTTCGAAAATTACGATAAATGCCATAATTATATACCAAATACGAAAAAAGGGATGAAACATGGTAATTGTATTGGTCTATTGACGCAAAATATAACTTTAGAAAACAACTTTGTAAAATGGGTGTGACACGTACCATATTAAGTAAAAGAAAATGAAAAAGTTTTGCAGGGCGAAATCAAAAGCCCTTGGAATCTTGGAAGGAATACTGTACGTGGTAATACATATATAAATAAATTAGCGGTACCCGACTGATGATGTTCTGGATGACCCTGGTCCACATTTTGGTCGATATCTCGAAAACGCCTTCACATATACAACTAGGGGCCACTCCATTTTAAAACCCCCATTAATACCTTTAATTTGATACCCATATCGTACAAACACATTCTAGAGTCACCCCTGGTCCACGTTTATGGCGATATCTCGAAAAAGGCATCCACATGTAGAACTAAGGCCCACTCCTTTTTAAAATACTCATTAACACCTTTCATTTGATACCCATATTGTACAAACAAATTCTAGAGTCACCCCTGTTTCACCTTTATGGCGATATCTCGAAAAGGCGTCCACCTATAGAACTAAGGCCCACGCCCTTTTAAAATACTCATTAGCACTTTTCATTTGATACCCATATTGTACAAACGCATTCTAGAGTCAACCCTGGTCCACTTTTATAACGATATTCCGAAAAGGCGTCCACCTATAGAACTAAGGCCCACTCTCTTTTAAAATACTCATTAACAGCTTTCATTTGATACCCATATCGTACAAACAAATTCTAGTGTCACCCCTGGTCCACCTTTATGGCGATATCTCGAAAAGGCGTCCACATATAGAACTAAGGCCCACTCCGTCTTAAAATACTCATTAACACCTTTCATTTGATACTCATATCGTACAAACAAATTCTAGAGTCACCCCTGGTCCATCTTTATGGCGATATCTCGAAAAGGCGTCCATCTATAGAACTTAGGCCCACGCCCTTTTAAAATACTCATTAATACCTTTTATTTGATACCCATATCGTACAAAATAAATTCTAGAGTCACCCCTGGTCCACCCTTATGGCGATATCTCGAAAAGGCGTCCACCTATAGAACTTAGGTCCACTCCCTTTTAAAATTATCATTAACACATTTCATTTGATACCCATATCGTACAAACAAATTCTAGAGTCAGGCCTGGTCCACCTTTATGGCGATATCCCTAAATGGCGTCCATCTATAAAACTATGGCCCACTTCCTCTTAAAATACTCTTTAATACCTTCCATTTGATACACATGTCATACAAACACATTCCAGGGTTACCCTAGGTTCTCTTTACAACATGGTGATTTTCCCTTACTTTGTCTGCACAGCTCTCAACTGAGTATGTAATGTCCGGTTACAGCCGAACTTAGCCTTCCTTACTTGTTATACTCAGTTGAGCAGAGCTCACAGAGTATATTAAGTTTGATTGGATAACGGTTGGTTGTACATATATAAAGGAATCGAGATAGATATAGACTTCCATATATCAAAATAATCAGGATCGAAAAAAAATTTGATTGAGCCATGTCCGTCCGTCCGTCCGTCCGTTAACACGATAACTTGAGTAAATTTTGAGGTATCTTGATGAAATTTGGTATGCAGGTTCCTGAGCACTCATCTCAGACCGCTATTTAAAATGAACGATATCGGACTATAACCACGCCCACTTTTTCGATATCGAAAATTTCGAAAAACCGAAAAAGTGCGATAACTCATTACAAAAGACAGATAAAGCGACGAAACTTGGTAGATGGGTTGACGTTATGACGCAGAATAGAAAATTAGTAAGATTTTGGACAATGGGCGTGGCCGCGCCCTTTTTTACAAGAAGGTAATTTAAAAGTTTTGCAAGCTGTAATTTGGCAGTCGTTGAAGATATCATGATGAAATTTGGCAGGAACGTTACTACTATTACTCTATATGTGCTAAATAAAAATTAGCAAAATTGGATTAAGAACACGCCCACTTTTTAAAAAAAAATTTTTTTAAATTCAAATTTTAACAAAAAATTTAATATCTTTACTGTATATAAGTAAATTAAGTCAAAATTCAACTCCAGTAATGATATGATGCAACAAAATACAAAAATAAAAGAAAATTTCAAAATGGGCGTGGCTCCGCCCATTTTCATTTAGTTTGTCTAGAATACTTTTATTGCCATAAGTCGAACAAAAATTTACCAATCCTTCTCAAATTTGGTAGGAGCATAGATTCTATGACGGTAACTGTTCTCTGTGAAAATGGGCGAAATCTGTGGAAGCCACGCCCAGTTTTTATACACAGTCCACCGTCTGTCCTTCCACTCGGCCATTAACACAATAACTTGAGCAAAATTCGATATATCTTTACTAAACTTAGCCCACGTACTTACCTGAGCTCACTTTTTCTTGGTATAAAAAATGGGCGAAATCTGACCATAACCACGCCCACTTTATCGATATCGAAAATTACGAAAAATGAAAAAAATGCCATAATTCTATACCAAATAAGAAAAAAGGGATGAAACATGGTAACTGGATTGGTTTGTTGACGCAAAATATAACTTTGGAAAAATCTTTGTAAAATGGGTGTGACACCTACCATATTAAATAGAAGAAAATGAAAAAGTTCTACAAGGCGAAATCAACAGCCCTTGGAATCTTGGCAGGAATACTGTTAGTGGTATTGCATATATAAATAAATTAGCAGTACCCGACAGATGATTTTCTGGATCACCTGGTCCACATTTTGGTGGATATCACGAGAACGCCTTCACATATACATCTAAGGGCCACTCGCTTTTAAAACCCTCATTAATACCTTTAATTTGATATCCATATCGTACAAAAACATACCAGAGTCACCCCTGTCCCACCCTAATGGCGATATCTCGAAAAGGCGTCCACCTATAGAACTAATGCCCCCTCTCTCTTAAAATGCTCAGTAACACCTTTCGTTTGATACCCATATCGTACAAACATTCTAGAGTAACCCCTGGCCCACCCTAATGGCGATATCTCGAAAAGGCGTCCACCAATAGACCTAGTGTCCACTCCCTCTTAAAATGCTCAGTAACACCTTTCGTTTGATACCCATATCGTACAAACATTCTAGAGTCACCCCTGGCCCACCCTAATGGCAATATCTCGAAAAGGCGTCCACCTATAGACCTAATGCCCACTCCCTCTTAAAATGCTCAGTAACAGCTTTCGTTTGATACCCATATCGTACAAACATTCTAGAGTCACACCTGGCCCACCCTAATGGCGATATTTCGAAAAGCGTCCACCTATAGAACTAAGGATTACTCCCTTTTAAAATACTCATTACCACCTTTCATTTGATACCCATATCGTACAAACACATTCTAGAGTCACCTTGGCCCACCCTAATGGCGATATCTCGAAAAGGCGTCCACCTATAGACCTAATGTCCACTCCCTCTTAAAATGCTCAGTAACACCTTTCGTTTGATACCCATATCGTACAAACATTCTAGAGTCACCCCTGGCCCACCCTAATGGCGATATCTCGAAAAGGCGTCCACCTATAGACCTAATGTACACTCCCTCTTAAAATGCTCAGTAACACCTTTCGTTTGATACCCATATCATACAAACATTCTAGAGTCACCCCTGTCCCACCCTAATGGCGATATCTCGAAAAGGCGTCCACCTATAGACCTAATGCCCACTCCCTCTTAAAATGCTCAGTAACACCTTTCGTTTGATACCCATATCGTACAAACATTCTAGAGTCACACCTGGCCCACCCTAATGGCGATATCTCGAAAAGGCGTCCACCTATAGAACTAAGGATTACTCCCTTTTAAAATACTCATTACCACCTTTCATTTGATACCCATATCGTACAAACACATTCTAGAGTCACCCTGGCCCACCCTAATGGCGATATCTCGAAAAGGCGTCCACCTATAGACCTAATGCCCACTCCCTCTTAAAATGCTCAGTAACACCTTTCGTTTGATACCCATACCGTACAAACATTCTAGAGTCACCCTTGGTCCAGCTTTATGGCGATATCTCGAAAAGGCGTCCACCTATAGAACTAAGGATTACTCCCTTTTAAAATACTCATTACCACCTTTCATTTGATACCCATATCGTACAAACACATTCTAGAGTCACCCTGGCCCACCCTAATGGCGATATCTCGAAAAGGCGTCCACCTATAGACCTAATGCCCACTCCCTCTTAAAATGCTCAGTAACACCTTTCGTTTGATACCCATATCGTACAAACATTCTAGAGTCACCCCTGGCCCACCCTAATGGCGATATCTCGAAAGGGCGTCCACCTATAGACCTAATGCCCACTCCCTCTTAAAATGCTCAGTAACACCTTTCGTTTGATGCACATATCGTACAAACACATTCTAGAGTCACCCCTGGCCCACCCTTATGACGATATCTCGAAAAGGCGTCCACCTATAGACCTCATGCCCACTCCCTCTTAAAATGCTCAGTAACACCTTTCGTTTGACACCCATACCGTACAAACATTCTAGAGTCACCCCTGGCCCACCCTAATGGCGATATCTCGAAAAGGCGTCCACCTATAGACCTAATGCCCACTCCCTCTTAAAATGCTCAGTAACACCTTTCATTTGATTCCCATATCGTACAAACACATTCTAGAGACAGCCCTGGTCCACCTTTATGGCGATATCTCGAAACGGCGTCCACCTATGGAACTAAGGATCACTCCTTTTCAAAATACTCATTAACAGCTTTCATTTGATACCCATATCGTACAAACACATTATAGAATCACCCCTGATCCACCTTAATGGGGACATCTCGAAAAGGCGTCCACCGATAGACCTAAGGCCCACTCCCTCTTAAAATGCTCAGTAACACCTTTCATTTGATACCCATATCGTACAAACAAATTCTAGAGTCAGCCCTGGTCTACCTTTATGGCGATATCCCTAAATGGCGTTCATCCATAGAACTATGGCCTATTCTCTCTTAAAATATTCTTTAATACCTTTCATTTGATACACATGTTATACAACCACATTCCAGGGTTACCCCAGATTGATTTTCCTTATTTTGTCTCCATAGCTCTCAACTGAGTATGTTATGTTCGGTTACACCCGAACTTAGCCTTCCTTACTTGTTTTGTTATTAGTTTATGTCAGAGAGGACCTCATTGACAAAGCAAGGTGGTCACAATGTCAATATCGTTTACTATGTAACGATTTGAAATTAGAATTTTTTACTATTTCATATGGTCATCACTTAATTTGACATTATGCCAGTTGACCCTGGTCAACCTAGCACGGTTTTTCAATACCAAGAAAAATTTCGAAAAATATATGACTTATATGATATTGGATTGAGTTCTGTTTACAATGTCAACTTTTTTTGTGACAACTTTTGCAAAGTACTCAAAAGAGTGACGCACGAGCGAGTACACGGCTTGCCCCATCTTCAAGCTGCCACTGTGTATGTAGATACATATGTAAAATGAACTCTGAGTCTACTTTCGATCAGTTATCCCAGCTCTAAGCGTAGTTACTTAATTTCGAGACATTATTTTCAAAATATTCCACAGCGTGGTGCCCGAATGCGCAATCGGCTGACCAATCTCTCAAGCCGCTACTGGGCATGTAGATCTGTATTTATTTAGAAAACTTTGTCTGCAATTGCACTCAATCATATACACATTTTAATTGTTTTGCGTTGCACTTGACTGACGATAATTTTCATGCATGAATAGTGCAATGTGTGGCAGCCGGAAAATAAAATCCAAAAATAAAAGGAAAAAAAATGTGTTTGAAAAACCACCAGAAGTGAGACTAAAACAAAAGAAACAGACAAACGAAAAAAGTTGTCTAAGCTGGAAAATGCATTAAGGCACTTCAGGCAATTTGAAGTGGAAAAACAGATACTCTCCAAATCGAAGTGTTTGTCTGCGCCAAATGCAGTTGCCGCCGGCTGATGACGTTTGCAATAACAAAAAAAGGCTTACAACAATATACCCCACCACATCTTCGCCATAACTTAAAATTATGTTTCTAGAATTAAAAGCGTTAGTCAGCTTTTGGTTTATTTGCTTTAAGCATCAAGCCCTCCCATACAAACAACTTTGCTTGTATAATCGCGTATTAGCTGACTTTATATACGCAAACATTTCGCTCATTTTGCAACAAAAACAAAAATATAATCTCGTTTGCTTTAAGCTATGCTTGTTATTCGTACATAGTTTTTGTTTTTTCTTATTTGTATAAATTATCCAGCAGCTTAACGCCTGAATGAGCTTGAGCATATTATTATAGCATTTGAGTTTATATTTATTTGCTCGTCCATTGCCACGATGTTCGCGATTTCTCTTGCTATTACTACTTCTTAATGCAATATCCCTTTTGCAACAATTTATTGATTTCCGCCTGTCTTCGCGTACTCACAATTCTTCATCCCTTTATAAACCGCGCAAGTTGTCCTTGTGGAAGCGTCTGTATGTGTGTGTGTGGGTGTTTGTGGGCGCTAGTTGGCTAGTGCAAGTTAAATTCTTACTGAAACGACTTAATAGGATTTGACTGCAATTTATTTCGCTTGCTTTCAATACACTCCATAAACTTATGTAAATCTTCTTGAATAGCGTAACGAATTGCAAAGAGCCAATTGTCGGCTATTGAAATGGAGTAGGAGGTGAACCGTGGGCAGTAGTAGAATGCATGAATGAATTGAGTTAGAAAATCTGAAGCGGTTTGAAAAAACTTATTTGAAATCAGAACAAAAGAGGCTGACAGTTTTTTTTTATTCAAAAGAAGAACAACGATGAAAGCTCAGCACTCCTTAAGTAAGTAGAAGGCAATATTTACCTTCGAGGAGATTAGGGTCGAGCTTATCTTACAATTTGACCGATTATGTCCATAGTGTTACCAGAATTTGTTTGACGAACAAACGGAAGAACCCCAATCTGATGCCAGGACTTATGTTATAGAAAAACTCCGTTTTCTTGGCAAATACTTAAAGTTTCTAGAAGCTAGCTTAATTGCTGCCTCGAGATTTGGCAACTCTGCTGGCCCTTATAGCTGGAACCTTGACCTGTCGAGCGCAGGACACGAATACACAACGTGCTCGACCATTTCTTCCTGCAGCTCGCATTTCCTGTACCTGCTGTTACTGACATGGCCTAACTTATAAGCATGTGTCGCCAAAAGGCAGTCTTCTCTCTTCAGAGATATGAGCTAGTTGGTAAGTCTAATATCGTAGGCTTTACAAATGATCTTAGAACATTACAGCCCCCTTTTGTTCACGCCTTTCCTGCTAGATGGATCTTATGCAACTCCTGTATCGAATTTACTCCGTGCTCATTTCAAATTTTTCTTTCAAATCGACGGGACCAAACCAAAATATTTTATGCAGACTCCGAACGGCAGATGTATATGAATTTTCACTTTCTTTTCATGTCAGAAGTACACTCGGAGTGTTTGCCAGACCGCTGCCGGGGGCATACACGCTTAGAAAAACTTTTTTCCTATTGAAAAAAACTTCTTACTAAATTTTGATGCTGATTTTCCCGGGACTTGAACGCAGGGCCTTGGGTGTGGTTAGTGGAGCGCGCTACATCCACACCACGGCGGCCATGAAGACTCCCACCCATTAAATGTTCCAAGTATTAAAGCAAAGTCTTCTCAAAATAATCTTAAACAAAAAAACAAATTTAACGGATCAAAATCAATTCACTGTGTCATATTAAATAAAAAATTAAGACGTAGCAATCCAATGTTGAGCGAATGACCGTATGACACAATTAAGGCTTGATTCAGGGTGCTTTACTCCAAAGTCCTCATAACGGTAGCGACGATGGTTTAATGATTTCACAAACATTTAACACTCAATAGATGTTGGGCGAATTTTCTACACTCCATTATGCACACCATAAAAATTTACCCTGCAGTAAAATCAACTAGTTGTAGACTGCCGCATAATTAGTAGCAAACCCAACTAGCCAGAAGTGATCAAGTGGAGCTCTAGAGCCTTTTTATGTATTGAAGCGAAGCGGAAGGGCTTAACGTCAACTTTCACTTGGTTCCTGTATTTGGGTTCTTGCATGACTTGACCGAAACGCTCATCTTAGGCTGGAATAATCTAGCAAGTGGAAATCAGCCGACCTCAAGCACGCAACGATGATATTATTTGACAAACTCAATAGGATAATTAAACGATGCCACAACTAAGCAAAATTCTGATGTTGCCATTGTTGTCTTTCAGCTACTGAAAATAAGTCATTATTTGAGAAAAGAATAGGAGGAGGGTCTGAAGAGTGATAGAGACATTACAGCCTACTCAGATGATTCAAAATTGGAAAAAGGAACTGAGGCTCGTGTGTACTAAATGCATTACAGATTGGCATCCAGGCAGTGGTCTCTATCGCATAAAGAGCAGCTAGTAAGCTTCAGCCACGGTATCAGATATCAATTTTGTGTTCATTATCGACAGCTTAAGGACAGTATACTTAAACTTGATAAAACCGGATACTGTAAAGAAGTGTCGAGCTTTGCTGGCATAGTGAGCAATGTCTTCCTTTGCTGGGTCCCCGAGCGAAATAGCATTGAAGGGAAGTATTTTGCTTATAAGATGACCAGAAATGGCTCCGAAATGATGCGAAAAGCTCCATACAAACACCACATATCTCCGAAGAGAAAGCGAAAAACATCATATTGGGGCAACGATCTTACTATAAGCCCACTGTGATTATTGTGGTATCGCAAGGCGCTTATGGTGAGTTTTGGGGAGAAAGGGATGAGCTTTCGTCACTGACTTAAAAAAAAAAAAAAATGCAGCCATAAAAGGTAACTGCGCTATAGCATTGATGTTGCGACGAGGGCGTATAGTAACAAACTCTGTCGGCAGAAGTAGACAATGAGAGTAAGGATATGATTTGATTTATAACTTACACTATTTCGTGCATTGAAAGTAAGAAGACTTAGATTCTTTGTGATTCTTTTCGACAGTTTTGCCAGAGGTGCTGCTTAAGTTGTACTGGCAAATCAAGTGGTTCATTGTATGTATAAAATTAAATGGTATCTCATTGCACGAATGTGCTTCACCCGGCACTAACCGATGCCATTCATAATAGGCAAAATGTTTCCGAGTGTGGGAAGTTTCAATGCGCGACCTTTTAACCTAAATCATCTAATATCTAGAAGCGAAGTTGCGTGTTCCCACCACTATTTCTAGGACAGCCGACCACAAAAGTTATTGTGACGAATATTAGCAACACTAAGGGATACTATCATCTCTAAGCCGATACTAAGCAGTGACTTGTATGCACATAACCAAATCAATCATTATGTCTACATATATGTACGTACACGCAGCGGAGAGAGCGCACAAACACATGCATATATCTGAGATACTCACAAAAGTAGGCAATAATTAGTGCAAGTATCACTCACATATGCTCGCGCATATGAGAAGCTATAAACGCAGTTATAGCTGGTAATTTTATAGCTGATAACTAACTAGTAAGTTTTGGAAATAGAAGCGCCTAGGAATATGTCAACGAGGAAACCGCACAGTATCAAAGCAGCAACAGTTGAGGCACGACAATCAGTTTGGTTTAAGCAAACTATCAGTTGCGAAGTATAAAGCCTATTGTGAAGTACTTTAATAAAGGCCATTTTGCATTATTGAATAGTGGAGTTAATTATTCAACAGTTTAGTGATTCGAACGGTAATAGAAGGTTGAAAATAAGCAGAATTCCACTAAATTCGATACAATATCAATTAGTGCTAAATTAGTCAACGAAATTGATTAAGCGTTCCTAGTGCGGCCTTTTAATAAGTGTATTTTAGCTGTTGTTTATGTTGCAACAATAAAATCACTCACGGTACGTTCCGATATATGTGCATCAAGGTACTAGTTAGGAAGCTGTACACAGTATGCGATACATTCGAATACTCTCATACGCATGGCTCGGGGCTATTTTGACAGCTTTCCGGAGCGCGAGAGATGGTGAGCGAATTGACCTTGTTTACCACTATACAGTGGATGGTGTAGTTTATCAGTCGACAGCAAAATTTGCAAACACAATCGCAAGAGTATGCGAGGTACTGAGGAAGACAAGCTCTGCAGGAAAATACGAAGAGATTCGGAACTATGACAATGCGGTGGCGGTATGATAGCAAGCACCAAAAGTAGACGTAGTTGCAAAGGGTACTCGGACGGCAAAAACTAGCTGCCGCATTGATAGCGGGTAATACTATAAGGGAACGATGAATAGCCACCGTTAGGCGAATAGAAGAGCGTGCCAGTAGCGAAACCGATGGAATGGAATGAAAGAGGAGCTGCAGATATCGGTTTTTTTAGGAGGGTTTCTGTCAAAGTGTGATGCTACGTTTGACGACTGTTTGAACTCTGTTTAGTGCTGTAGCACTCACTGAACAGCACTGCTGCCAAAACTGCAAGCTGTATGAAAGGCGCCAGAAAAGGAAAGAAATGACGCTAGTGAAATCAACAAATAGGTTTTGTTGTTTTTTATATTCACATACGTTCTGTAAAATTAATCGCATTATGGTTAGTACAACCGAGTGTTTTGACAAGTCAGTTCAACAGAAGAGAACTATTGGTCTCAAGTTAACAATATTCTGTTAAAACTACAGATTCCTACTTGAACATATTTTTCTGTTAGAAGTATTGATTTCATTAGTAATTTTAACAGAAAACAACTGCTATTAATATGCAAAAGCATCAGCTGATTTCAAAGAAAAAATTACGATCATGGCGCTGTATTCTTTGTTCTTTTCACCATTGTGCAACAGATATCTCAGTCATTTCAACAGCTTTCTTGTAATTCTACTATTAACGGAAATCTGTTATTTTAACAGTTTTCATTGGTATCCTTAGGGTGGCAGTAATAGATGTTAAGTTAACAGAGCTATAGCTTATATATGATGCAATTTTTTTTGTTGATTTGACTGCTGAAACATTCAATTCAGAATAAACAATTTGTGCAAAGTTGATTCATTATCTTCTTTCGATGGGTAAGAATTGACGGAAATTTTGATTGATTCGATCCGCAGTTTGTTTGATTTTAACAGCTTTTTTTTTAAGTACAGGCTGAACTTGTTGCGACGATTTATCGGATGAAGAGAAGTGCGTCCTACAGGCACAGTGGTTGCCCCTTTCGCTTAACAATCGGTCTTACGGCGGATCAGAGCTGAAGGGAAGGAGCCAAATTGTCATAAACTAGCGAGCCTCTCTCACTTCACTGGGCGAAGAAGCAGAAAGCCGTGTGACCCGCTGTCTAAGCGAAGCGAAGGCTGGCCCATGTCATGACACCACCCCCTCTCACACGTACAGTTAAATCTTCCGCACCTTCAACCGCCATACGACGTCAAGAAAGTGCCTCAAGGTTTCACTCAAACCTTGAACCCTTTAGTAACAAATCGTCTTCCTATAACTACTCCTTTTACTCACCATCTTGGCTTTCTACTACAGGGTACACAAACCTATTCCACATCCACATAGAGTTTCGCTTTGAATGCACTTTCATTAAATTGTTAGATTTTTATGTTTATCAGCAACTGGGGAGTTGTAAGTTGAGCCAAACAGTTGCCATATCTCAGAATTTTGGTTACGCGATGAAAGTAAAACAAAAGTGGAACACAGACAAGCGATAATGATTCTGAATTTTCGATAAAACTTAATAGGGTGTGGTAGCACATTGAGTTGTGTTTTACTTCATACTTCAGGTCGTTACTTCAGGCTTTATGCATTCTTATATATATAAATAAATCCTTGTGAATTACAAGCAAACACAATTACTTTAGTTTCTTATTAAAGCTTTAATCCCCAGTTGGATATCGTGTACGAGAACACACACACACGTATGCTTAAGCATACAAAGTCAACGGTAAAGCCAATTATAACTACAGTTTATTTTAGTATGAGCTGCTGCATGTTTTTGTAATTTTCGTGGTAAAACTTGCGGTGGTGTTACGAGGTTGGCTTGATATATTTGTAGTTTCATATAGAAGCAAAGCCTTGTTTCCACCGGAATGAAAACCATGCAACTCCCACAGTTCGCGGTCTATCTGAGACTTGGTTTATAAGGATACTTTCCCTAAGAAACTTTTGATAAAATGCTGTACGTAGCACAAATTTGGATTCCTTGCTCTAAGGTGGTCAGCATGTATGCCCATTCGTACGTCTGAGGATGCAAGATTGGGAACTCGACTGGTTTTATAGTAGTGGTTTTGGTGCACATCAAGTGCTCCTCATTGTTCGAAGACGACTGCAATATTTGATTATGGGAGGCTACCAAAGAGTTATCAAGTTGTATTGAATGTGTTAAACCGACCATTTTGGTTTTGGTCACCTTTAGCCTGCCTGCTTCTTCTGTATTTTATGGAAATCGTGCCCACAAATAGCGAATAAAAAATTTTGATAAAATAACCTCCGAAGATAGTTAAGGCTGGCCTTCCTTCCAATTTTCGTCGTGCTTCTATTAATTTTTCCTACCTTCTGAGAAGCTTTTCATGGCAGAAATACACTCGGAGTATTTACCAAATCATGGCCGAGGGCGCTTCCTTCAACAGAAATTTCCGCAAAAGAGGGTATTAACGGCTTCTGATTTAAAGCTTGTAATACTTATAAAATTTATTCTCTTAAATAGGGGCGGTACTACACAAGTTTTGAGGTGAAATATCAGTAAATTTACTTGGGCGTTGATTTTTTTACTAGCAGTAGACTTTAAAAGCACATTTTTTCAGTGTGCGTGATCGCCAACCGATTTAGCCAGATATTTTATGGAATTTAATTTACGGATGGAAAAATTTTCAAATTTTCTTCTTCTAAATGTGGGCGGCTCCACGCTCATTTTGCAAGGTTTTACCAATTTTTGCTATTTTCTTCATAAAGTCAACCCACATATAAAGTTTCACCACTTCATCTGTCTATGGGAATGAATTATCGCATTTTTCTATTTTCCAAAATTTCTATATCGATTTTTTAATTGGGCGCGGTTTTACGTTATCGTTCATTTTCCCAATGCATATTTATTGCAGTTAGGACAACCTTTCTGTCAAGTGAACTTTTCATATTCTAAATGTGGGCAATGCCAAGACCATTTTTTTATTATACCTTTCATGACCATGAAATGGTATATTAACTTTGGTCCGATGTTTGTAACGTTGAGAAATATTGAAGATGGACTCACCATTATGTATTCCGAATTGATCAGGGTGACGAACTGAGTTGATATATCTATATCCGTCTGTCCGTCCGTCCGTCCGTCTGACCGTCTGTCTGTTTGAACGCAAACTAGTTCCTCAAATTTTGAGATATCTCAATGAAATTTGGCACAACGATGTATTTTTGTATTATATTTGACATTTGTCGGATCCGGTAGGATCGGACCACTAAAACATATATCTCCCATACAACCGATCGTTCAGATAAGACGATTTTGGGCATTACTGCCGCAATTTAGAAAGTATAAACGTGAAACTCGGTGATATATACTCTAATATATCATAGAATATATCCTGAAAAAATCACTTTGATCGGAGGTATATTTATGTAGTATGTACCTATCTCATACAACCGATCGTTCAGATAGAACGATTTTTTAATTTGCAATATAAAAACGTGAAACTTGGTGATATATATACTCCAATATATCATAGAAGATTTCCTGTAAAAATCATTTCGATCGGAGCTATATATAATATATATCCCATACAACCGATCTTTCAGTTGCCATTTTTATTTTATATTTATTCTAAAAATCGTTTAGGTATGTACATCTGTTCACTATATTATCTTATACAGCGCATTAGTTGGGAATGTGATAAGATTATTGTTCAGCCCCATTCATGAAAGGTGTGAAGTCCTCGGCACAGCCGAAGACAGTCCCGTCCTTACTTAATTTTTTTTTAATTTTTTTCATAAGGTCAATCAGCATATCAGGTTCCACCATCATTACTGTGTTTGGTAATCAACTTTATCATTTTTTGCATTTTAGAATTTTGACCTCGATTTTTCTTAAATAAGGGCGTTGTTGCCAACTGATTTTTGTTATTTTCATGCAGTTAATGTATAATGGCAGGGACAGTCCCGTTGCTCAATTTCAACAGGATATCTTCAGTGTCTTGCCATTTACGGCTTGGAACATTTTTAATCTTTCTTCTAATAAATGTAGGCGTTGCCATGTCCTTTTTCCAAAATTTTTGCAAATCTTTCTTTTTTGTCAAAATTTCAACTTAGGTATCAAATTTCAAAACTTTATCGGGCTTTGATAATGACTTAATGCATAATTTGCATTTTTTGAAATGTTCGATATCGGCATGGCTATCTATTCTGGGTCCAGATAAGCCAGTATACTGAATTGCGGGCGGAAGGATTGTCGGACGGTCATGGCTAAATCAAAATATTTTTCGATGCTGATAAGTTCGATATAAAGAGGTATATATCTTTCTCGATTCCTTTAGGCCATTACGTATTATACGTATGATACCATATCGCTGTTTACTTAAGAATTATTACTGTCACCCTTAGAATACAGATGAAATATGTTAAATTAACAGATTTTGGACAAAATAAGAATAACAGTAAAGGATGTTGATACGCCAGAGATTTCTGTAGCACTAAAAACATAAGAACAAAGAAGTGAGTGCCCTGAGCTGATATATTTGCATAATATTGAGATTTGAACGCCTTTGAAAGGATCATTGAAATCGGTTGTTTTAGCAAAAAAATCAGTCAGATTGATTAAGAATCTGTAGCTTTTACAGATGCTACTAATTTAATTAAATTCGTTCTCTTTTTTGTTAAATTAACAGCAAAGCGATCAACTTTGTGGAACGACTGTCAATTTAAGAAAGAAAAAACTCAATTTGTTGATTTTACTAGCCTTCTTCGATGATGGTCATTAGTCACCTGTATGTTATCAACAATAAGTTACTATAAAATTCAATATATTTGTAAGTCATTTTCATATTCCCTCTTGTCAGCCGTTAAAAAGGTAGAGAGTGCATCGGTTAGTTGATGCGTAGCTTTCTCCGTGCAAGTATGAGAAAAAATTTATCGCCAAACAAGCTTTTAGATTGCTACAATGGTACATGTGTTCATTGTTGCAGCCCCCTTGTTTTATTTAGTTCAGTTGATGCAGACACCCAGAGGCTCATTTTACGACAACTTCCTAAAATGTTAGAGTGTAAGCTACTTATGAAACTGACCTTGTAGCCATTTACATTTAATATTTTTGGCTTTAAATGCAATCAACAAGACTTAGTATTTTTGTGGTTATAAGCAATAATTACAAGGTTAAATACATATTATAGAATAACACGAACTTTTAGTAGCATGAACTCATGCCATATATTACGCTTGAAAATAAGAATTTTTACTTTACGCCTTCCTTTTCTCTTGTGGACTGAAATATGTGTTTCCCTTAAATACCCAGACAGTATAATACTTCCGATATAAAATTAAAATCTAAGATATAGAAATCTTCAGATTTATCCTTAAGGTAGGCCTTGTACAGCATCCCTTACACCGTTTGCCTTCAGCTCACGCATTCCATCTAAGTTAACGTCTATATACAGTTAAACTTTACTTAGAAATGAAAACCTTATCATTTCGCTTACTGGGTAATTTGGATCTGGTTTTCATCCTAGGACTTCGGACCTATATGTTTTATATCTTTCATTGTTGATGGGGTGTTCAATAATGCTTGATAATAAGCGACAGAAAATTGTTTCTCTGAGTATGAGCGACCCTATTGCGAACTAATTAGATTCCGCTACGTTTTTCAGAATCCCGACTGATATTCAGTGAGATATTAAGGTTACATCACACTCGAGGTCGGCAGAAGTATGTGTTGAGTATTGCCCACTTTTAACATAATGCTTACGCCTCAATCCAACCCATTTAAAACCCAGTTCCCAAAGGGAAAAGAAAGAATAACAACAAAACAGTTCCGCCATATTGCCGAGAATAGTCCGATATAGTCCTGAAATGATCACTAAATGAATGCATTATTGACCGGAAATGATCCGGAACTGACCACGAGAAAAATTCTGAAATGATCACGAAAACAATTCTAAAATGTTCCAGCGATATTATTGAAATAGTCTCAAAACTGCCTTAAAATATATTCCAAATTATTTCGAAAACAATCCCTTGACGAACACTTAAACACTCCCAAATCAATATGGGTAATATCACGAAATTTTTTCGGAACTGTAACAAGGTTAGGTGATAGCGAACTTCCCACAATTCCACTCGTAGTGATTTTTTAGTGCTCTCAGTAATACATTCGTTTAACCACATTATTCCTAGTAGTCCTCAACGCACTACTTCCTTTTTCTGTTGAACTTAAGTAGGAGCGAAAGATCAACATTACCAACCACACCCAGAATGTCGCATTACAGTGCGCCCAGAAATCTTGGTCGTCCAGTTTGCTGTCCTGGAAATCGTATTTGGTTCATGTCCACATGCTGGATTTCCTCAATGGTAGAGCCGTTATACCATACCATATACTGTGTGGAACGAGTTTTGAAAACAGTACCGCAATTGTGCCTAAGAGATCCCAAAACACTCTCGAAATTATACTTATACGTGATTTTTTAGTAATCCAGAAGACTGCTGCATATGTAAAAAAAGTGCTTGAAACGCCAGGAGGAGACGGGGTCTTGCCGTCGTCTTTTCGGCCATTAATCACGCTTGCAACGGTCTGAAAAGCCTCCTAAAACAACAACTGATAGCAGTCATTGAAGACGAAATAGGTCAGTCCTACCGGCAGCATGGGCTCCGCTTAGACCATTCCACAATAGGCCTAGCCGAGGTTACAAATACTGTAAAAAAATCCGGAACGGCGTGCTACTAAGCAAGGCCGATTGTTTAGCCAGTCACGCTCGACGTGAAAAATGCCTTCAGGTGCAAGCTCGATGTGGTAAAGCACACTTTCAAGCTGTCCTCTTATTTACTTGCCATATTATGATACTACTTAAAAAGATCTATGGCTCACGAGCAATACAAATCAAGGTCTGAGAACAGATTCGGGAATGCTTCGTAGAACAGCCTCCTTCGCTTGCGCATTCAGAAAGCACTTTTCTTGTCGCTTTGGCAGACGACGTGACTGCCGTAATTACAGAACGGAATTGCGGGCTTAAGTTAGGTTGAACTGGCCGGTTCATGAGTACCACACGTAGACTGAATCAGTCCGTAGTGTAACCAGAATTTTATTTTAACTGCGAGCTTGTGCAGACTAAACTAAACGAAGTAATACCGAACTTAGATAGTATTCCTCACGAGTTATCACCATAATCGATATAATGGCTAGGGAACAGCAAGCAAAAACACGCAGCTCAATGAATTACCTTGAGGCGACAGCAACGGCGCTGCAGGGGTGCAGGCAAGTGGACCAGTAAACTGATCCTCAAGCCGGAGTCATGGCTGGTGCGGCCACATGGAGAGATCGACTTCTACCTGTCTTAAATTTTAGCTGGCCACGATTGAAGATTCAAACTGACTATATTGTGGGCTCATGGAGGACGCACGCCAGACATTTTTATGATCACTTTGAGCAGCAACGGATAAAAGAAGAATTAACACTAGGCGTTCTTTTTCGGGCAGTGTCATCAATTAAATGATCTGTGGAGGTGACAGAGGGGGTATGGTTGGAAACTTATCTCAAAACGATACAGAATACATTCCTGAAAATATACAGTGATGGTCCCGATGCTATCCCGAAATGTTCCAGAGATAGTTCCAAATGATCCGAATGGTTCTGGAGGACGTTATTGCTGATTGGAGCCGCCTCAATAAAAAGCCAAGCACCGAAACACACTCCATTTAGGCTCCAATTCATACCTGAGCATACCGTAAAGTAACTGCTGGGCAAGAGAGTAGACAAGTTCTCGAAAATAAATGTTTATTTACCCTGAAAGCAAAACCACTTGAAAACGCACACAAGAACTTAGGGCAATGGGCATGTTGTTGTTATCTATACAAACATCAACAAAATCCAATGAAAAACCAATAACAAACGAGAAACTTAGGACGCATAATATTGGCATAATACGAATTTTCTAAAAAAGCAAACTTTTAATACGTAGGAAATGGGAAGAATGAGGACATTGCAATAAAGTGTAGCCGTTAAAGGAAAGAGTAACTGATACATACATCGGCACATGCATATATGTACATATGGATGTGTTTATCTAAAGCTGTCACTCATAGATCTGCAAAATGTCAATATGTGTTAGTAATACAGCGAAATTCCCCATTACTGACAGTCCTTATAACTGGACATCTCCAATAACCGGACAAATTTTAGGCACACAGATTTTTCATTCATTTCTTCATACAAATATCATCCTAATAACCGGACGCGGACAAAGTATTTCAAACCATTTTTATAAAAAAAATTCTCATAAACGGGCAAAATTCAAAAATATCACAAGCAAGCTTTGTTGTTCATTACAAAAATGAAATAGGTGATTCCCCTTTTAACATGTGCGCGCACATTCAAGCCGTGTGTTTCAAATTAAGGGTAGTTTTCCATTCAGTTTGTTAAATCAGTTGCATGCGAATGGTTGCGTTCAAAGTTCCTAATAATATGGGGCCGAAAAGGAAGGTACTTTCTATTAAAGAAAAAATGGAAATTATTAATTTTTTCGAAAAAGATAAAATATCAGTACGTGAAAATGCAAAAAGGTAAAGTACAGTGAGCGCAAAAATTTAATGGTAGTAGGTACACGTTTCTTTCGCTTTGAAAGGTTTAATATTGGCAAAACAAAAGCTGCTGAAATCAATAAAAATAAAGAAAACAAGTAAGGAAGGCTAAGTTCGGGTGTAACCGAACATAACATACTCAGTTGAGAGCTATGGAGACAAAATAAGGAAAATCAATCTGGGGTAACCCTGGAATGTGGTTGTATAATATGTGTATCAAATGAAAGATATTAAAGAGTATTTTAAGAGAGAGTAGGCCATAGTTCTATGGATGAACGCCATTTAGGGATATCGCCATAAAGGTGGACCAGGGCTGACTCTAGAATTTGTTTGTACGATATGGGTATCAAATGAAAGGTGTTACTGAGCATTTTAAGAGGGAGTGGGCCTTAGGTCTATCGGTGGACGCCTTTTCGAGATGTCCCCATTAAGGTGGACCAGGGGTGATTCTATAATGTGTTTTTACGATATGGGTATCAAATGAAAGGTGGTAATGAGTATTTTAAAAGGGAATGGGCTTTAGTTCTATAGGTGAACGCCTTTTCGAGAAATCGCCATAAAGGTGGACCAGGGGTGACTCTAGGATATGTTTGTACGATATGGGTATCAAATGAAAGCTGTTAATGAGAATTTTGAAAAGGAGTGATCCTTAGTTCCATAGGTGGACGCCGTTTCGAGATATCGCCATAAAGGTGGACCAGGGGTGTCTCCAGAATGTGTTTGTACGATATGGGAATCAAATGAAAGGTGTTACTGAGCATTTTAAGAGGGAGTGGGCATTAGGTCTATAGGTGGACGCCTTTTCGAGATATCGCCATTAGGGTGGGCCAGGGGTGACTCTAGAATGTTTGTACGGTATGGGTATCAAACGAAAGGTGTTACTGAGCATTTTAAGTGGGAGTGGGCATGAGGTCTATAGGTGGACGCCTTTTCGAGATATCGTCATTAGGGTGGGCCAGGGGTGACTCTAGAATGTGTTTGTACGATATGTGCATCAAACGAAAGGTGTTACTGAGCATTTTAAGAGGGAGTGGGCATTAGGTCTATAGGTGGACGCCCTTTCGAGATATCGCCATTAGGGTGGGCCAGGGGTGACTCTAGAATGTTTGTACGATATGGGTATCAAACTAAAGGTGTTACTGAGCATTTTAAGAGGGAGTGGGCATTAGGCTTATAGGTGGACGACTTTTCGAGATATCGCCATTAGGGTGGGCCAGGGGTGACTCTAGAATGTGTTTGTACGATATGGGTATCAAATGAAAGGTGGTAAGGAGTATTTTAAAAGGGAGTAATCCTTAGTTCTATAGGTGGACGCCTTTTCGAGATATCGCCATAAAGGTGGACCAAGGGTGACTCTAGAATGTTTGTACGATATGGGTATCAAACGAAAGGTGTTACTGAGCATTTTAAGAGGGAGTGGGCATTAGGTCTATAGGTGGACGCCTTTTCGAGATATCGCCATTAGGGTGGGCCAGGGTGACTCTAGAATGTGTTTGTACGATATGGGTATTAAATGAAAGGTGGTAATGAGTATTTTAAAAGGGAGTAATCCTTAGTTCTATAGGTGGACGCCTTTTCGAGATATCGCCATAAAGGTGGACCAAGGGTGACTCTAGAATGTTTGTACGGTATGGATATCAAACGAAAGGTGTTACTGAGCATTTTAAGAGGGAGTGGGCATTAGGTCTATAGGTGGACGCCTTTTCGAGATATCGCCATTAGGATGGGACAGGGGTGACTCTAGAATGTTTGTACGATATGGGTATCAAACGAAAGGTGTTACTGAGCATTTTAAGAGGGAGTGGACATTAGGTCTATAGGTGGACGCCTTTTCGAGATATCGCCATTAGGGTGGGCCAGGGGTGACTCTAGAATGTGTTTGTACGATATGGGTATCAAATGAAAGGTGGTAAGGAGTATTTTAAAAGGGAGTAATCCTTAGTTCTATAGGTGGACGCCTTTTCGAGATATCGCCATAAAGGTGGACCAAGGGTGACTCTAGAATGTTTGTACGATATGGGTATCAAACGAAAGGTGTTACTGAGCATTTTAAGAGGGAGTGGGCATTAGGTCTATAGGTGGACGCCCTTTCGAGATATCGCCATTAGGGTGGGCCAGGGGTGACTCTAGAATGTTTGTACGATATGGGTATCAAACTAAAGGTGTTACTGAGCATTTTAAGAGGGAGTGGGCATTAGGCTTATAGGTGGACGACTTTTCGAGATATCGCCATTAGGGTGGGCCAGGGGTGACTCTAGAATGTGTTTGTACGATATGGGTATCAAATGAAAGGTGGTAAGGAGTATTTTAAAAGGGAGTAATCCTTAGTTCTATAGGTGGACGCCTTTTCGAGATATCGCCATAAAGGTGGACCAAGGGTGACTCTAGAATGTTTGTACGATATGGGTATCAAACGAAAGGTGTTACTGAGCATGTTAAGAGGGAGTGGGCAATAGGTCTATAGGTGGACGCCTTTTCGAGATATCGCCATTAGGGTGGGCCAGGGTGACTCTAGAATGTGTTTGTACGATATGGGTATCAAATGAAAGGTGGTAATGAGTATTTTAAAAGGGAGTAATCCTTAGTTCTATAGGTGGACGCCTTTTCGAGATATCGCCATAAAGGTGGACCAAGGGTGACTCTAGAATGTTTGTACGGTATGGATATCAAACGAAAGGTGTTACTGAGCATTTTAAGAGGGAGTGGGCATTAGGTCTATAGGTGGACGCCTTTTCGAGATATCGCCATTAGGATGGGACAGGGGTGACTCTAGAATGTTTGTACGATATGGGTATCAAACGAAAGGTGTTACTGAGCATTTTAAGAGGGAGTGGACATTAGGTCTATAGGTGGACGCCTTTTCGAGATATCGCCATTAGGGTGGGCCAGGGGTGACTCTAGAATGTTTGTACGATATGGGTATCAAACGAAAGGTGTTACTGAGCATTTTAAGAGGGAGTGGACATTAGGTCTATAGGTGGACGCCTTTTCGAGATATCGCCATTAGGGTAGGCCAGGGTGACTCTAGAATGTGTTTGCACAATATGGGTATCAAATGAAAGGTGGTAATGAGTATTTTAAAAGGGAGTAATCCTTAGTTCTATAGGTGGACGCCTTTTCGAAATATCGCCATTAGGGTGGGCCAGGTGTGACTCTAGAATGTTTGTACGATATGGGTATCAAACGAAAGGTGTTACTGAGCATTTTAAAAGGGAGTGGGCATTAGGTCTATAGGTGGACGCCTTTTCGAGATATCGCCATTAGGGTGTGCCAGGGGTGACTCTAGAATGTTTGTACGATATGGGTATCAAACGAAAGGTGTTACTGAGCATTTTAAGAGGGAGTGGACACTAGGTCTATAGGTGGACGCCTTTTCGAGATATCGCCATTAGGGTGGGCCATGGGTGACTCTAGAATGTTTGTACGATATGGGTATCAAACGAAAGGTGTTACTGAGCATTTTAAGAGGGAGTGGGCATTAGGTCTATAGGTGGACGCCTTTTCGAGATATCGCCATTAGGGTGGGACAGGGGTGACTCTGGTATGTTTTTGTACGATATGGATATCCAATTAAAGGTATTAATGAGGGTTTTAAAAGCGAGTGGCCCTTAGATGTATATGTGAAGGCGTTCTCGCGATATCGACCAAAATGTGGACCAGGTGATCCAGAAAATCATCTGTCGGGTACTGCTAATTTAAATATATATGCAATACCACTAACAGTATTCCTGCCGAGATTCCAAGGGCTGTTGATTTCGCCTTGTAGAACTTTTTCATTTTCTTCTACTTAATATGGTAGGTGTCACACCCATTTTACAAAGTTTTTTCCAAAGTTATATTTTGCGTCAATAAACCAATCCAGTTACCATGTTTCATCCCTTTTTTCGTATTTGGTATAGAATTATGGCATTTTTTTCATTTTTCGTAATTTTCGATATCGATAAAGTGGGGTGGTTATGGTCAGATTTCGCCCATTTTTTATACCAAGAAAAAGTGAGTTCAGGTAAGTACGTGGGCTAAGTTTAGTAAATATATATCGGATTTTGCTCAAGTTATTGTGTTAACGGCCGAGCGGAAGGACAGACGGTGGACTGTGTATAAAAACTGGGCGTGGCTTCCACCGATTTCGCCCATTTTCACAGAGAACAATTACCGTCATAGAATCTATGCTCCTACCAAATTTGAGAAGGATTGGTAAATTTTTGTTCGACTTATGGCAATAAAAGTATTCTAGACAAACTAAATGAAAATGGGCGGAGCCACGCCCATTTTGAAATTTTCTTTCATTTTTGTATTTTGTTGCATCATATCATTACTGGAGTTGAATTTTGACTTAATTTACTTATATACAGTAAAGATATTAAATTTTTTGTTAAAATTTGAATTTAAAAAAATTTTTTTTTAAAAAGTGGGCGTGTTCTTCATCCAATTTTGCTAATTTTTATTTAGCACATATAGAGTAATAGTAGTAACGTTCCTGCCAAATTTCATCGTGATATCTTTAACGACTGCCAAATTACAGCTTGCAAAACTTTTAAATTACCTTCGTGTAAAAGTGGGCGGTGCCACGCCCATTGTCCAAAATCTTACTAAGTTTCTATTCTGCGTCATAACGTCAACCCATCTACGAAGTTTCGTCGCTTTATCTGTCTTTTGTAATGAATTATCGCACTTTTTCGGTTTTTCGAAATTTTCGATATCGAAAAAGTGGGCGTGGTTATAGTCCGATATCGTTCATTTTAAATAGCGATCTGAGATGAGTGCTCAGGAACCTACATACCAAATTTCATCAAGATACCTCAAAATTTACTCAAGTTATCGTGTTAACGGACGGACGGGCGGACGGACGGACGGGCGGACGGACATGGCTCAATCAAATTTTTTTTCGATCCTGATTATTTTGATATATGGAAGTCTATATCTATCTCGATTCCTTTATATATGTACAACCAAACGTTATCCAATCAAACTTAATATACTCTGTGAGCTCTGCTCAACTGAGTATAAAAAATCGTTCTAAATGGGTGTCTGGAGTTAATGTTCATCAAAAGCGAAGTTGTGTTAAAGGCGGCTCTGAAATAGACAAGATGTGTTCTCATTGGTTCGCTAAGGCTAGAAGTCGTGCTAACACGGCTGGAGATAAGGAGCTGCTTTTGGTTATAAGTAAAGCAGCCCGTCTTCGATCTTTCAAACATGTTCCTATCGCAAAACTGCCATTGGATCGGTAGTATAATAAAAAGCATGGAGAACTCGAGAAGTAATGAGTGAATGGCTGCAGCAGTTCAATCGAAGAATGAAAGTCTAGAATCGAAAAATTATCTTGTTTTTAGATAACGCAGCTTCTCATCCAAAGGAATTAAACTTAACCAATATAAAAATTATTTTCTTGCCGCCAAATACAACGGCAGTTAGCCAACCCCTTGCTCAAGTTATAATCCAAAATTTTAAAAGTTTGTATAGAAGCTTAGTTTTAAAACACTTGCTGTCTAAAATTCACAATACAAGTTCAGCCTCAGAACTCTCAAAATCGATTAATGTACAAGAAGCTATGTATTTCACCAAAGCAACTTGGGATAAAGTGGAAGCCACAACTGTCCGAAATTGCTTCCGTAAAGTAGGATTTTTGGAAACTTATGAGGATCTTCCAGGTTTTGATCCCGAAGATGACATTCCACTGGCAATCTATACTATGCTTCAGGAAGGACTAAATTTGGCAAATGATTTGGAAGGTTTTCTCCAAATGGATCAAAATGTTTTCATTGAGGACAATAATATAGAAATTTAATTTGACCAACAAGCTGATACTGTGGACATAAGTGATTCAGAAGATGAATTTTCAGAAGAAATAAGTGAGCCTATAACACCATATGATGAGGCTTTAAAACTTGTTCCGGGCTTGAAACAATTTGCAAAAAATGAGTATGTAACTTTTCAGCACATTAAAAATGTCGAGAGTAACCTTGAAAATGAACATTTTAAATTAAAGGAATCAATGTTTAGGCAATCAAGCATTACCCAATTTTTTCAATCAAACTAGTATTGAAATGTAAAGACTTGTACAATGTACTTAATCGATATATATACATATATGTATTTATATGTAATACTAAAGTATGCAAATATTCTTTACTTCCAAAAATTTCTTAAATAAGCTGTGTACAATACAATTTATAGGTGTGGTATATATTTTTTGACTTCATCCCTTATAAGCGGACATCTCCATAGCCGGATAAAAACACTGCGACTGTGAGTGTCCGGTTATAAGGAATTTCACTGTATTTACTACGAGAATTGAGTCAAATGAAATTGAAAATCGCAAATATTTGAATTGTCAACAATAAAAACCACAAAAGTAGTTTATGGTTGCATAAAAAACAACAACATTAACACACAATATCTATGACAACAATTTGGATTAATAATAGCAACATTGCATGACGTTCATAAGAAGGATATCTACATATGTATGTATGTGTATATGTAGTAGGAATATTCTCTAACTTCAGATTATTGCAATGTGCACATTTCAATTTCATTTCAAGAATATTTTGGAGTCAAGTACAAATGTATTACAAAATATAGCGATTGAAGGGAGGGAAAGTGCAGCATAAAAATGAATAAATCATTTAATCGCAAAGTGCAATATGCACAGAAATACTGGAAAATTTAAACAAATAAAAAGCAGTCCCATAGGAAAAGCAGAATTTAATGGGTCTAACTGAAATAATTCTGAGTCCATATTCCACAGCTCGAATCGATAGGAAACTTCCAAACCCGCACACCATATTCTTGGATATAGAGGATGGCTAAGGTTAGGTTAGGTTTAACTGGCCGGTCCAAGAGGACCTCACATAGACTGAATGAGTCCGTAGTGTTACCAGAAATTTATTTTAACGACCAAACTGAAAAACCCTATCAAAAACCAGGACATATGTTATAAAATAACTCCGTCCTCTTGGCAAATACTATAACTTAAGCCACTTGCTGCTTGAGGGTGGCTAAACAAATAAAACATTCTAAAAAATACACAAAAAACAACGTCGCTCATTCCAGTCATTTCCGTGATTGGCACAGTGTATAAGCTAGAAATCCCCCAGAGAAACCAGCTGCTTGGTATACAAATATTCCTTCCAGAAATTAAGGATCGTATGAGATTTGTCCAGGCCAAACTAAATCAATGCCAAATCTTCAAGATCCCTCCGCGTATACGACACGGGAGCCAAAGGTACATATATCTAGCCATGCTAAGTGTATCTTATGTGCGGAAATAATATGAAGGTGATTCATATGATGAAATATATGTGATGATATATCCTAGTATCCTGCTCGAACTTTTTAAAAAAATTATTGGAAAGATAGCTCAGGCATTTGAAGTTTGTACTTGCATGGGCACAAAAAAAAAAAACAGAGCGAAACAGATAGAATAACAAATGTATTGAGGACAGAAAAAGCAACAAGCACCCTCCCTCGCTTTGCCGAGGTTACACTACACCTGCTACTTTCTCTTTTTCGTGGCTTTACTCGGACTAAACCTCACTTTTCCTTTTCTTTTTATACCCCTCGTGAAATGAAATGGTATATTAAATTTTAAGTTCTATTCGCAGCCATAATTTTGAAATAGTAAAACAACAACGCAAACAACAACGACATCATCTCTGAAATCCAGCGAAGAATTACTCTTACCAATAAATGCTAAAATGCTACCTTGGACCAGGTAGGCAATTGCGAAACTAAGTGCTCTATCGGCAGACGAAAATCAGCCCTACAAGCGGCTTAACCTATCCGTCCTGCTATATGGTGCAGAAGCATAGACCATGACATCAGATGAAGCGGCTCTAAGAGTGTTCGAGAGAAAAGTTCTTCAAAATATTTACAGACCTCTACGCGTTGGCGACGGTGAGTACCAAAGAAGATTTAATGATGAGTTGTACGAGCTGAAGCGGCAACCTTTGCTAGGTCATGTTATGCTAATGAAATATGATGATCCGGCTAAGAAGAGGAAGAGGGCGGCCCCACTCCGTTGCCAACTGGTACCAGTTGGACGGCTATAACCCTTTGAACAGTGAAGCGCCAATTACGTAAATAATATTAAGTTTGGTCTAGATCTTAAAAACAATAAATTCTCAAAACTGCAGAGATAGACATACCAATAAGTATACCGAAATAATCAGAATGATGAGTTGAGTTGATTAAGCCATGTCCGTTTGTCTGTTTGACGGCAGCCACCGTGGTGTGATGGTAGCGTGCTCCGCCTACCACACCGTATGCCCTGGGTTCTCACTCCGGGCAAAGCAACATCAAAATTTTAGAAATAAGGTTTTTCAATTAGAAGAAAACTTCTAAGAGGGGTCGCCCCTCGGCAGTGTTTGGCAAGCGCTCCGGGTGTATTTCTGCAATGAAAAGCTCTTAGTGGAAACTCATCTGCCTTGCAGATGCCGTTCGGAGTCGGCAAAAAACATATAGGCCCCGTCCGGCCAATTTGTAAGGAAAATCAATAGGGGCACGACGCAAATTGGAAGAAAAGCTCGGCTTTAGATCTCGTCGGAGGTTATCGCGCCTTTATTTTTTTTTATTTATAGTTTGTCTACTTGAAAGCAAACTTGTTCCTCAATTTTTGAGGTTGCTTGATAAAACTCGTTTAGCTGGTATATTCTAGTGTCCGATTTAGCATGACGGAACAGACCGAATCGGACCTCTATTGAATATATGTCCTATACAACCGATGTTTCCGATAACACCACATTTTACTTTTCTTTTTCGCTCATTTTCCTTTCTCATTTAGTTTAATTTTCTTTTTTTTCTTTTTCCTTTTCTTAGCTTTTTTGTATTTCGTTAACTCTTTTATCTTTTTCTGTTTCTTTATATTTGTATTTTTCCCTTTTTTATTTTTTGTTCTATTTCTTTTTCTATTGCCTTCATGTTTATTCTCATTTTTCTTCTTTTCTGTTTTCATTTATTTTATTTTCTACTCATTTCTTTTTTCTTTTGTTCTCTTCTCTTTTCTTTTCTTTTCTTTTCTTCTCTTTTCTTTTCGTTTCTTTTCTTTCCTTTTCTTTTCTTTACTTTTCTTTTCTTTTTTTTTCTTTTCTTTTCTTTTCTTTTCTTTTCTTTTCTTTTCTTTTCTTTTCTTTTCTTTTCTTTTCTTTTCTTTTCTTTTCTTTTCTTTTCTTGCCTCTTAATTTTTATACTCAGCGTGCTTTGTATACAGAGTATATTAAATTTGATTGGATAACGGTTGGTTGTACAGGCATAAAGGAATCGAGATGAATATAGACTTCCATATATCAAAATCAGCAGTATCGAAAAAAAATTTTTTTGAGCCATGTCCGTCCATCTGTCCGTCCGTCTGTCAGTCCGTCTCTCTGTTAACACGATAACTTGAGTAAACTTTGAGGTATCTTGATGAAATTTGGTACGTAGTTTTCAGGTTTAAAATGAACGATATCGGACTATAACCACGCCCACTTTTTCGATATCGCAAATTTCGGAAAACCGAAAAAGTGTGATAATTCATTACCCAAGACGGATAAAGCGATGAAACTTGGTAGGTGGGTTGACCTTATGATGCAGAATAGAAAATTTGTACAATTTTGGACAATGAGCGTGGCACAGCCCACTTTTAAAAGAAGATAATTTAAAAGTTTTGCAATCTGCATTTTGGCAGTCGCTGCAGATATCATGATGAAATTTTGAAGGAATATTACTCCTATTACTATATATGTGCCAAGTAAAAATTAGGAAAATCGGCTGAAGAACACGCCCACCATTTAAAAAAAAATGTTTTAAAGTCAAATTTTATCAAAAAATTTAATATCCTTACAGTATATAAGTAAATTATGTCAACATTCAATTCCAGTAATGATATGGTGCAACAAAATCCAAAAATAAATATTTAATTTGTCTAGAACACTTTTAATGCCAAAAGTCGAACAAACATTTACCAATCCTTGTGCATTTGGTAGGGTTATAGCTTCTTTGGCGATAACTGTTTTCTGTGAAAATGGGCGAAATCGGTTGAAGCCATGCCCAGTTTTTATACACAGTTGACGTCTGTCCTTCCGTTCGGCCGTTAACAAGATAACTTGAGCAAAAATCGATATATCTTTACTAAACTCAGTTCATGTACTTATCTGAACTCACTTTAGCTTGGTATAAAAAATGGCCGAAATCCGACTATGACCCGCCCACTTTTTCAATATTGAAAATTTCGAAAAATGAAAAAAATGCCATAATTCTATACCAAATACGAAAAAGGGGATGAAGCATAGTAATTGAATTGGTTTATTGACGCAAAATATAACTTTAGGGAAAACTTTGTAAAATGGTTGTGACACCTACCATATTAAGTAGAAGAAAATAAAAAGTTCTGCAGGGCGGAACCAAAAGCTTGGGATCTTGGCAGAAATACTGTTCGTGGTATTACATATATAAATAAATTAGCGGTACCCGACAGATGATGTTCTGGGTCACCCTGGTCCACATTTTGGTCGATATCTCGAAAACGCCTTCACATATACGACTACCACCACTCCTTTTTAAAACCCTCATTAATACCTTTACTTTGATACCCGTACCGTACAAAGACATTATAGAGTCACTCCTGGTCCACTTTTATGACGATATCCCGAAATGGGAACTGTGAAATATAGAACTTTGGCCCACTTACTTGTAAAATAACCTTTAATACCTTCCATTTGATACCCATGTCATACAAACACATTCCAGGGTTACCCCATGTTCATTTTCCTACACAGTGATTTTCCCTTATTTTGCCTCCAAAGCTCTCAGCTGAGTATGTAATGTTCGGTTACAGCCGAACTTACGCTTCCTTACTTGTTTCTTTTCATTTTTCATTACCTTTTCTTATTCTTTTTATTTTGGTTTTGTTTCCCTTTCCTTTGTCCTTTTATCTTTCGCTTTCCTGTTTTCTTGATTCCTTTTTATTTTTATTTTATTTAAAATTTTCCATCTGTTGTTCTTTATTCCTTCTCTTTCCCCTTTCGCTGCCACAAAACTTTTCATCTTTCTTATACTCCTTCCATTCTTCCATTTTTTCTTCGTCCTACTTGGTCTATTCTCATTCCCTAACCCTTCCTTTCGTTTCCGGCTACCTGCGTCTCCTCCCTTTCTCTCTTTCTCCTGCACCCATTTCATTTTCCTTTACCGGACTATTTTAGTTTCCATTTCCTCTTCCATTCTTTATCTCTCTCCTCTATAACACGCTCTTGCTTCATCTTTTTCGGTTCTCCGCTCTACTCTGCATCTTTTCCGTTTTCCGCAACACACTCTCCTCCCGTCTTTCAACCCTCTCCTTTCTTTGCGCTTCAAAATTCTTAATATTTCATTCATTTTCTATTCACGGTTTGTTTCCACTTTCTCCTCTTTTCTGTTCATATTGTCACGGATATTAGCATCACTAAGCTATACCATCACTAAGGCGATGCTAAGGCCATGCTAAGCGATATTTACGTCATTCATCAAATCATGTATACACATATATAATGCAGCCGAGAGATGTCACACACAGATGCATTTACTTATGCGCCTATGTGTGCGCGAGAGACTGTAAACTACAAACATTCACATCAATAATTCAATCATTATGTATCTACATAAACGAATAAATAATTGCGTCTACACATATGTACCATGTACGTATACGAGCAGCGGAGAGTCAATGCGCCAACACATGCATATATCTGAGATACTCCTATAAGTATGTAATGAGAAAAACTATAAAATTGTGCAATTGTAGTTACAGCTGAGATGTTTGAGAGCTAATGGACTAGTAGATTCTGGAAGCGCCTAGAAGATGCGAATGTTAAAATCAAAGAGTATAAAAGGCGACAGATGTAGAGGCGCTGGAATTCAGTTTGATTTGAGTTGTCAAGCAGTTACCACTAAGACGAATCTAGCGAGCAATAGCAGTATTATTTTGAAAGTCAGTTTCATTTAAGCTATCAGTTTGGTTATTAAGCTATTCGTTGCACAGTTTGAGTGTTTTTGTGAAGTATTTTAATAAGGGCCATTTTTCCATTATTCAATATTGGAGTTATTTATTCAACAGTTTAGCGATACGAACCTAGCAAAAGGGCAAATAAGAGGAATTGCAAGCAAATTCGTTACAATATTCTTTTCCTTTTATTCTTACCTAGCGTATTTCTTTCCCCGTCTCTCCATTTCCTTGCCTTCCTACTATCCCTTTTCCCAACTATTATTTTTTTTGTTTTATTACTTTTCCCTCCTTTCCTCTTGCCACACATACCCCCCAACGGAATTCAATACGAAGGATGGCTGCTTAACGGTTTTCATGTTTCTCTTCATTAAAAAAAAAAAAAAAAAAAAAAAAAAACAAGTAAGGAAGGCTAAGTTCGGGTGTAACCGAATTTTACATACTCAGCTGAGAGCTTTGGAGAATAAATAAGGGAAAATCACCATTTACCAAAATGAACCTAGGGTAACCCTGGAATGTGTTTGTATGACATGTGTATCAAATGAAAGGTGTTACTGATTATTTAAAACGTACTGGGCCTTAGTTCTATAAGTGGACGCCTATCGCAACGAGATATCGCAATAAGGGTGGATCAGGGGTTACTCTAGAATATTTTTGTACGATATGGATATCAAATTCAAAAAAAGTATTAATGGGGTTTTTAAAAGGGAGTAGCCCTTAATTGTATATGTGAAGGCGTTTTCGAGATATCGACCAAAATGTGGACCAGGGCGACCCAGAACTTCATCTGTCGGGTACCGCTAATTTATTTATGTATGTAATACCACGAACAGTATTCCTGCCAAGATTCCAAGGGCTTTTGATTTTGCCCTGCAGAACTTTTTCATTTTCTTCTACTTAATATGGTAGGTGTCACACCCATTCTACAAAGTTTTTTCTAAAGTTATATTTTGCGTCAATAAGCCAATCCAATTACCATGTTTCATCTCTTTTTTCATATTTGGTACAGAATTATGGAATTTTTTCATTTTTCGTAATTTTCAATATCGGAAAAGTTGGCGTGGTCATATTCGGATTTCGACCCTATTTTATACCAAGATAAAGTGACTTCAGATAAGTACGTGAACTAAGTTTAGTTAAGATATGTCGTTTTTTGCGCAAGTTATCATGTTAACGGCAAAGCGAAATTACAGACGGTCGACTGTGTATAAAAACTGGGCGTGGCTTCAACCGATTTCGCCCATTTTCACAGAAAACAGTTATCGCCATAGAAGCTATAACCCTACCAAATGCACAAGGATAGGTAAATTTTTGTTCAACTTATGGCATTAAAAGTATTCTAGACAAATTAAATGAAAAAGGGCGGAGCCACACCCATTTTGAAACTTTCTTTTATTTTTGGATTTTGTTGCATCATATCATTACTGGAGTTGAATTTTGACATAATTTACTTATATACTGTAAAGATATTAAATTTTTTGTTAAAATTTGACTTTTAAAAAAATTGTTTTTAAAAGGTGGGCGTGTTCGTCATCCGATTTCGCTAATTTTTATTTAGCGCACAGATAGTAATAGGAGTAACGTGCCTACCAAATTTCATCATGATATCTTCAACGACTGCCAAATTGCAGCTTGCAAAACTTTTAAATTACCTTCTGTTAAAAGTGGGCGGTGCCATGCCCATTGTCCAAAATTTTTCTAATTTTCTATTTTGCGTCATAAGGTCAACGAAACTGCCAAGTTTCATCGCTTTATCCGTCTTTGGTAATGAATTATCGAACTTTTGGTGTTTTCCGAAATCTCCGATATCGAAAAAGTGGGCGTGGTTGTGGTCCGATTTCGTTCATTTTAAATAGCGATCTGAGATGAGTTCCCAGGAACCTACATACCAAATTTCATCAAGATACCTCAAAATTTACTCAGGTTATCGTGTTTACAGACGGACGGACATACGGACGGACGGACGGACATGGCTATATGAATTTCTTTTTTCACCCAGATCATTTTGATATATAGAAGTCTATATCTATCTCGATTAGTTTATGCCGTTACGGATTACCGTTACGCGAACAAAGTTAATATACTCTGTGAGCTCTGCTCAGCTGAGTATAAAAAATACATTCGATTATTAGCTTAAAGTTTCCAGTTGGGTATGTTGTTGAACAGATAAATATATGGATAGAAAAATCGGAACGTGTACGAATTGAATGAATTGAAGTTGCAGCACGCAATGGGTGTGATTGCATACACAAAAACAAAAACAAAACAAACAATAAGTATACATGTGCAGGCATCTGTAAAACCATCATAGACATGAACGAGTATTTCGGATCTGTAAAATTTTGCAATTCCACTTGAATGCTCCGATTGGTGAGAAAGACTTCAATTTGAAAACAAAAGACCATAAAACAAAAAGGAAAAATTGGAAAATAGAAAAATATCTCAATTCAAAGTACTCTGTGTTAAACTTTAAACATACAGCTCCTCATACATTTGCACGTGTGTAATTTAGGGTTGTACTTAAAAAATCAAATTTCGAAATTTCTCAGTTCCATCATCGAAGTTCAAATTACCTTATAAAGACTCAGATTACGATTTTCAGTCACCCCTTGTCGAATTCGGTTCGTTATAGAGTACGATAAACGAGGCTGATGATGGCGCAACGCCGAACCTCTTGACCAGGGACGGAAAATAATAATTATTTTTTTTTTCGGAGTCGAAAAATTCCTGGTCAAAAAATTGTCCTAGGTGAAAATGTATGAGTTCCCAGGTATCCCTATAGCAATATCATGTCGAATCATGCATCCTTTTTGTTTTTCGGGCCTTTTCCATAGAAGTCCACATATAAAAGTAAAATATGTATTTATATTTTTCAAGCCCAAAATAAAAGTCCGGCTTGATAACAAAGAAACGGCTTATCTGAATTAAAAAACAAAAATTTTGTTTCGAATAAGCCGTTTCTTTGTTATCAAGCAGGACTTTTATTTCGGTCTTAAAAAATATCGGACTCAAAAAATAAAAATCCGAAAATAATTTTTATCTTGATCCCAATATATTAAAAGTCCAAAATTAATAGTTTTGTAAGGAATTATATTATAAAAGGAAAAACAGTTTCGGCCCCTGCTCTTGACGGGCTCCAACCGGTACCACGTACGTTACTTGCCTGACTTTGGTTTTACCGTTTGAAATGGTGAGACGGGCAAATGGTATATTTGATTTATAAGCACCACCCTATTATACAATTTTTGGTCATGAAATTAAGGAAACCAAAATTTTATTTCTATGATATTTTTGATATAATTGATATCTGATATGATATAAAATCTTAAAACAAAAACCAAATTAAGATCTTGATATCGCGTGACTCGAACATTCATATTTTGGATTCTCTTGTTGAACAGAGTGGTACAAATGTGTACTTAATTAGGCTGGTTATAAGCGTTGCAAATCCCAGCTTTCAAGCTTTCAGTAACTGGAAACCAATATAGCCTGTTCTGTACGAACTTGCCGTTATCCGACAATGTGTCGCGGCATTTTCAACTTTGTCACCTTGAACACTATTGAATTTTATTTTTAAAGGAAAAAATAACAGTTAAATTTTGACTTTTACTTTTTATACCTAAAATAGCTGTTTGGCCATGAATTTATTTTTATGTGAAAGTTATTTTTATTTGTTTTCATCATTAGTACTTAGCCTCGACTAACTGTACCCTTAATATAGACCCATTGTGCTTAACCCTTCACCCTATTACTGTTTGTGGGGGCTCTTTATGAAATTAAGTACCCCTGCAGGCTTTTTACACCATACCACAAGGGGTTAGGAGTCACGCCACCTAGATGAGAGAGTCTCTGCCTTGCTATATCGATGCATTCGCAGAGAATTTGCTACAGACTTGTGTATCTGATTTAACACACTTAAGTGACATCGGTGACTACAGTCTTCCATATAGGAGTCAGTGAGAATCCATTGGTTTTCTCTTCTTAGATTTACGAATTTGGGAGTATACTAATTTGACCTGTGTTTACCCTGGGCATTTAATCCAGTGCTGTCTGACCTTAGTTTCCTATTTACTTATGCTTTCCCAACAGTGTTGCCAGGTGATGCAAAAAAAGAAGCTAGATTGGCAAAAAAAAAAGGTTAGAAAAGGCTAAATTTAGAAAAAAAAAGAAGCTAAAAAAAGGCCAGAAATTTTTTGGTTAATTCATTAAATTGTTTATATTTTAGTTTACATATTTGTAAATAAAAACTTATAAACATGACTTAAGCATAACTTCTTGTTTCAAAACATATTAGGCACATTTTCTTTGACTACCACATGGAATTACTTTAAATGATTGCATATGTGTATATACATAAAAAAAATATTACAAACTAATTATTTATATAAAATATTCCCCGTCTGAAGAATCAGAAGAGCTTAAGTCTGGGTTAAAGTTTGGCTATTTACCATAGATATGAGATCATCGGTAATTTCAAAGTCATTACAACATTTAGATAATCGTTTTAACGAGCATCTAATATTAAGCAGCGCATTAAGCATTTTAATTTTTAGTTTGTTCCTTAATTTAGTTTTCAGAATTTTCATGCCACTAAAAACTCTTTCAACCTCCGCGTTACTGAGTGGTAATAATAAAAAACTAAATACAAATTCGACAAGTTCTAAAAAAGGAGGTTCGTTTAATTCATTTTTATGTAAATTCCATGGTGGAGTGTACATTTTTCCATTGTATAGTTATAAGTTTTCGCCACTGCAGCTCTATTAATGCTATTTGACTTGAAGAATATCTATACTTCTCTTTTTCAAAGTAAGAAAATACATCTGGCTTTGAAATTTTCAACGAATTTTCAGCAGAAAAAGAATTAATCTTTTGCTCATATTATTAGGTATTAGGTGTTCACAGGAACTATTGAAATTATTTTATTTTAGAAATTTTTAAAAATACATTCGGAGTAAAAAAGGCTAGAAAAAAGTCACGAAGCTAAACACAAAATTTCGAGGCTAAAGGCAAAAAAAAAAGCTAAATCTATCCTCGAAAAGGCTAACCTGGCAACACTGTTTCCCAAGTCTACGCCTTGATCACTTTCATGTTCCTGATTCAAGGGAACCCTCCATAACAAAGCTTTGTTTTTGGATCCCAGATTATTTAGTACACTAAAACATTCATTCGCTAGCTTAGAAGTAGTTGTGTAAGACTGCAAGGTTGCCTGGCTATCTGAAATAAACAGGAAGCTCTTCGGGGATGGCCTTCCCATAGATATTGTATTCCGCAAATGACTTGTACATGTAATTTTGCCTGAAAAATAGTGCGGTAATATCTCATTGGTAACGATTTCTTAAAGTTCGGCCCATTTTTACCAAATCCCGTTTATCCGTCATTAAATATTGATGCATCCGTGAGCCAGACTTCTGAGTCAGTGTCAGTATATTGATTCCTTCTTTCTAGAGTTCTGTTCATAATGAACAATTCAAAATTCCGTGAGCTTTTGGACGTAGGACTCGGAAGTCTTTCGGGATTATTTCGCATCTAATTCGGGATCATTTGGGGACTATTTTATGGTTCGTGTAGAGTCATTTCGAGGTCGATTTGTGGTGGTTTCCTGATGATCTTTGGACTAATTTCGGGGCTCTCCTGGGGTCATCTAGGGATCACTTCATAATTTCGGAATGGGGTTGGAGACTTTGTCAGGGCTGATGTGGGTAGTTTCGGAATGGTTTTGGATACTGGTCTCATTTTAAATTTCCGGGGTTATTTGGGGACTATTTCAGGATTATCCCGGGGTTATTTGGGTACCAGTTCGGAGTGATTTCGGATTAATTTTGGCGCCTACGTCAGAGAGGTCGTTTTGTGGGAATTTCGTTATAATTTTAGTGAATATTTCAGGACTATCCCGGGTTCATTAGGAAATTTCTTCATTGTTATTTTATTTCATAGTAATTTTGCTGACTCACTTTCAGGGTCAGTTCGGGGTAAATTTCAGGATTCTCCCGGGGTTTTTTGCAGACTTCCTCAGGGTAATTATGAGGTGGCTTTACAGACGTTCTTCCGGGGTCAGTTCGGAATCAACTTGTGGTCATTTCGTGGGCACTATAGTAGGCAAACTTCGGTTTCTCCCGAAAGCCAACAGATGAAACAAAATTTATTGGTAGCATGTTGCTCACTACTGCGTGTGATACTCCCCGGTATAACGTTTCCTGTCGCTGTTAAATTCGTAAACGTCGTTTCTATTTTTAGATTTGCGACCACACATGGTTTGTGTTGTTTGCGGTTTATTAGATATATTTAAGTTTATTGCCGGTGTTTTATGTATATATTTTATTGGTAACGATATTAGTCAGTACGTTAAAGTGTGACTAGTCGACTAATCTTAACAAACCAACTATTTGAACAGTGAAGTTCGATTAATAAACGTTCATAATTCGAATGTTTTCGAATAGTTTTAAGAGGCTTTATAGCTATGCTTATAAGTCGTTATACCCTTGCCAAGTATTTGAATTTGCTTAGGCACAAAAATTAGCTTCTATCCTTCCATCAATCTATCCCATTGCCGGGGCCAGAAAGTATTTAATAAATAAAGCCCAAAACATCACACCCTAATTCAGATATTTGTTTATATGTAAAATAATACTAAAGGCATGAGAATAATATTTTTCAAAAACTGTTACGCAACTGCAGATAAAGTGTGATTGTAAGGCTTGAAGTGCGGGTGAAGGTAACATGGAGTTTGGAAGACGGCAGTAGCTTACAACAATTACAGATATGAACGCAATAAAACACAAAAACAACAAGTAAGGAAGGCTAAGTTCGGGTGTAACCGAACATTACATACTCAGCTGAGAGCTTTGGAGGTGAAAAGGCGAACATCACCATGTAGGAAAGTGAACCTAGGGAACCCTGGTATGCATTTGTATGACATGGGTATCAAATGGAAGGTATTAAAGAGTATTTTAAAAGTGAGTGGGCCATAGTTCTACAGGTGGACGCCATTTCGATATGTCGCCATAAAGGTGGACCAAGGGTGACTCTAGAATATGTTTGTACGATATGGGTATCAAACGAAAGGTGCCAATTGGTATTTTAAAAGGAAGTGGGCCTTAGTTCTATAGGTGGACGCCTTTTCGAGATATCGCCATAAAGGTGGACCAGGGTTGGCTCTAGAATGTGTTTGTATGGTATGAGTATCAAATGAAAGGTGTTACTGATTATTTAAAACGTAGTGGGCCTTAGTTCTATAACTGGACGCCCATTGCAACGAGATATCGCAATAAGGGTGGACCAGGGGTGACTCTAGAATGGTATTGTACGATATGGGTATCAAATTAAAAGTGTTAATGAGGGTTTTAAAAGGGAGTGTCCCTTAGTTCTATATGTGAAGACGTTTTCGCGATATCGACGAAAATGTGGACCAGGGTGACCCAGAACATCGTCTGTCGGGTATCGCTAATTTAATTATATATGTAATACCACGAACAGTATTCCTGCCAAGATTCCAAGGGCTTTTGATTTCGCCCTGCAGAACTTTTTCATTTTCTTCTACTTAATATGGTCGGTGTCACACCCATTTTACAAAGTTTTTTCTAAAGTTATATTTTGCGTCAATAAGCCAAACCAATTACCTTTTTTCATATTTGGTATAGAATTATGGAATTTTTTTCATTTTACGTAATTTTAGATATCGAAAAGTGGGGCTTGGTCATAGTCGGATTTCGGCCATTTTTTATACCAAGATAAAGCGAGTTCAGATAAGTATATGAACTACGTTTAGTAAAGATATATCGATTTTTGCTCAGGTTATCGTGTTAACGGCCGAGCGGAAGGACAAACGGCCGGCTGTGTATAAAAACTGGGCGTTACTTCAACCGATTTCGCCCATTTCCACAGAAAGAAATTACCGCCATAGAGTCTATGCCCCTACCAAATTTCACAGGGATTGGTAAATTTTTGTTCGACTTATGGCACTAAAAGTATTCCAAACAAACTACATGAAAGCGGGCGAAGCCACGCCCATTTTGAAATTTGCTTTTATTTTTATCTATTGTTGCACCATATCATTACTGGAGTCGAATGTTGACATAATTAACTTATATGCTGTAAAGATATTCAATTTTTTGTTATAATTTGACTTAAAGTTTTTTTTTTAAAGTGGGCGTGTTTATCATCCGATTTTGCTAAGTTTTATTGAGTACACATATAGTAATATGAGTAGCGCTCTTGCCAAATTTCATCATGATACCTTCAACGACTGCCAAATAACAGCTTGGAACACTTTTAAATTACCTTCTTTCAAAAGTGGGCGGTACCACGCCCACTGTTCAAAATTTTACTAATTTTGTATTCTGCGTCATAAGGTCAACCCACCTACCAAGTTGCATTGCTTTATCCGTCTTTGGTAATAAATTATTGCACTTTTTCGGTTTTTCGAAATTTTCGATATCGAAAAAGTGGCGTGGTTATAGTCCGATTTCTTTCATTTTAAGTAGCGATTTGGGATGAGTGCCCAAGAACCAACATGCCAAATTTTATCAAGATACCTCAAAAGTTACTCAAGTTATCGTGTTAACGGACAGACGGGCGGACGCACGGACATGGCTCAATCGAATTTTTTTTCGATACTGATGATTTTGATATATGGAAGTCTATATCTATCTCGATTCCTTTATACCTGTACAACGAGCCGTTATCCAATCAAAGTTAATATAATCTGTGTGCAAAGCACATTGAATATAAAAATATTTGTAAATCTGTATTTGTTGACTAAGTTTTGTAACTATAGAGACGCAGCGTGCATATTATTGAATTGTAAAATGGGACAAGAACTGGCGAGTTATGTAGATGAAACGAAATTTGATAAAAGTATGTATGTATAAACGTGCATACATATTTACACATACGTAGAAAATATTTCAAAAAATAACAACTCTTAAAAGATATAAATTGTAGAAAACAACATATCAAATAGGAAATCCGACAACGTGACTGGCGGCAAAATATTGTTGTGCAGCTGATTGCTTTTTGCCTTTGTGTGAATTAAATTTTGTGGAAAAAATGTTCAATTGAGATGTAAAAGCATTGATAAGGATACGTAGGCGTAACATATGTATGTGCCTTATTCGGTTAAGGCATCCTGCAGTCAAACCAACTAGTTGCAAACTAGTAGCTCATTACACAGTCAACATTGTACCGTTAGTTACAGTAAAAACCGAAGAGCATATGGTTTTTGAAAAATAATAATATATGGCGTTAAAGCATTGTTCAGGTTGCATATTTTTTTCGGTGAGATTTTAATCTACAGTTAAATTGGAATTTGGTACAACATTCTTTTCAGGCCATGTGGGTGGCTTAAAATTGCGTCCTTTCCAACCTCCTGAAAAACGCAGCATTCCGACAGCATTAATTCTCAATTTCAAAGAATTAAGCGTTGCTAGTAAACGCCGCCATTCCATCAAAAAAAAAAAAAAAACCGTTACAATACAAACTACCAGCCTATACCCGGGGTCTAGTCCGCACAAGGAATATACAACATAAAATTATATAGAAATATATGATGCTGAAAACAGTTTCGAGACAGTCCAGAAAAAAATCCTGAAATAGCCCCAAAAATGATGCCGAAATTATTTTAAACATAGTTGCGAAGGAGTTCGGAGATAAATCCGCTATGATCCCAAAAAATAAGAATATACTGGGTTTTCAAAATGGTTGGACATCATACTGTTCCGAGTCAATTTCTTTTTGAAGTAATCTCTAAAGTGTTCTAAAATACCTGCAAAAAAGCGATTAAGTTCTGCTGCTAGTATAATTTTCGCAGAATAGGGGGTCACCCTGCCTGAAACCTCGTTTAGTCAAGAACGGCTCGGGGAGGTTCTTTCCACTTCTGACTGAGCTGATGGAGTTGCTCAACATCATTTTGCACAGCCGTATAAAATCTTGGGGAAAAGCAAATTCAGACATAGCGTCATATAGGCAGCTCCTTTTTTTGCTGTCGAAGTCGACTTTAAAATCAACGTAGAAGTTATGTGTGCCAATTCTCCAAGATTTCGCGCATAGTGAAAATCTGTTCTGTGGTAGATTTACAAGTTCTTCAGCCGCATTTCGCAGAATACACTTGACGATATTAAAAAAGCCAATTCCGCGATAGTTGGCGCAGAATCCCTTTTCTTGTCGTCACGGCAAAAACCCCTTAGATTCGAATATTCGAGCACGCACTCGTCCGACCATTCTTTGCAAAAAGCTGATTCATGCGCCTTATCAACTCCTTGCCGTTTTACCTCCGCAGGCAATTCATCAGCGCCCGCGTCATTGTTGTTTTTAATCTAGTGCTATTCTGACTTCGTCATAATCGGGTGGGGGACACCAGTTCCAACATCATCATTTCGGGATCGGATTCATCATCCCAGTGCAGTACATTGCTATCTCCATTTATGAGTGCAGAGAACTGTTCCCTCCATAATCTAAGTACTTCCTGGTCATCTAGTACAAAGTCGCTGTTTTCGTTTTAACGAGAGTTTGGCCCGGTATTAAAATCGTCCGTCTCTCGCCGAAGTTTTAAGTAAAATTTGCGGTCGTTATTTCTGGGGCCTAGCAGCTCAAGCTCCTCGCACTCACGCTTTTCTTTTTCTGCTTTCTTCTTTCTGAAAAGGCATCTCGCATCCCTTTTCAACCCGCGGTAGCGTTCACAAAGTATTATTGTTACGCTCGCTTTTAACGTAGCCGTGTAGGCAGCATCTTTTCTTTCGGTTTCAACGCGGCATTTTTCGTCGTTACATTTCTTTTTTTTCATGGTTGCCGGTATCCAATGTTCTCCTCGGCAGCAGTAGGTACGAAGTGCTTAAGAGATATGCTCCCTCTGCTTCTGCATTCCGTCGGGTTGATTTGTGCTCTCAGATAACTGCTGTGAGAGTCGACTTGCGAAATCATTGCAGTCTGTAGCCATTGCAGCCTTTATACTAAGTATTACAATTTAACAGCATCTTGAGACAAGTTCAAAATTTAGGACCCTAGGTTATCGGTAACTTACCTTAAACTCGACCGAAAAATTCCTAAAACCCGGCTGGATTTTAAATAACAAGATCCTCGTGTTGGCAGGTGCGTTGTAAATTTGGAAAATCATTTTATCTCAATAATGATTTTATTGGAAATATCTTTTATTTGAAGCTAATTTTTTGGTTTTTACATCAAACACTCGGTTACAGAGTATGTAAAAATATTTTATATATGACTAGTCCTTAAAAATTTTTCGAAAAGCTTTCATAACATGTTCGTCTATATTTCATGTAACTGTACGTTTGCAGCTGCTGTAAGAGAAGAACTGAGAAAAATCCTCTTATTTGAACAATCAGTTATGTCGGGGCACATGCATATGCTAAAATGATCTGAAATTAAGGGATATAAAATAATACCTGCCAATCAAATTTTATCGAAATACCCCTAAAATTAAATGACTAGTCTCTAATTGGAAATGCATGCACTAGTTTTACTTCTAAGATTCATATAATTTTCTAATTACACTGCAAAAAATGCGATTAGTCTAAGGTGAATCCGGGATGAGTCGCAAAGGAATACGCGACTATAGCCAGTTCTGATCTCTTTATAAGTGTTGGAGTGAACCCTTTTGTTTGAGCATGTCCTATGGACAGACCAGTTTTACCTGTTGTAACGAAGCTTTTCTTTGCGCCGGTGCTTCTTCTATAAGTGCTGGGGTATACTCGCCGTGTCCAAGGTTCGCTTACAATAAATTTTTATTTCGGGGCACCTTGCAAATCGTTTTCATATAGAATTCATTTTATTGCTTTAACTCTATACACTATAACTATAATATAAAATGTGATAAAAGAAAGATATGTATGTATTCTTCACTTCGTTTGATGATTGCTCTATGATTAGTGGTGGGCTAACGGTCTTCGTGTCCCGTTAGGAGCGTTCCGTTAGGACGCCTTGCTGGTCGTTGCCTGGGTATGTGTAAATGTATCTCAGTGACGCCTTGCGTCGGCGTGTTTCTCTTACGGTTAGCGACTGCGCTGTCTCTGCTGCAGCTCATGTCGGTGCGTCTGCGTGAGTGAAGCTCTGGGATGGTTGACGTCGTATGTTTGCGTGACTCTGCTCTGGTCAACGTTGTATGCTCGTGTAATTCTGCCGTGGCCAGCGTCGTATGTTTGCGTATCTCTGCTGCAGCCAACGTCGTATGTTAACATATCTCTGCTGCGGCCAACGTCGTGTGTTAGAGTATCTCTGCTGCGGCCAACGTCGTATCTTAGCGTATCTCTGCTGTGGCCAACGCCGTGTGTTAGCGTATCTCTGCTGCGGGCAACGTGGTATGTTAGCGTATCTCTGCTGTGGCCAACGTCGCGTGTTAGCGTATCTCTGCTGCGGCCAACGTCGTATATTAGCGTATCTCTGCTGCGACCAGCGTTGTATGTTTGCGTATTTCTGCTGCGGTCAACGTCGTATCTTAGCATTTCTCTGCTGTTTCTGCCGAGGCTTACGGTGGTGGTGCGCGGGCTCGTGGCGCTGTGGGCCTTAGCTTTGCAGGGAGCGAGCGGTCAAAACCAGCTTACCCACAATCCTCAGCCCACGGCTTTCTCCTATGAAGAGAACTATCTTGCGATGGTCAAAACCGATACGCCTTTCAGATGCCCTTCAATTGCTGCTCGGGTAACAATCACAACTTCGCGTCCCGTTAGGTGAAATCCGTTAGTCTCGGTACAGTCACGTTTTGGCGTTTCACTCCGATTCCCTTTACTGCGGATGCCGACGTACTTCTTCCACGGTTGAAGTTTGTTGAGCGCCAGATCACGATGCTGTGGGGGACGTTTGCTTACGAGAGAGCGAGCGTTAGCTAAATCATTGTAGAGCGGTCAAAACCAGCTTACCCACAATTCTTAGTACATGCCTTTCTCCTATGCATCGCACTGGCTTGCAATGGTCAAAACCGCAATGCCTTCCAGAACGCGCCTTTAGTAGCTCCGGTCGCAACCACAACCGCGTGCTGACTCACTGCTGTCTTCTTGTGTTACCTTTTCCATAGCCAATGCTCTTGATGTTGCTAGCTTAGTTCGTTGCGTTGCCATGGCTATGGTGTTGCTGTGGGATGTTGCGGCAACTTCTTACGCTAGTGATGTTTCAGAGACTTGTTTGTGTTTGGTGTTGTGTTGGCTGTGTTGCTGATCGTGTTTTTATGTAGAGTTTTATTCGTGTTACATTGTCTGTGTTACTAATCCTGTGTTGCGGGGCGGTGGTTTTTGTGTGGGCAAATTAACGATTTATATCTGGTCCTCACACTGTTCGTGCCTGAGCGTGTAGTGTCGGACTGGTCCTCTTTATACCCTTCGGGTACTGTCGGACAGATCCTTTTTATACTGTTCGAAACTTCCTCTTTGTATCCCTTTGGGTACTGTTCGACACGCCCCTTTTGTACCCATACGGATATTCTCGGACAGATCCTTTTTTCACTCTCCGTTATTGCCTTACGGGTACTGTTGGACACGTCCTCTATTTTTTAAACTCTAATACAATACTCTTGACTTTTTTTCGTATTAGTGTTGTAGAATAATAAAAACAAAACAAATTTTACGATAAAGGAACATATGGTCCTAGTATTTTAGGTTCGGTATAGAGCTCCGCATTTTTCTTAAATAATTCTATTCAATCATATTTAATCTTCTTATTTTATTAATTTCGTTGCTGTTGTTTTTTGTTTCAATTGGCTAAATAAATTTCAAACTGACTGATGCCAAATATACCCAAAAGGGACTATAGGGGACCAATTATACCACAATGTGTACAAAAGGGTTGTTTATATACATACATATGCAGATATGTATGTTATTGTTTTTACAGATTGGAAATGTTTTGTTAGCTTGCAAATTATAGTTTGCCCTAAGAGGGCGATGTATGTAGACATTTTAATCCACACTTAAATACACACACATGCAAATGCACATATATTTTTATTTAAACACACGCATATTAAAAAAAAAAATATGAAGTTGACATACACAATTTTATCTTCACAATCTTTCTGTTTTATGTATTTAAGCGTACTATTGATTGACTTTCGAATCTTTTTTATTAAATGTTTGTTTTATAGAAAAGTATAAATGCGTACATATATTTATTTTAGAGGTGGTTGAATTAAAACTGATGTTTGTAGAGAAAAAGTTAATATTTTAATATTTTTTACGCTATAAGAAGATATCTACAAAAGCTAGTAGCCGCGCTCTCAATCCATCTCCAAAACTGAGCTAAAATATTTCAAGCACAGCTACTATATACTAATAGAGAAGGTCTGTTGCTTCCAATTGGAGAACTCCGTAATCGGCTGAGAGTTAAGCGGCAATTACCCACAGACGTGTGCCGCACGTATGGACGTTTGTCGTACGAAACACGTTTGACCGAACCCTCAAGCCCGTAGGAATCAATGTGTGTGTATGTGTACATGTACATAACATATTTGTGTGTGTATTGTTTACAGATAAGCACTGTTGCCCTTGGCCATTTTGCATGCATGCTTATGGAAACATCAACTTTTTCCAATTTAATTTTTGATTTAGGAAAAGGCTGGAATTAATATTAAATAAAGATAAATAGATTGCATATTTATAATCTGAACTTTTACATAATTATTTCGAATTATTTTCACAATTTTTCAAACTTTAATTAGGTGTTTTTGCATAAAACTGCAAACGGTCAAAAATTAGCGCACAAACGTTTACTAGGCAACTCTGTCTATTTAGAGAGCGATCAGCTGACACGTTCTTACGGAAAATATCAAAATTGTTTTGATTTCTACGTTCCGGGCTACGTACGTACGGGCGTTGCACGTCGGTGAGTTTTCGTTTACATTGCACACTCATAAGATAGGTCGTGTCAGCTGACACGTTTTTGGTACGGACGTTCGTGAGTAACTGCCGCATTATGCATATTCTCAGATAGGGAAGCAGACCTAATCGCGTTGGATTCACCACTTACCTCCTCCAAGGTTGCCGATAATTATAAGGTGCCGCGCAATGCAGTAAACTCAGCGACCCTTACACTCATGGGAACCAGTTCACAGGAATATATGTAGATGGCATTGAAAAAGCAGATGAACTGGCAAACGCTGGTGCTTTGTTAAACATCATTGAGGTAGTCGCCGTAAATCGAAATTCTCACTTATCTCAAGAAAACCGCTATAGAAAATTGGTACTTTACGAACACATGTGGAATCACAAAAAAATTGGCCGGACTACAATCAAACAAAAAACACGCGTATTTACTAAGATTGTATAGGAAAGAAAAATTTACGATGACAGCCACAATTACAGGACAATTGCCATTTGCCCACACGCGTATGTGAAGGAGTTGCAACCATGAACGTTGTCAGGAGACGGTCACACATTTCCTCTGCGATTGTACAGCCCTGCAAAAATTTCACAATCCGAACGAAATTTGTCATACTGCATTTTTACCCGCTCAAGTTCATTAGTGGTAGCCCCTGTATCCTTTTTGCTTCATTTGAACGAAGATTAGTTCAGAATAGAACCATGCATGTTTATATTATTGCGCAGCCTTATAACACTATTACCACAAAGCAAACAACAGGCGGCCGCCGTGGTGTGATGGTAGCGTGCTCCGTCTACCACACCGATGATCCTGGGTTACGCCCCGGGCAGAGCAACATAAAAATTTTTGAAACAATTTTTTTCAATTAGAACGAAATTTTTCTAAGCGGTGTCGCCTCTCGGCAATGTTTGAAAACACTCCGAGTGTATTTCTGCCATGAAAAGCATCTCAGTGAAAACTCATCTGCCTGACAGATGCCGTTCGGAGTCGGCATTAAACAAGTAGGTCCCGTCCCGCCAATTTGTAGGAAAAACTAACAAGGAGCACGACGAAAATTGAAAGAAAAGCTTTTCCTAAAATCTCCTCGGAGGTTATCGCGCCTTACATTGTTTTTTTTTTTTAACAAGAACAGCGTATAAAGTGCACAGCTGCGTATATATTGTTCGGTTTCACTCGAGCTTAGACTTTCTTACTTGTTCCTCTTAATATTAAAATAATGAAGCATGAAAAATAATTTAAGAAGTATTTGTCTTACTGGCTCCACTTCGCCGTTCATACAACAAATTTTTTATCACTCAACTGACGGAAACATGTTTGCAACGTATCAGCAAAAATTATATTCACTGAATGCACCCAATAATCGCTCTGCCATGGCTCATTTCATTTAATATTTTCTTACATATAATTTGTGTTTGGTTTTTGCAGCTCATTATGAGTTTGCCACAGTTTTTCGTCGAACAATTGCTTGGCCAAAGAGGATCGTTGTTAGTTCATTCAACATTTAAATGTAATAGGATTCCCAGCAGGCGCCATTTTTTCGCCTCTTTTGTTATATTCTTTCATTGCATACTTTTCGATTTGATGTAGCTTAAAATTGTTGGCAATAAGCAAAGCTGACAGCTAAATGGGATACCTTTTTAGCGCAATGTTGATAGAGCCATGAGGGAGGCTTAGGTTTGTTAGAAAATTTTGTGAAATTGAAGTAATGTGAGATGATTTGCCAAAGGTGCAAGATTGTATCGAGATTAATTGTGACGTGATTTTGTCGTCGAGTATTGTTATTATATTTGTAAAGTGTGTCATAAATACTGAGACAGTTTAATATATATGCACAAGGAATAAAACTAGACACGATTTCAACAAGAAGTTAAAGAGAAAGCTTAACTGATCTTACTAGTATTATATTATAATTTTATTAATTTCTTACTTACGTACTGAATTGGCGCTTAACCATTTAGACTCTTATGGCCGTCAAACAATATGCGCAAGTTTCTTCTTTGTTGGGTTAACTGGTGCCTAATGGCGACACCAAGGAAACTTAATCGTTTTCCACCTGGTGTTTTAAGTGGAGTGGGGCAACTTCTTCCTCTGCTTCCATGGGCGGGTGACCTAGTCAGAGTAGCCGCTTAGTTCTAGTTCGCTGGACTATGTTGGTGTATCCATGAAGCAATAAATCTTCTTCGGTACTCGACATCGTCGAAGAGGCCCATAAATCTTTCGTAGAACACTCCTAAAGCCTAAACTGATGTTGTCAAGGTCTATGCTTCTGCACCTGAGTTACTACCTATTAATTAAATAAGTATCCTCAATTAAATACTTCGAATTAAATACCTCAAAAGTTTGCTTGTTCTTATTGAATTGCATGAAATATAAATATTTTTTATAGTAAAACTTCCATTGTTTTCATAAAAATGTTATTATCTTTTATTCTGTGCATTAAAACTTATCAAATCGTATTTTGCTAGCGGCTTTCATAAGCTTGTTTATTATATAACCTTAGAATGCACCCAATACCACTCACAAGCATGTACAAGCGAAGCGTGGAAGTGTGCAGAATGTGTTTTTGTAGCTCGAACTGTGGGTTACCACACATTTCGATACAAAGTGTTATATAAAAAACTAATTAAGGACACGGTTGTGCTCGACTGTGCGGTGGGCCTTATACCCTTCATGAATGTAACTAAACTACAGTCTGGTCGAATTGTTTAGTAACTTGCTCAGAGACGCAGACTAAGCTTAACTGAGCTGGACCTTTCATCATTTCCAAAAAAAAAAAAAAATGCCTCCCATGTTGCGGGCCCATTAAGAGTTATGACGCACCAGTTATCTTAACCTAAGTATTTTAATCAAGGTCTTGTTTTGAAAAGAGGTACTCTTAATTTTTGAATACCGGATACTATTGAATGCTTGGGTCTTTGGTTCCAACTTTCTTCCAACTTTCTACAAAGAGGGCTATTTTAGATAAAAAAATTAGCAGTTCCATTTATGAAATATTTAAGAATGAAGTTTTATATTTTTTTACACCACGATCAGCATTGCGTATCGGCAAGAATGGTGATTGTGTGAGTTGTAAATCAAGTACCATTTGTGGGTATGAGTCTGATCTGAAAACTAGCACTGAATTAAAATGTTGAGTCGGAATTCAAGAAATCTACACCAATGGGATACAACCCCACTATTCTTCAGGCATGAAATAGAAGTTTGCGGTAGATAATGTCTACAGAGAGCCTTACCCTCGAGGTGTATCCTCACTATGTCAGACAGCCAGGTAGTCTTGCATATCGCGCGGTCTGACGCAACTACTTCTAATCTAGTGGATGAATGAATTGGAGTCCTAAACGATGTGGGAGCCAGAAAGAAGCTTTTTTTTAGGATGGGCAGTATTCTAGGGTACATAGCCCTTCTGTAGACAAACAAAGACACACACTAGGGAAGCTATAAGAAATTGGGCAGCAAAGCAGTCCAGATAAAACTGGATTGATTGACCAGAGTATAAACATACTAAATTGTTTATCTTCCCTGCAACGAGAGAATCAACTAAGCTCATTAATCTAAGCAGAGAGGGCCTATTAACTTACCTTACCTTACCTTATCATACGTGACTGGCACTGTTAAATAATTTTTTTAAAAATTGTTGTGTCAGGATGAATATATATGTTAATAAATAAAATAAATAAATAACTCTCATTAGGTACTACACGGGCCATTGTAGTCTACGATATCCTTACTAAGTTAAATTTAGCACAAATATGTTGCCTTTGGGCTAGACCCTTAATACCCTCGTATATGGAGTTGAAAGCCTTAAGAGGTACTTAAATACATTGAAAGCCTCCACAGTAATAGGCTGAAAAATCAAATACAATAGATCTGAATAGAGGTCAGAATACATCGGGGCCTAAAAATAATGCAAATAATAATTGAAATGATGCAGATATTTAAATTACCCCAAATTACTATTTTAATTTTAGTAATATTTTACCGTATAAGTAGAACGATATTTAATATATCATCTTATATTACCTTCTCTCCCCATTCTCTTTGATCGGTTAATATGACGCTGTCTAAGTCTACCTACCTTTACTTCACTACCCCTCTCCCATTAGCCATTTGGTATTCGCTTTCTTATTTTGCACCATTGTACTTATCTTTTAACGAACTTATCCTTACAGATCTTTTTGAAACACCTCTCAATCTGTGCACTTTCGTCTAACTAGTATTCATGCTCGGTAGCTACCTTCCTCACTTTCCCTATATCTCACTTCTTATTTTCCTTACTTCTTTCTCTCTGCCTTACATCGCTTACTTTAGCTCTTTCCCGCACTATTATTTTATCTTTCCCTCTTCCTTCCTCTATCTGCTACTAAATTTGTTCTGCTTGATCTCATTCCTTTTTCCGATCATTTCATTTTCTTTTCACTTAAAGTACGCCTTATTCAGAGCCATGCCTATCTGCCAGCTTTCAATATTTAGCTAATTATGAGACCAGACCTAAAGATGTAGTTACGTCTACTTTCCCAAACATATACCTAATCAGATAAATTTACCTCTAGTCCATAGGAATGCATTCGCTTCTATACGACGCAAGCACTCATCCGAATACACATGTCGGTCATAAAAATATCGTCTTTCCAGATTTCAGTTTGTTGATATGCTGACTCATATGAGTCCCTAGACATAAAATTTTAAATTTTCACGTCTTTGGGCGACCGCCTTGGTATGCTGGTAGCGAAGATACTTGGTTCACGCACAGGGAAAATTTTAGAAACAAGGTTTTACAATTAGAAGAAAGTTTTTCTAAGCGTGGTCGCCATCGGCTGTGATTTGGCAAGCACTCCGTGTATATTTTTGCCATTAAAAGCTTCTCAGTGATACTCATCTTCCTTGGAGATACCGTTCGGAGTCGGCATAAAGCATGTAGGTTCCGTCCTGCCAATTTGTAGGAAAATTAAGAGGAGCACGACGCAAATTGGAAGAGAAGCTCCATCTTAAATCTCTTCGGTGGTTATCGCGCCTTAGATTAATTTGATTTTTCTTATATGGACTGAACTGACTGCTTTGTTGGAACATCTCTTAAGGAGGGGCTAATTGTATCAGTTTACGCTTGAAGGGATATTGTCAGAATAGTTATCTTTCTATATTTTTGTACCCTTATTTGTACCGTCGAAGAAGCATTCTTAGTTTTCCTATGCGTACTGTCGCACAAATCCCCTTTGAACCCTTTTGTTCGAGCAAGTCCTGTGAACAGGCCACCAATTGGGCTTTTTTGTGCCTGAACGGAAATTGTTGGACAGATTCTCTTTGAACCCCTACGGGTATTGTCTACCCCAAATGAAACGCTTTATTATATTTAACACTAAGTAAGCACAACTGTACCCATAAGTGACTGAGCACCAGAGCTCATAGAGATATTTTAAAGATTATGATACTAAGTATAGCCTTTCAAGGTCGTGAAAGGTATATAACCAAATGTGCTGGTATATTTGTCAGAATACACTTGCTTGTAAATAACTTATGCCGTTGTATGAGTAAGTGGGTAGTGATACTGACCATCTAATAATTTCTACTTGAATGCCCACAGCCCTCGTATTTACAACTTTATGCTCGAACGACATAACCAACAAACCAATGTCTGCTACTGAACGGAGTAACAAAGCTGACAAGCGTAAGGCGGCATTAACATGAAAAGCAAACGAGCTTTCAACCTCTATAGTAGTTTTGTTTGTGTTGTTGTTGCTGGATATGTTGGATAAATTATATGTAGCACGGCAAGTGTTGGTTGCAACTATTAGCTGTAGGGATGTGAATATTTCAGTCACACGTGGATACCGAAATTTTGAGATGCTTGTTGCTACTCTAAACTTTCTAGCGGATATGGAGGCTTAATATAATTTGTGTTAGATTGAGACTTTAAGCACCGTGAGCAGTTCTCGTCAAATTTTAAATGTTCTACGCGATTCATGGTGATATGTTTCAATGGTAATCGGAACGTGGTCATGTACAGCATAATTTTTAAACAAGATAATATCCAATATGCCACAAGGATGTCCCCTTATTCAAGAACAACATGCAACAAAAAATACCAAAGGTGAAAGGTGCTTTCTCCAAGCGTGAGCCGTTCTGTTGAAGGACTCAGTGGAGGGCTACTCATGTAACCAAACAGAGCTCATGGCGCTGAACTCCCCCATCTCTTCCTTCAAAGCCGTCAGCAGCGGCAAGAAGTCGCTTCAAACCGCAGCTAACTTAGCAAACATAACCCATATATTTGTACCTGTTCACAGGAACATCGAGGGCAACGAGAATGCAAATGAACTCGCAAGGGCAGTGGCCCTGCAGGATCCTGCGGAGGCGGTGGAGGTGTATAATCAACTTACATCAAATAAAAGAAACGCACATCTCACACTCAAGGAGTTAGCAGCCTCCAAATGATAATCCTCAGGCACTTGGAAGTTAACCAATCAAACCTGGCCGAGTAACGATAGTGGGTGAACAGAAGAGGTGCTAAATAGGTCGACGAAGGAAATGTTTAAAGTCACTGCCACAATCACCGGACACTAGCCGCTTGGCATGCATGCGGAAATAAAGGGATCCCTTTTAACAGCATTTGAAGAAGCTGTGGTAAAAAGGGCAGCAAAGAAACACTCGCGCACTATATGTGTGAATGCCTAGCTCTAGCACACACCAGGTTTCTAAGTAAAGGCATTTATATACTGCTGGAGTTTAAGGAAGTAACTAAATGCGCTGTAAAATATATCAGCAGGTTCCTTGTCTGCACCAAATGGTACAAGCGGAGTACAAACTAGCCATACTAAAAGAGCAGCAATTGGTTTCAGAAGAAATGCGCATCAAAATGGCGCTCCGTGCACTGCTTGGGCTCCGATCCTTGGTATTTGGGATGCACAGCTACCAACCAACCAATAGCCTTGTTTGTTTGGACGCAGCCAAAATTATCTTGGGCGGTAAGTGGAAATTAGTTAAAAAATTTAGTGAAAGTATGCTATGTGTCATCTGACTCTTATTTGCATAGGTCGCACTTTAACGTTGAAACGGGTCATCTTAAGCTAAACACCAAAAATGTCTTAAGGAATAATGGTGCCCAACGTGGGGCTTGATCTCATTTATACAACAGAGTTTTTTGTGACCGTATGAGGCTTTCAATTCAAAATTTGAAAGTTACCTCCTTAAGTGACTGAGTTCTTCGGATTTGTCACCATTGCACCTGTCGCATTCGTCCAACTCCCATAATAATGGCGCCCAACGTGGGGCTCGATCCCCACCTTTCTTTCTGGCCTTAGATATCGTGATAAACTAAAACATTTTTTTAAATAGGAACTCATAAGTTAAAACCTTTCGTCGGCTTATATTCAATACCGCCATCTGCAATTTTAACGTAAATGATCTTATGATGGCAAAATGATGAGATTTTTCATGTATGACATTAATTCCAGGCTCAAAACTTGGCTGAAAAGGTATAAACTCTCATTTCAGAAATGTAATTATCAGCATTGAATTAATTTTTCAAATGCAAAACCCTCTATCAGCATACATTTTCATATTCATATGTATATTCAACTCCATATCTATATTAAGTTAGGTTAGGTTGAACTGGTCCATGAGGGCCTCACATAGACCAAATAAGTCCGTAGTGTTAACAAAAGTTTGTTTTAACGACCAAAGTGAAAACGCTATCAAAACCCAGGACCTATATTATAAAATACCTCCATCCTCTTGGCAAATACTAGAAGCTTCCTAGGATTTAAGCCACTTGCTGCTTCTAGATCTGACATCTGTATCACTCCTAATAGCTGGAGTCTTAGCCCGGCAACCGCAGGGTAAGAGCGCAAAACGTGCTCGATCGTTTACTCCACCAGCCCGCACTTCCTATATCTGCAATCACAGGCCAAGCCTAATTTAAAGCATGTGACGCCAGAAGGTAGTGTCCAGTCAGATTACCCGTCTTGAGTCTACAGTCCTCTCTTTTTATACTCAGTTGAGCAGAGCTCACAGAGTATATTAAGTTTGATTGGATAACGGTTGGTTGTACATATATAAAGGAATCGAGATAGATATAGACTTCCATATATCAAAATAATCAGGATCGAAAAAAAATTTGATTGAGCCATGTCCGTCCGTCCGTCCGTCCGTCCGTCCGTCCGTCCGTCCGTCCGTTAACACGATAACTTGAGTAAATTTTGAGGTATCTTGATGAAATTTGGTATGTAGGTTCCTGAGCACTCATCTCAGATTGCTATTTGAAATGAACGATATCGGACTATAACCACGCCCACTTTTTCGATATCGAAAATTTCGAAAAACCGAAAAAGTGCGATAATTCATTACAAAAGACCGATAAAGCGACGAAACTTGGTAGATGAGTTGAACTTATGACGCAGAATAGAAAATTAGTAAAATTTTGGACAATGGGCGTGGCACCGCCCACTTTTAAAAGAAGGTAATTTAAAAGTTTTGCAAGATGTAATTTGGCAGTCGTTGAAGATATCATGATGAAATTTGTCAGGAACGTTACTACTATTACTATATGTACGCTTAATAAAAATTAGCAAAATCGGGGAAGGACCACGCCCACTTTTAAAAAAAAATTTTTTTTTTAAGTAAAATTTTTACAAAAAATTTAATATCTTTACAGTATATAAGTAAATTCTGTCAACATTCAACTCCAGTAATGATATGGTGCAACAAAATACAAAAATAAAAGAAAATTTCAAAATGGGCGTGGCTCCGCCCTTTTTCATTTAATTTGTCTAGGATACTTTTAACGCCATAAGTCGAACAAAAATTAACCAATCCTTTTGAAATTTGGTAGGGGAGTAGATTTTACGACGTTAACTGTTTTCTGTGAAAATGGGCGAAATCGGTTGATGCCACGCCCAGTTTTTATACACAGTCTTCCGTCCGTCCGTCCGTCTGTCCGTTAACACGATAACTTGAGTAAATTTTGAGGTATCTTCATGAAATTTGGTATATATGTTCCTGGGCACTCATCTCAGATCGCTATTTAAAATGAATGATATCGGACAATAACCACGCCCAATTTTTCGATATCGAAAAAATCAAAAAAGCGCGATAATTCATTACCAAATACGCATTAAGCGATGAAACTTGGTAGGTGAGTTGAGCTTATGACGCAGAATAGAAAACTAGTAAAATTTTGGCCTTTGGGCGTGGCACCGCCTACTTTTAAATGAAGGTAATTTAGAAGTTTTGCAAGCGGTAATTTGGCAGTCGTTAAAGATATCATGATTAAATTTGGCAGGAACATTACCCTTATTACTTTATGTCTGCTTAATAAAAATTAGCAAAATCGGAGAACGACCACGCCCACTTTTTAAAAAAAATTTTTTTTAAATTCAAATTTTAAAAGAAGAGTTAATATCTTTACAGCATATAAGTAAATAATGCCAACATTCAACTCCAGTAATGATGTGGTGCAACAAATTACAAAAATAAAAGAAAATTTCAAAATGGGCGTGGCTCCGCCCTTTTTCATTTAATTTGTCTAGGATGCTTTTAATGCCATAAGTCGAACAAAAATTAACCAATCCTTGTGAAATTTGGTAGAGGCTTGGCTCCTAGGACGATAACTGTTTTCTGTGAAAAAGGGCGAAATCGGTTGAAGCCACGCCCAGTTTTTATACACAGTCCACCGTCTGTCCTTCCGCTCGGCCGTTAACACAATAACTTGAGCAAAAATCGATATATCTTTACTAAACTTAGCACACGTACTTATCTGAACTCACTTTATCTCGATATAAAAAATGGCCGAAATCCGACCATAACCACGCCCACTTTATCGATATCGAAAATTACGAAAAATAAAAAAATGCCATAATTCTATACCAAATACGAAAAAAGGGATGAAACATTGTAACTGGATTGGTTTATTGACGCAAAATATAACTTTGGAAAAAACTTTGTAAAATGGGTGTGACACCTACCATATTAAGTAGAAGAAAATGAAAAAGTTATACAAGGCGAAATCAACAGCCCTTGGAATCTTGGCAGGAATACTGTTAGTGGTATTCCATATATAAATAAATTAGCAGTACCCGACAGATGATTTTCTGGATCACCTGGTCCACATTTTGGTCGATATCCCGAGAACGCCTTCACATATACATCTAAGGGCCACTCGCTTTTAAAACCCTCATTAATACCTTTAATTTGATATCCATATCGTACAAACACATTCTAGAGTCACCCCTGGCCCACCCTAATGGCGATATCTCGAAAAGGCGTCCACCTATAGACCTAATGCCCACTCCCTATTAAAATGCTCAGTAACACCTTTCGTTTGATACCCATATCGTACAAACATTCTAGAGTCACCCCTGGCTCACTCTAATAGCGGTACCTCGAAAAGGCGTCCACCTATAGACCTAATGCCCACTCCCTATTAAAATGCTCAGTAACACCTTTCGTTTGATACCCATATCGTACAAACATTCTAGAGTCACCCCTGGCCCACCCTAATGGCGGTATCTCGAAAAGGCGTCCACCTATAGACCTAATGTCCACTCCCTCTTAAAATGCTCAGTAACACCTTTCGTTTGATCCCCATATCGTACAAACATTCTAGAGTCACCCCTGGCCCACCCTAATGGCGATATCTCGAAAAGGTGTCCACCTATAGACCTAATATCCACTCCCTCTTAAAATGCTCAGTAACACCTTTCGTTTCATACCCATATCGTACAAACATTCTAGAGTCACCCCTGGCCCACCCTAATGGCGATATCTCGAAAAGGCGTCCACCTATAGACTTAATGCCCACTCTCTTTTGAAATGCTCAGTAACACCTTTCGTTTGATACCCATATCGTACAAACATTCTAGAGTCACCCTTGGTCCACCTTTATGGCGATATCTCGAAAAGGCGTCCACCTATTGAACTAAGGATTACTCCCTTTTAAAATACTCATTACCACCTTTCATTTGATACCCATATCGTACAAACACATTCTAGAGTCACCTCTGGCCCACCCTAATGGCGATATCTCGAAAAGGCGTCCACCTATAGACCTAATGCCCACTCCCTCTTAAAATGCTCAGTAACACCTTTCGTTTGATACCCATATCGTACAAACATTCTAGAGTCACCCCTGGCCCACCCTAATGGCGATTTCTCGAAAAGGCGTCCACCTATAGACCTAATGCCCACTCCCTCTTAAAATGCTCAGTAAACACCTTTCGTTTTGATACCCATATCGTACAAACACATTCTAGAGTCACCCCTGCCCACCCTAATGACGATATCTCGAAAAGGCGTCCACCTATAGACCTCATGCCCACTCCCCTCTTAAAATGCTCAGTAACACCTTTCGTTTGATATGGCGATATCTCGAAACGGCGTCGACCTATGGAACTAAGGATCACTCCTTTTCAAAATACTCATTAACAGCTTTCATTCGATTGCCCATATCGTACAAACATATTCTAGAGTCCACCCCTGGTCCCACCTTTATGGCGATTTCTCGAAAAGGCGTTCACCTATAGAACTAAAGCCCATTCCCTTTTAAAATACTCATTACCACCTTTCATTTGATACCCATATCGTACAAACACATTCTAGAGTCACCCCTAGTCCACCTTAATGGCGATATCTCGAAAAGGCGTCCACCGATAGACCTAAGGCCCACTCCCCTCTTAAAATGCTCAGTAACACCTTTCATTTGATACCCATATCGTACAAACAAATTCTAGAGTCAGCCCTGGTCCACCTTTATGGCGATACCCCTAAATGGCGTCCATCAATAGAAACTATGGCCTACTCTCTCTTAAAATACTCTTTAATACCTTCCATTTGATACACATGTCATACAACCACATTCCAGGGTTACCCTAGGTCCATTTTCCTACATGGTGATTTCCCTTATTTTGTCTCCATAGCTCTCAACTGAGTATGTAATGTTCGGTTACACCCGAACTTAGCCTTCCTTACTTGTTAATCATAGAACCAAACTTTGTTAGTCTAAGTTTGTAAGGACCTGCACGTCATCTTCGACAAATTACAGCCCCGCGCTTAAACCCACGCCTTTCCTGCTTGGTCGATCAGGTGCACCTCTCGCCTTCGGTTAATTTCGCCCAGCCTAATGGGGACGTATATTGCGCAAGCTTCAAGGGATGCGCCATATCTATATTAAGTCAATGGCAAAAACAACAGGAATGGTTGTATTTGCTCGGCAGTAAGACTCAATACATAACTTAAACAGGGGTCTTAACATTGCAGAGTCTGGATCTTCTAGATATCCGATTAAAGTTAAGATAATTAGATCTTCGAACTTCAATGTAAAATATATTATATTATAAAGAGAGGAGAGTTCTATTAGGAATATTAAAACAAGAAGAGCTTGGCAGTCAATTACACCAGCCACATTGTCGACAATAAACATTAAATTTTGAACAACGCCTCTGATTTTGAATGACATGTTGATAAACATGCAACTAACAGTGTAGGTAGGCAAGGGGTTATCCAAAAGGGGGAAGTTGAAGAAAAAAATCAAGTGAACCTGCGTTGAACCCTTTAAATTCTTACTCATCGTGTGCAGTAAATGGTATTCCAAATAACGGATCCCTACTCCAACTTAGATGGCACTAAAGAACTATACAAAATATTTCTAGTGAATGGGTCTTTAAAGTCCTTCGCGTCCGGTGGTAAAGAGCTAAATTAGAAGAAGCCTACGGTATGATATAGTTAACATGGGTAACAAAAGTGAATAAGGAGTCAAAACATATACCAAGATCACGAAATTCGTTAACCGAAACAAGATCTACACTTGATATATAGTAAATTGCCGGAAGAGCACTCATAGATCTAGAAAGCGTTATATGGCAGCATTTACTAAGGGTGTTTTCTTTACTGAAATTATTTTCGCCCTGTGGCTTCTTCTTAGTAACTTTGTGTGTTCTTTTCATAAAATATTTTGCTTTTAATAAGAAAAGGGGTACCATTACCTACAAATAGAACCTTTATTCTCAGCGGGAGGTGACCTAGTTCAAAAGTTGGAATTTAAGAGTGCAACATGCAGGTAACATTTTTCACAGAAAAGAAAAGGCCACAATATTTAGTCACAGATTATTATGTAGAGTACAGTCATCAAAAGAATTTCAGTCATCCTGCAAGAGAAATGCATCTGATGTACATGTTATCATTGTATACAGTTATTTTTTTAATGCTTTAGATGTAAACCATTGACATTGATTATTATTAAAAGTAGCTATGCCAATACATTGGTGTTATAGCTTTAATCCGATAACGTTGTGGTGTAATGGTGTTAGGGGTTCGATAGAGATATAAATTCCGAACATCAATATTATCAATATCGAAAAAGATTTTAATTGGGCCAAGTCGGTCTGTCTGTCCATTCGCCACTAACGTGTCTAAAAATACCTGCCTTGAGAACCAACAGCATGCTCTTCGATACGGAACTCTAGCGCTTTACCCACTATAACAAGGTGTCATGTTCAAAACATAATTCAACATAAACGCTGCATCTAATAAAATATTTTTTTTAAAAAATTTAAGTTAAACGGTTTTATTGAAAACAGTGTTTACAATCGCAATCCTCATCAATCTAGGGCTTTGATCAGACAATTAAATAAAAGCGTTGTTAGCGTGAAATTTGTAAAAATGTGAGGCGTAGTATAATCTGATTAAGGTTCAGTTGGTCTTACTTATAACTACCAATAGAAATCTGACGCGTCCAACGTTTTTATTTAATTGTCTGATCAACGCCCTAGAGTAATGAGGAGTGTGATGACATGTATCTAGGACCTACCTAATTATTTTCTAGCTTATATTATTATTATTACTTCATGTAAGTATTATTTTCAATAAACACGTTTAACACAACATTTTTTTATTATTTTATTTTCAAGTTTTTAGCCTTCATTTAATTCCCTATAATTTCTCATTCTATTTAGTTTATTTAGTCACTCATTAGTACAAGGAATCTTTCCTAACAATTTCTTACAATCTGAGTCCTCAATACATAATCCTTCCGAAGACTTTACTCGACTCAGCGCCACGTATGCTTGTCCGTCCCCGAACTCCAAAGTATTTTGAAGTCACATCTACCAGCGGACAGGGGCACGTCACAGGGAGGAGTGCTATCACCTCTGCTGTGGACGCTGGTCATCAACCAACTGCTCAGGCGATTCGACGAGGGACCCGTAAAACTTACGGCTTACGCAGACGACGTTGCAATTGTCATAAGTGGAAAGTACTTTCCAACGATTAATCCTTTGAAGGATCGGGTACTTCGAGATATTCATACCTGGGCATCTAATGTCGGGTTGAAAGTCAATGCGGAGAAGACGGATATGGTCTTGTACAAGGAAAAGAGTCCCAAATTGGTACAAAGTCCCAAATTGGACCAGGCCTACGTTAGGAGGGGTGACCTTACAGGAGAAACCTTGCACAAAATATCTAGGAATCATCCTAGACAATAAGCTGTCATGAAAGCTCGACGTGGAGGAGAGGGTGAAGAAGGCTTCAACGGCACTTTATGCATGTAAAAGAATGCTGGGGTGGGCTTATCGCCCTCTCTATCTCATTGGGTTTTTACAGCGATTGTAAGCCCTATTCTATACTATGGAGTTCATGTTTGGTGGAAAGCCACACAAATAACAATATACCTCAAAAAATTATGGGGGGTATGCAGACTATCGGTGCTTAGCATTACGTGAGCCCTGAAAACAACCCCGACGGCTGCACTGTATGCCATTCTGCACATTCCACCTGTAGACCTGTTAGCAAAGAACATAGCGTTAACAACCGCAACCAGGTTCGGTGCCTCGGGGCAGCTTGTGCGCCGACCAAATGGCCATAGTAGTATAGCATCATTAATCACAAGACGAACAGACTACCTGATTCCCTATCTGCGCTTCGAGGTAGATCTCAAAGCCACAATAGAGGTGGACGGTTGGCGCAAGAGTACGCAAGTGTCGGACGAGGCGATACATGTGTACACAGACGGTTCCAAGGTAGTGGAAGGAGTAGGGTCTGCGGTATACTGTGCTAATCCGGAAATAAGCAGATCCTACAGGCTGCCGGATTACTGTAGCGTTTTCCAAGCGGAAATATTAGCCGTAACCAAAGCAGTAGAAACCCTGGAAGAGAAAAGCTTACTCTGCAGCCGTGCAAACTTTTATATTGGCAGTCAAGCAGCAACTAAGGCAATAATCTCGTATAGCACAGCATCTAAATGCGTGTTAGAGTGTAAGCAGTATCTGGAGAGAATCGGGACAGGGAGAAGAATACATCTATATTTTGTCCCAGGGCATATGGGAATAGATAGGAATGAAAAAGCCGACGAACTAGCTAAAAAGGACGCATCCCAATTAGACTGGGCGAGATTAAGCGAAGGCGAGAGGTGCACATGATCGACCAAGCGGGAAAGGCGTGGGTTCAAGCTCGGGGCTGTAAAGTGTCGAAGATTATGTGTAGGTCTTACAACCTTAGACTAACACAGTTGCTTCTATCATTAAAAAGAGAGGACTGTAGACTCATGACGGGTATTCTGACTGGACACTGCCTTCTGGCGTCACATGCCTTTAAATTAGACTTGGTCAGTGATAGCAGATGTAGCAAGTGCGGGTTGGAGGAGGAAGTGATCGAGCACGTTCTGTGCTCATGTCCCGCGCTTGCCAGGCTAAGACTCCAGTTATTAGGAGTGATACAGCTGTCAGGTCTAGAAGCAGCAAGCGGCTTAAGTACTAGGAAGCTTCTAGTATTTGCCAAGAGGACGGAGTTATTTTATAACATAGGTCCTGGTATTTGATAGGGGTTTTCAGTTCGGTCATTAAAACAAGCTTCTGGTAACACTACGGACTCAGTCAATCTATGTGAGGTCCTCATGGCACGGCCAGTTCCACCTAACCTAATCTAACATCTACCAGACTGTATGTAATATTTGTTCTGAATATGAACCAAATCGGGCCACAAAATCCGATTTTTTTCAATATCTCGATCTTTGCAACACCTTGCGGCGATTTTTTATAGCTCGCTTTCTATTCATGTATATATTAGCCGTGTTTTTTTTACATCTATAGCCGTTTACGCTTAAACTTTATATGGACTGCTAAGCGTCAAACTTTAAATACACCTCTGAAATTGCTGCGCATAAAATTTTTCCTACTAAATTGCAATATGCATTATGCACATATATAACTAAAATATGTGTTTATGTTTCACCTCTAAAAATTGTGTGCATCCACTATTCATCGCAACCGATTCAGGGCCCGTATTACGTGCTACGATCAGTGACTGAAAGCCATTTTCCATCAAGCGATAACTATGCAATTGTCGAACTAGTTCTAAAAATTTTTATAAGTTATGGATCTAACGATTATTGTTTGCTGCTAGTTCGCATATGCCATTAATGCGATCCACCATTTCAGAGCTATTGTGATTTAAAAAATAAGTTTCGATCACGAATCGTAGCACGTAATACGGGCCCAGCTATATGTTATACATTTTGGCCACCAGAGGTTTGTGTCTCCGATTTTAGGTACACCCTGTCTATCTAAGCGAGGATAAGTGTTTATTTTACGCGCAAACGTAAACGTATACGCGCGTAAAAAAAAAAAACACGGCTATTATTTGATAAAAATATGATCCCAATCGGGACACAATATGATTTTTTTTAATATTTCGATCCATATGCCACCTATCGGAGTTTTTTTCTTATAATTGCATTGTCATCGGGTTCTGAACTATATTCCAAGATTTAAGATTGTAGCTTATCGGTAAGTTACTTAAATTTTAATTACAAAATTCGTAAACAAGTGGCCGGCCGCTCGCTTCACAGAGTAAGCTGGGTTTATTTGCATGGACGAAAGTTAACCCATATCGCGCCATCGATTTTTCGATAGGTTTTCTGCTCAGGAAAAAAAGTTCCACAACGCATACCCAAAAAAATAATTTTCGAACCTGCAAAATTTGAGTTTTTTGACTTTTTTCTTTGATTTTTAAGGTCTTTTTCATGACCTACTTAAAAAATTTTCATTTGATTTTAAAATTTTCATGTATACCCTGTCGGACTCAAAATTGTCCGCTAAAAACTTTGGTGATAACAGTTTTTTGAAAAAAAAAAAAAAATATATTATTTGGGTTTTGAGGAGTGTTTTGGTGAAAAAAATTTATTTTTCGCCATTTTTTTAAGGGTTTCTTCAGAAACCTGCAAAAGTGTTGCCGATGAAAACGAATTTGTCTCATAGCTCCTATCCCACTTATAATTATGCGATAAAAACGCTGTCATTGACAGTTTAAAAAACAAAATTTTTTTTTGGTTTTTGGGACTTGTTTTGGTCGAAATCGATTTTTTTCATTTTCAAGGCTCCAAATCATTTTTTATGTATATGTTTCCGTTAGACCAACCAATAAGTATACCAAAATGATCAGGGGACGAGCTAAGTTGATTTAGCCATGTCCGTCTGTCCGTCTGTCTTTTTAGGACTTTCGGGACTGGCTTCCCTAACATGTTTATAACAGCTTCATAAAAAAAACTACATACATTTATACATATTCATATATCATGGGAATTGTAACAATAGCCACTGGCAGAGATAAAATTTGATCGCACATTTTCTAGATACCAATAAAAAGAAAATTTGCTTGGACAACACAATCGAATATAAGAGCTCACTTTAACTAAGGACACTAACAGAAATCACGCTCAGTCAGATGTGCATGTATGTACACTAGACTGGACATATATTGTATGAAAAAAATAAAAGTTTATGAAAAAGCTGTACCACTCCCTCAAAGTATCCCTTTGTATGTAGGTAACTAAGTCCCAAACTCTTGGGCAGGTAACTTCAAGTTAAGGCGTGGTACATTGACATTAAAATACTCAGAATCAGGTCTTTTGTAATTTTCGAGTCATACCCGACGAAACCTTATAAAAAGTTGTTAATATGCTAAATGGGGGTTGCTTCGCCGCCTCTTATTTGATCATGTATTGGTCACCGTTTCTGGAGGCATAACTCGAAGGCCGATTGACGTAACTTAAACATTTGAAATGGGTGTTACAACCTCTTTTGACCAATGAAGAAGAAGAATTGTCCTACCTACACTTTTTTCCTGTGCAAAAAAGACGGCCAAAATCATTAAATAAACACTCCTCTTTCGATAATACATAGGGCAAAAAAACTGGACTAAATGAACTTTACAATATATCTCTAGCTGAGTATATGATGTTCGTTTAAACCCGAACTCGACCTTGTTTGTTCTTCTTCCATGTTTGTTAAATATGTATTGTGGTTCTCCATTAATTTAAAAAAACCACTCATTTCCATCAGGTTAATCCTTAACTTTCAAACGGTACGGTATTTTTCGCCTTTTCAAGATGCGCCAGTGTCGCTTGATCTGCTGTTCCCCATAAAAATATGTGGAATCTACTCATAATGCATAAGATTTCGTTAAACGCAACGTCTTACCTCATTGCATTTTTTTATCAACAACTAAACCCCTACCACTATGATGATTTTAGTCTTACTAAGACAGCCACAGTTTCAATTTAGTGATCACTAGTCTAAAGTAAATTTTTATTATAAATAATAAAATAAATAATAAATTGTTTTTTATTTAGCCAATAAATATACGTTATTGGAAATTATAACGCGCGAAATGGTCTTTCTTGCCTTGTTCAGCAACGCTTAACGAAGATTTTGATACCATTTTAAAATTTGAGTGCAAGTTATGTTTCTCGAAAGTACTGAAGGCTCCGTTAACCAAAAAAGGACTTTCGTTTTTCGAAAGATATTTTAAACCCACTGATTGTTTTAAAGTTGATCCATCCAAATGGCATGATGAGTCTGGTTTTAAATAGGAATTCATGTTGTTAAGAATTTAACTGTTGTAAATGATTCCGCAGACTGCTTTGTTAAGTTAATGGAGCACCAGAATACAGTTTTGAAATAAATAAATAAATAAAAAAATAAAATTTAAAATATGAACAAGAAATGGTGTCTAAGTTCGGGTGTAACTGGACAATATATCCTTAGCTGAGGGTTATCGAATAGTTTCAGTTTTTTGACACTAAGTGAAAAAAAGGGGGGGGGGGTGTTTTTTAATGATTTTGGTCGATTTTATTAAAAATATTCATATTATTAAAAAATAAGGATAAACACATTCCTCACAATATTTCAATTCTTCTTCCAGTAACGGCTATCCAGACGCAGTATAATGAATGGAATGAAAAAGGAGGGGTGAAGCACAAATTTCAAATATGTTAGTTTCTTTAATTTCTTGTTATAATGGTATTTTGAAAGTAAGTTGGTCTTTGGTCCTTAAAAAAATATTTATAAAATCGGCGTGGTCCTTAACCAATGTGGGAGAAACATGTGACTTGATACGTCAATTGGCTCTGAAACATTGGAAAATGCTTGATAGTTTTCGTTTTAATTTTCTTCTTATAAATACACTATAAGTAAAAAAGCATACTTACAACTTTTTATAAGATTTTATCGGGCATTATTTTAGAAAATTAAAAAAAGTTTCGGCTTTTTCAATGGGATTGTGCCACCCCTTAAGCTAGTGTAATCTGCCTAAGAGTTGCTATATTGATTACTTACATGCAAAGGAATAATGGGTGGGGCGGTACAGTCTTTTTGTGGAAAAAAAAATTTTAAGACCACTCTAATTTGAATACATACGTATGTATAATGCATAATGTTATCATACCAAATTTTGAGAAATAAAATCATGCTCAAATATCCTGAAAACACAAACAAAACATACAAAAATGCAAGTAGAGACACATATTCGTAAATTTTTTTAGTTAATTCTAATAAACTTCTTTACGCAGAGCAAGGTATTATCATACATACAACAAACATTCACACATACATAACACATAATATGGTGGACATCGTTCACAGGATAATAAGGATAACTTTACGTTGCATACAAATGGATAATAAATAGTTTTTCTTGATGTTGTGTTAACAGTGCTGGATAATAGTCGAGTGCAAAAGTGGTACGAATAGTTTTTGTACAATTTGCAACTATATTCACATACATACATATGTACCTATGCAACATTTTATATTCTCATGGCGTCGCCTCATATGCACATAAACACTTATACAAATACAGCTGCAAAATATTCATGGTCTTTTATGCGCCTTTGTTTATGCAATGCCGTGCAACAAATGCGTCGTCTACACCGAACACATTTCTATACGCATCATAAAATTTTGTGCGGAAATGTGTCACATGCAATTGTAAAAGAATATGTGAAGAGCGAAATAAAATGACGAAAAGAAAAAACAACAAAACAAAAAGTAGGAGAGAGAAGCTTCGCGTGGTACTGGACTGTATATACCACGTAGTGTTTGGAATGGCGATGGCAGATCGAGCTTAAGAATAAGTCGGTTGAGTATTTATGATGTGCAAGCATCCTTGCTTTAGGTGGAATAAAAAAGGCAACCCAATAAAGTCCAACTTGGTTAAATAACTGTTCTTCAAAAAACCAACATGCGTACATCAAAAAGTAGTACGTAAACACGGCATACAGAGAGCTTTGCGACTTAAGGAATAATCCTTAGTTGCCTTCTTAGTCATTGGCGGCGCTTTTAATAATGTTACCAAACAGGCGATCATAGTGGTTCGTAAGTACATTGAAGTAAATACAGCTCTTACTAAATGGATCGGCTGCATGCTTAATTGCAGGAAGATTATTTTGCAGTGCGGGCTCTATGAGGCCACAAAATCGGTGGACAGCGGTACGCCGTAGGCGGGGCATTGCCACCGCTGATGTGATACAGATGACGTTACAGTTATTAAAAATGGAAAGAGCATCCTAACAATTATCCCCTTGATGGGTCGGGTGCTTCGGGATATACATAATTGGGCATGTAATGTCGGGTTGACCACTAACACTGAGAAAAGGATATGGTCTTGTTGACAATGAAGTATAGAGTGCCGAAGTGGCCTAGGCCTAAGCTAGGAGATTGTACCTAAGCTAGGAGATTGTGACTAACAAACCCTGTACCAAAGAGGAGGACTCCCTAGGAATCACTCTAGACAGTAAGTTGTCGTGAAAACTCAATATGAATAAGAGCGTGAAGAAGGCCTCAACAGCACTTTATAAATATAAAAAATGCTGAGGTGTTCGTAGAGTCTATCGCGCTCTCTCACTCATTGGATATTTATATCGATTTTGAAGTCTTTCTTGTACTATTGAGTCCTTGTTTGGTGGACAGCCACTCAAAAGGTAATTTGAATTAAAAAGAATGTAAGGCGCGATTACCTCCGAAAAGATATAAGATGTCGTGCTTCTTTCAATTTTTGCTACGAATTGGCGCGACAGGGCCTACTTGTTTTATGCCGACTGCGAACGGCATCTGCAAAGCAGATGAGTTTTTACTGAGAAGCTTTTCGTAGCAGAAATACATTTGGAGCTCTTGCCAAATCATTGCCGAGGAGGGAACCCCGCTTTGAAAAACTTTTTTTCTATTTAAAAAACTTGTTTGTAAATTTTTGAGCAGGACCTAAAGTGTGAGAGGCGGAGTACACTATCGCCATAGCACGGCTGCCGACGAAACAGAATGTACTTTACAAAATTACAGAGAGTATGTAAGCTCTCAATGCGAAGCATAATGCCAGTCGTTCTGCACACTCCACCTGTAAACCTAGTGGCGAAGAGCAAGGCCTTAGTAAAACGAGACTCAATGCCTCGGGGCAGCTTCAGCTTCGGAGTCGGCATAAAAGATTTAGTTCCCGCCCCGCTAATTCTCAGGAAATGTGTAAAGGAGCAGGACGCATATTGGAAGAGAAGCCCGGCCTAAAATCTCTTCGGATATAAAAAGGAAATAAATGCAACTTGCGCCTTGCATTTATTTCCTTTTTATATCTAAGGGTCAAACCAGCTCTGCGTACGGTCAAACCGAGTTTGGTTGCAATCTGAAGGACTAACTTTCCCCGGCTGTTGGTCGACGGCGTTTCCTATTTGATGGCTCTTGCGCTAAAATTTTATGCAACAATAAGTTTAGCAACTAGGTCCCTCAAATCATCTTGAACAAAATTCTAGCCTGGCAAAACTAACACACATCGTTCAATAATTATTAATTTCATTGCTCTAGCGCTACTGGGTATATGCCACTAACATGAATATAGTTTTATCCTACCCTCAAAGGTCTGACACATAGTTTCTTTTTAAACAAAATGCATTGTCTCCCCCAGTAATTGGCCTGATTCGCTTTTATTTCGAATTTTCAGTTTTCCCCATTTATTGTTTGTCCTTTTTTCCAGCATCAAAAAATGTAAGTCTGTTTTTGCGCTTCTCAGCAAGCTGTAATTCATTACACACTCACATACAATTTTCACACATCACAAACTGCAATTTGCGATTTATTGTAAACTCCAAAAAGAAAGACAAAAAATATTATTCCTCAATTGAATGTTACGAATAACTTTATGCTCGTATTGCACGCTACTATTTTGATGTGTGTGAATACAGGGTGGTTCAAAGGGGTTTTTATTAGGAAAATTTTAACATTTCAACATTTTAAGTTTTTCGCAGAAAGAAGGGCTGTGGGATGCACCCACGAATTGTCCATGTTATCCATCAACTTGCTTGCAGGACTGTGGGTTATTGTGACACCGTTGCTTGGCCACATCCTCCAATAAAAAGTACCTTTTCTGAAGATGCGATTGGCTGGCAGTCTTATACCCTACCTCCCATCCTCGACAATAACTTCGACTGTTTTTATCCCAATTTACTACCTGTTATCGCTTGTACCTCGATTTGACTCACTCGCCAAAGACCAAGGTTTGCAGCCTAAATAGTCCCTATCTGATTTCAAAAACAATCAAGAAACAAATTTTTCGCAAAACCTTTCTTAACTTATTGCGAAAAAATTCCAAAATGGTCCCGAAATAGTTCAACAATATTACAGAACTAATCCCAAATAGCATCTAACTTATTCCGAAAACTATCCCCAAATGTGCACGAAACTGTATCCAAATAACTTCAGAAATGGTTCCGAAACTATCACGAAATTATCCAGAAATAGTCTTAAAGTGATCCCAAACAATCCCATGATGCTCCATAAACAGTTCGGAAAATAACTCAAAATGGATCCAATATTACCCCTACAAGATCATAAGAGAAAGCTCCAAAAGAATTTCGGAAAGCTATCCGAAATACTTTGAAAATAGTTCGGAAACGATCTCGAAAAAGCTCAGAAATTGTCCTGAAACTTCCCAAAATTACTTAATAATATGAAAATAGCCCCAAATAGCATTTATTTGATTTCGAAACTATTACGAAATGTTCACATCAGTCGAAATGATTTCGAAAATAATCCCAATATGATCTGAAAATATATCACAAATCAAAACTAAGGCTTTCTGAAAATACTCCGAAATAGATACGATATGACCCCCGAATGATCGTGATAGAAACTACCGAAGTAATTCCGAAAGCTATCTGAAATTATCTGGAAATAGTCCTGAAAAGTTCTGAAAATAGTTCAAAATAGTAGTTCCTAAATAATACTTAAGCAATCCCCAAATAGTTTCATAGGTGCCCACTCAGAGTATTTTAACCTCGTCAAAATGGTATAAGTGTACGAGTGAGGTGCAATAGTGTGATCACCGTTTTAACTCTCATTTAAGTGTACTCAAATTGTCCAGCTTATTTCAGCACCCCAAGCAAAGGAAAGAAGCTTGCGAAACTCTATTTCATCAAACATGGAAAAAATGTCAAAATCAGCTGATTGCGATGAGTTCAAAAAGATCGCTTTTAAAAAAGAGTCATGATTACAGATCACCCTGTATAAAAAATGTGTGCTTACTTACATGCTATGCTGTTTTTATACTCATCTGGGCAGAGCTCACAGATTGTATTAATTTTGTTCGCATAACGGTACCCCGTAACGACATAAACTAATCGAGATAGATATAGACTTCTATATATCAAAATGATCTGGGCAACGAAAGAAATTCATTTATCCATGTCCATCCGTCCGATCGTCCGTCCGTCTGTCCGTAAACACGATAACTTGAGTAAATTTTGAGGTATCTTAATGAAATTCGGTATGTAAGTTCCTGGGCACTCATCTCAGATCGCTATTTAAAATGAACGAAATAGGACTATAGCTATGCCCAATTTTTCGATATCGAAAACACGAAAAAGTCCGATGATTTATTACCAAAGACCGATAAAGCTATGAAACTTGGTAAGTGGGGTGACCTTATGACGCATAATAGAAAATTAGCAAATTTTGGAAAATGGGCGTGGCACCGCCCACTATTAAAAGAAGGCAATTTAAAAGTTTTGCAAGCTGTAATTTGGCTGCTGAGTATATAATGTTCGGTTACACCCGAACTTAGCCTTCCTTACTTGTTATTATTATTATCATTTTTTGCATGTTTTTGTGCGTTATCTTAGCAACAATGTATCGGATAGTTCACACAACCGTAGGTGCACTAAGCCGATTTTACATTGCACATGTCGAAGTTTACACAGTTTTTGTCTTGTTTTATTTTGTTTAGTTCTTATCATTTTATCCGCATCCTTGTAGTTCTCTGTTATTTCACCTTTCTGAGCATCGCATGAATTTCATATAATTTTTTTTTTTTTTTTTTTTGTTTTCAAACAATTGGCAGCTGTTGGTCAACAATGTGTCCCTTGATATGCGTGTCTGATGGCTATAAAAGTGTAGTGCATTTATGAAGAGTCATTAATTAAGATGGCTTGTTCGTAATAAAAATCTCTTCCATCTCCTTCTAAACAATGAGTTATGGAATTGTATGGCAAATCCTTATGGAGAAGTGGAGATTTTATATACATACATACGTATATACTCATGTATGAGCTGTGTGGTTATAAATTGAATTCTCGGATTTGAGTTCTATAGAAAAAGAAATGCTGCTGGGAGTAGATTATTGAGGGCACAAATTATTGAAGAACTTGTGGTAGAGATTTGTTGGTATAATCCTTGAATACGGTTTATTTTTACTTTGAAACAAATATATGAAAAGGATCATTCGCAAGTGTAGACTGTTTAAAAAATCGTTTTATCATGTGACGCGTCTTTAACGACTCATTAGATACACCCCATTTCTTATTAAGTATATGAGAAGTTAGCCCGCATAATGTAAATTCCAACTTTTCTAAGTAGCTGTATAATCAAGTTTATTCAAGTGTATGTCGAAGAAATTTCCATTACAAACCTCGCAAGGAAAGCTAGACAGGGAAAGCTAAACGTCGAAAGGCTGCAATCACAACACACTGCCATTGATTTCGCAAATCGACAAACACATCTACACGTGAGAGCGCAAGACAATATGAGGGACTGCAGGAGCCGTGGGAGCATATCTCTAAAACACTTCATACCGCCGCCCATAAAAAAATGTGTTACCGGCGACCACGAAAACACAACTAGCACGATGAAGAATGCGGCATTGCAACAGAAAGAAAGGATGCTGCCTATTGGGCTTCGTTGAAAGCGAAGGCAACAAGAATATTTGTGAGTGTGAACGTTAACGCGGGTCGAAAATCTAAGCTGACGCGTTTATAAGAAGAAAAAAGCAGAGAAAAAAGTCGTGAGTGCGAGTAGCTTCAGCTGGTGCTTGAGAGCGTGCTTGGGAAACACTTATCTTATTTAGTTACTTAATTGACGATTAGTCATTCAAATAGTTATGGCCGTTCACAAAGGCGTGCCAGTCGCTTCTTCACTCTGCTAACTTGCGCCACCTAGCCCTTCCAGCGGCCAGTTGGCCTAGCCACCGTAGCCGCTGCGTTTTAATTCGTTGGATTTTGTTGATTTCTGCGCAAAGCTCGTAAAGCTCATCAATAAATCATTTTCGAAGTACTTGTCTCTCAAGCTGACCCAGAGCCGCTTCGCCTGATGTTGCCATGGTTCATGCTTTTGCACCATAAAGCCAGACATGTACGATATGTGACTTGTAGAGCATTTTCGTTTGCCCAAAGACGACTTTACTTTTCAATTGGCTACGTAGTCCAAAGTAGCATTTATTGGTAAGACAAATTTTTCGCTAGATTTCAAAGCTGATGTTGTTTATTGTGTTCTTGTTGGTTCCCAAATAAACGAAATCTTTTACTATTTCGAAATTATGGCTGCCAACAGTAGTGTGGTTGCCAAGGCTAACCCTTTGCTCGATCACAAGTGGTACTTAATTTTGTCCTCATTCACAATCAAACCCATCTTTACCGCTTCTTTTTCCAGTTTGGAGTAAGCAGAAAAATGTTATCAAAATACATAAGTAATTCCATGCTTTTTTAGAATATTATTCCAGAGTGGGTGAATTTTCCAGTATCAAATTAAAGAAATCGCAGAATAGGAATCACCCAGTCTGAAACCTCATTTAGTTTAGAACGCTCGAAGAGGTCCTTCGCAATTCTGACTAAGCTGCAAGTGTTGCTCAACGTCATTTTGTACAGCCGTATAAGTTTTGTGGAAAAACCAATTTGAGTACGAATCCTTCCTCAGATTTGGTCCAGCACGTCAGGTTTTTGGGATATCCTAACCTAAATGTGCGAAAACGCTGTTTTTAGCATTTTTGAGTTTATATTTTAATAATAGGACATTTTTTTGTGCTTCAGAAATGATTTCCTGATCCGAAACAAAAAAACTTGCATGCCTGTGTTATGTTTTCGCCGATTTTTTCAATAATTTTTGTGCATTGTGAAAATGTGGTCGATGGCAGATTTACCAGGTCCGAAACCGTACTGGTAAGGTCCAGTCATCCGAGTCACGGTAGGATTCAATATTTCGCTCAATTTGCTTGACGCAACCTCATATGCGATGTTAGATATTGTATATATTCCACGATAGTTGGCGCAGTTTGCGGAATCCCCTTTTTTGTGCACTGGACAAAGGACAATTAGATTCCAGCCGCCGGGCATACACTCGTCCGACCAAATTATGTAAAGAAGCTAATGCATTAATTCCATCATCATCGATTGTGGGATCGGGTTTCCGTGGTCCGCTCACTTTTCAATTGATTATTATATATAAGATGGATTTGTTAAATATTCGTTTGCTGGAGTTCGCGAACACCATTAGCTTAATTCTCTTTTATTTATGCTGTTACTATTATATCAATATTATCATCTGAATTTAATTAGCGAAACATGGTCATATTTCTTTATACAATTGTTTTTGTTATTGACATTAGAGAAAAATTGCAAAGTTTAAAAACGACGATCTCGCTAATTAAATATTGATTATAATATTGATTAGCAGTAACCGCGGAAGTACTTCTAATTAAAGCAAATACTGTAAAAATTCAAAAAAAAAATGTTACTAAGCTTTCAAAGTGCGCCTAAAATATTCCACACAATTAGGATTAACTAACATACAGAATTAGTATGTATCTAAATGGTGAATAAAAAGGAATAGCAACAAAAACCAAAAACTTAGACATCAATTGCAAAGCGAGCAGCGGGGCATTCATATGGCTGGCCTTTACACCAGTATGAAGTTTGAATATTAGAGATTCGAGTTCAATACTCAGCTCCCGAGAAGCTAGCTGATGAGGAAGTGATATTCAGAAACATGTCCTAGTTTGTAAACTGCAATTTTTCTCTAATATCAATAACAACAATTAAGGAAGTCTAAGTTCGGGTGAAACCGAACATTACATACTCAGATGTACACTTGAAATGCTGTTGTTGTTTGTTTTGTGTGCTTAGTAGTGTTACAAGGCTGCGCAATAATACATAGGTATACATATGGTTCTATTCTGAACTAATTTCTCTTCGAGTTATGGCTCCCGAAACGTAGAAAATTGCTTAGTCATAAAAGGGGCGGTGTCACCGCCAGTTTTTAAAATTTGAAGTTTTTCCTATTTATTGTTATAAATCCACTTGGGAAATTAAATACCATTAATATAAAGCTCTTTTTTGCAAAGATATAGCTTATTTTATTCGTCCACAACCCTTTTAAAAATCTTTTGTATAAAAGTGGCCGTGGTCGTTAACCGATTTCTTTATTTTTTCTTCAAAGTATTCCTTATAGTAAAAGCAACCTCTCTGCCGAATTTTGTTATGATAGGTTTAACGGTTTTTGATTTATGATTAATAATATTTGTAAAATTGATTTTATTACAAGTGGGCGGTGCCAGGCCAACATAAAAAAATGTTTTTTTAATTTTTATCAAGGGTCTCAATATCAGTCCACACGTCAAATTTCAACATACTAGGTGTATTATTTACTAAATTAAGGTTGTATTTTCCAAAATGTTATATATAAAAAGTGGGCGTGGTTATCATCCGATTACGCTCATTTTCAATACCAGTCTATTCTAGGTCCAATAAGCTCGTGTACAAAATTTGGTGAAGCTATCTCAATATTTACTCAAGTTATCGTGTTGATGGACAGACGGACGGACGGACGGACATGGCTCAATCAAATTTTTTTTCGATACTGATGATTTTGATATATGGAAGTCTATATCTATCTCGATTCCTTTATACCTGTACAACCAACCGTTATCCAATCAAAGTTATAATACCCTGTGTACAAGTATAGCTGGGTATAAAAACAATTGTATAAAGCAATATGAGCATGTCTCGCTAATTAAATACAGATGATTATTTCTCAATAGCGATATTAATTTGGCGCCACTCTATTTTTATATCACTTCTTAGAAATCAAAAACAAATGTTTCATTATATCATTTCGTCCTGATCCTAATGTCGAACCCACATCAAAAGTAAATTGCCTTTTTAAATATCGCCCTGTCTGGCGCTGTTTTAATTTCATTTCCGGCAATGAACGATTTTAATACGCTTAGAGTCCTTTAAATACACTTGCAAGTACTTATGTACATACATATACTTGTACGTATCTGGTCGTGGTTATTGTAAGGCCCTTTTAAGTATGCATACATAGACATTTACTTATCTACCAGCACATTTTTTTCTAATGCTTAGCAATATCGATTGATGTTTAAATTTAGCATACTTAATTTACAATTTAATTGCATTAAATACTTAAGCCAGGGTGTGTTTAAAGGCCAAAATTTGGCAGCGTCATCAAGGGTCTCAAAAAGTCAAAGGAAGGCGAGTGTCTACATGTTTTCAAACAACCAACTTCTGTGCTACTGCGTTGGTTGTATTTTGTAGTGAATAGATGTCATGCCACGGGAGTATGACCACAGTGGCAGGGAGTTCTTCGTATGTCTTCCAATATGCCCTAAAGGTATTTGATTGCAAATGTACATACATAATACATGCGAATAGTCTTAGTAGTAAATTAATGAATTGTGGAATAATTAGATGTCTTTCATACGCTATTGCCTTACAAGGCTGTAGAGCATTTTGAAAGAAGTTGCACAGTGGTAACTTGTCATTTAATTTGTGATTAAAATCGAACGAAATAATGTGATCTACAGCTTTGCAGCGATATAATCAACTTGGCTAGTTCTAGGAATATTAACAATAAAGCATGAGTCATTTTCAATGCAACTGCAGCCACATTATTAAGTTGCACTACAGAGACTACCATTGGGCTATGGTCCGTCAAAACACCATTTAGATCAGCGATCGCCAGCTACTTCTTATGGAAGCGTGACCACACCTACTTGTTGTAGTAAGGAAGGTTAAGTTCGGGTGTAACCGAACATTACATACTCAGCTGAGAGCTTTGGAGACAAGATAAGGGAAAATCACCATGTAGGAAAATGAACCTAGAACCCTGGAATGTGTTTGTATGACATGTGAATCAAATGGAAGGTATTAAAGAGTATTTTAAGAGGAAGTGGGCCATAGTTCTATAGGTGGACGCCATTTAGGGATATCGCCATAAAGATGGACCAGGGGTGATTTTAGAATGTGTTTGTACGATATTGGCATCAAATTTAAGGTACTAATGAGAGTTTTAAAAGGAAGTGGTGGCAGTTGTATATGTGAAGGCGTTTTCCAGATATCGACCAAAATGTGGACCAGGGTGACCCAGAACGTCATCTGTTGGATACCGCTAATTTATTTATATATGTAATACCTGCCAAGATTTCAAGGGTTTTTAATTCGCCCCGCAGAACCTTTTCATTTTATTATACTTAATATGGTAGGTGTCACAACCATTTTACAAAGTTTTATCTAAAGTTATATTTCGCGTTAATAAACCAATCCAATTACCATGTTTCATCCCTTTTTCGTATTTGATATAGAATTATGGCATTTTTTTCATTTTTCGTAATTTTCGATATCGAAAAAGTGGGCGTGGTCATAGTCGGATTTCGTTCATTTTTCATACCAAGATGAGTTCATACCAAGTGAGTTCAAGTAAGCACGTGAACTGAGTTCAGTAAAGATATGTCGATTTTTGCTCAAGTTATCTTGTTAACGGCCATGCGAAGAACAAACGGAAGACTGTGTATAAAAACTGGGCGTGGCTTCAACCGATTTCGCCTATTTTCACAGAAAACAGTTAGCGTCATAAAATCTATGCCCCTACCAAATTTCAAAAGGATTGGTAAATTTTTGTTCGACTTATGGCATTAAAAGTATCCTAGACAAATTAAATGAAAAGGGGCGGAGCCACGCCCATTTTGAAATTTTCTTTCATTTTTGTATTTTGTTTCACCATATCATTACTGCAATTGAATGTTGATATAATTTACTTATATACTGTAAAGATATAAAATTTTTTGTTAAAATTTTACTTTAACTTTTACTCTCCGATTTTGCTAATTTTTATTAAGCGTACATATAGTAATAGGAGTAACGTTCCTGCCAAATTTCATCATGATACCTTCAACGACTGCCAAATTACAGCTTGCAAAATTTTTAAATTACCTTCTTTTAAAAGTGGACGGTGCCATGCCCGTTGTCCAAAATTTTACAAATTTTCTATTCTGCGTCATAAGTTCAACTCACCTACCAAGTTTCATCGCTTTATCTGTCTTTGGTAATGAATTATCGCACTTTTTCTGTTTTTCGAAATTTTCGATATCGAAAAAGTGGGCGTGCTTATAGTTCGATATTGTTCATTTTAAATAGCGATCTGAGATGAGTGCTCAGGAACCTACATACCAAATTTCATCAGGATACGTGAAAATTTACCCAAGTTATCGTGTTAAATGTCGGACGGACGGACGGACATGGCTCAATCAAATTTTTTTTCGATCCTGATGATTTTGATATATGGAAGTTGTTGAGGTTATCACTTTTAGCAATTAAATTGTATCTTACAATGTGGCAACTACATTTCGTTTTCTGTATGTTATAATTAACAAGTAAGGAAGGTTAAGTTCGGGTGTAACCGAACATTACATACTCAGTCGAGAGCTATGGTGACAACATAAGGGAAAATAACCATGTAGGAAAATGAACCGAGGGAAACCCTGGAATGTGTTTGTATGACATGTATATCAAATGAAAGGCATTAAAGAGTATTTTATGAGGGAGTGGGCCATAGTTCTATAGGTGGACGCCATTTAGGGATATAGCCATAAAGGTGGACCAGGGGTGACTCTAGAATGCGTTTGTACGATATGAGTATCAAATGAAAGGTGTTAATGAGTATTTTAAAAGGGAGTAATACTTAGTTCCATAGGTGGAGGCCGTTTCGAGATATCGCCATAAAGGTGGGCCAGGGGTGAATCTAGAATTCGTTTGTACAATATGGGTATCAAAAAAAAAGGTGTTAATGAGTATTTTAAAAGGGAGTAATCCTTAGTTCTATAGGTGGACGCCTTTTCAAGGTATCGCAATAAAGGTGGACCAGGGGTGACTCTAGACTTTGTTAGTACGATATGGGTATCAAATGAAAGGTGTTAGTGAGTATTTTTAAAAGGGAGTGGGCCTTCGTTCTATAGGTGTTCGCCTTTTCGAGATATCGCCATAAAGGTTGACCAGGGGTGACTTTAGAATATGTTTGTACGATATGGGTATCAAATGAAAGGTGTTAAAGAGTATTTTAAAAGGGGGTGGGCCTTAGCTCTATAGGTGGACGCCGTTTCTAAATATCGCCATAAAGGTGGACCAGGGGTGACTCTAGAATGTGTTTGTACGATATGGGTATCAAATTAAAGGTATTAATGAGGGTTTTAAAAGGGAGTGGTGGTTGTTGTATAGGTGGTCGCATTTTCGAAATATCGCCATAAAGGTGGACCAGGGGTGACTCTAGAATTTGTTTGTACAATATGGGTATCAAAAAAAAAGGTGTTAATGAGTATTTTAAAAGGGAGTAATCCTTAGTTCCATAGGTGGACGCCGTTTCGAGATATCGCCATATAGGTGGGCCAGGTGTGACTCTAGAATTCGTTTGTGCAATATGGGTATCAAACGAAAGGAGTTAATAAGTATTTTAAAAGGGAGTGGACCTTAGTTTTATAGGTGGACGCCTTTTCGAGATATCGCCATAAAGGTGGACCAGGGGTGACTCTAGAATGTGTTTGTACGATATGGGTATCAAATTAAAGGTATTAATGAGGGTTTTAAAAGGGAGTGGTGGTTGTTGTATAGGTGGTCGAATTTTCGAAATATCGCCATAAAGGTGGACCAGGGGTGACTCTAGAATGTGTTTGTACGATATGGGTATCAAATTAAAGGTATTAATGAAGGTTTTAAAAGGGAGTGGTGGTTGTTGTATAGGTGGTAGAATTTTCGAAATATCGCCATAAAGGTGGACCAGGGGTGACTCTAGAATTTGTTTGTACAATATGGGTATCAAAAGAAAGGTGTTAATGAGTATTTTAAAAGGGAGTAATCCTTAGATCCATATGTGGACGCCGTTTCGAGATACCGCCATAAAGGTGAACCAGAGGTGACTCTAGAATTTGTTTGTATAATATGGGTATCAAAAGAAAGGTGTTAATGAGTATTTTAAAAGGGAGTAATCCTTAGTTCCATAGGTGGACGCCGTTTCGAGATATCGCCATATAGGTGGGCCAGGTGTGACTCTAGAATTCGTTTGTGCAATATGGGTATCAAACGAAAGGAGTTAATAAGTATTTTAAAAGGGAGTGGACCTTTGTTTTATAGGTGGACGCCTTTTCGAGATATCGCCATAAAGGTGGACCAGGGGTGACTCTAGAATGAGTTTGTACGATATGGGTATCAAATTAAACGTATTAATGAGAGTTTTAAAAGGAAGTGGTGGTAGTTGTATATGTGAAGGCGTTTTCCAGATATCGACCAAAATGTGGACCAGGGTGACCCAGAACATCATCTGTTGGATTCCGCTCATTTATTTATATATGTAATACCTGCCAAGATTTTAAGGGTTTTTTATTTCGCCCTGCAGAACTTTTTCATTTTCTTCTACTTAATATGGTAGGTGTCACAACCATTTTATAAAGTTTTTTCTAAAGTTATATTTCGCTTCAATAAAACAATCCAATTACCTTACCATGTTTCATCCCTTTTTTCGTATTTGGTATAGAATTATGGCATTTTTTTCATTTTTCGTAATTTTCGATATCGAAAAAGTGGGCGTGGTCATAGTCGGATTTCGTTCATTTTTCATACCAAGATGAGTTCATACCAAGTGAGTTCAAGTAAGCACGTGAACTAAGTTCATTAAAGATATGTCGATTTTTGCTCAAGTTATCTTGTTAACGGCCATGCGAAGAACAAACGGAAGACTGTGTATAAAAACTGGGCGTGGCTTCAACCGATTTCGCCTATTTTCACAGAAAACAGTTAGCGTCATAAAATCTATGCCCCTGTCAAATTTCAAAAGGATTGGTTAATTTTTGTTCAACTTATGGCGTTAAAAGTATCCTATACAAATTAAATGAAAAAGGGCGGAGCCACGCCCATTTTGAAATTTTCTATTATTTTTGTATTTTGTTGCACTATATCATTACTGGAGTTGAATGTTGACATAATTTACTTATCATTACTGGAGTTGAATGTTGACATAATTTACTTATATACTGTAAAGATATTAAATTTTTTGTTAAAATTTTACTTGAAAAAAATTTTTTTTTTAAAAGTGGGCATGGTCCTTCTCCGATTTTGCAAATTTTTATTAAGCGTACATATAGTAATAGGAGTAACGTTCCTGCCAAATTTCATCATGATATCTTCAACGACTGCCAAATTACAGCTTGCAAATTTTAAAATTACCTTCTTTTAAAAGTGGGCGGCGCCACGCCCATTGTCCAAAATTTTACTAATTTTCTATTCTGCGTCATAAGTTCAACTCATCTACCAAGTTTCGTCGCTTTATCTCTCTTTTGTAATGAATTATCGCAATTTTTCGGTTTTTCGAAATTTTCGATATCGAAAAGTGGGCGTGGTTATAGTCCGATATCGTTCATTTTAAATAGCGATCTGAGATGAGTGCTCAGGAACCTACATACCAAATTTCATCAAGATACCTCAAAATTTACTCAAGTTATCGTGTTAACGGACGGACGGACGGACATGGCTCAATCAAATTTTTTTCGATCCTGATTATTTTGATATATGGAAGTCTATATCTATCTCGATTCCTTTATATATGTACAACCAACCGTTATCCAATCAAACTTAATATACTCTGTGAGCTCTGATCAAGTGAGTATAAAAATATGGCGGATTCTGTTATTCTTCTTCCGGTTTTGTTATCTCTCTCTCTAAAAGATCTCGCTAAGATGAACACGTTCCTTTTGATACGTCTTGTATATTTCATAAATTGTAATCAATACTCATCTATTAATAACTTGAATTAAATCATTTATCGCATAGCATAAACCTTTGTCGTTATTACTTGGTCTGTTCTATGTTTTTATTTTGGGTGATCCTGGAAAACTCTTCATTATCTTAACAGGTTATGGGCCCAGGATCCTAACTGCACAAAGCGCATAACATTTTCATATGGAAAGTAAAGAACCATCTTCTCATATAGATTCTGCAATTGTAACGGAGCTTACAGAGAGTTTAACCGACGGTGATAGGTCTATTCAATCCGAGGGTGAAGACATTACTGAGACAAAGATGAGTGAATCGAAGGTGTATCACATACATCGTTTTAATGGGCAGAACTACCAACTATGGCGTACACAAATGGAAATATACATGGCTGAAAATAAGCTAAAGAAATATATCCTGGGAGCGGAAAAGCGAACGGACTCAAATGCCACAAAATGGGACGAAAAGATGCAGAAGCGCAAGCCTTCATCATGAGAGGTGTCGAGCTTGAACAATTAAAGTATCTTACAGAATGCTCTACAGCAGCCGAAATGTGGTCTAAATTAAAAGCTGTCCATGCCGAAAAAAGCGAACAATCAGCGCAGATTCTCTTAGAAAAATTCATGAGTGCTAAAATGAGCGATGAGCAGCCAATTGTCGATTACGTCGCAGATATTACATCCGTAGCACAACGACTTAAAGATATGGAGTTAGAGCAGAAGGAGCCTATGGTAATTTCAAAAATCTTAAGCAGTTTGCCAGCTAGATTTGATCATGTACGCACAGCCTGGTATGCAGTTCCACGTGAAAGCCAAAATATTGAGCGGTTAACAGAGCATCTAGTAAACGAAGAAAGTCTCATGAATTCCCGATCAAATGTAGACACCAACAATGTGAGCAATTCGGTCTACTCAGCAAGTAAATTTAGAGGCAACAACAACAACTATTCAGCAAACAAATGTAAGAACAACAATAATGCAAAGCGAAAAGGCAATTGCAACTATTGTCATAAGCCTGGCCATTGGGCTCGCGAATGTCGAAAACATCAAAAACATCAACAAAACGTAATAGAGAAGAAAAATTAGTCTCAAAATCTATTACTTGAAAGTAAAGCAAATGACAGGAAAGGGCAAACAAAAGAAACAGCTGATCGTCAAAGCTCATATTTATTTATTTTGAACGCATCAAAAAATGCAAATAAAGTTGGCAATGTTTTCTATGCAGATTCTGGTGCAGCAGATCACATGTCATTTCAGAAAGAACTCTTAACGAATTTTAATAACAAAGTGAGCAACGTATATGTAAAAGTTGGCGACGGCAGGCGTCTTAAAGTTGAAGGTAAAGGCGATATCGAGGTACGTGGCTACATGAACTGCTTCCACATAATCAAGGACATTTTACTAGTTCCATATTTAGACAAAAATTTCATTTCAATATCTAAAGCAACCAGAGGTGGTGCAAGTGTAGTATTCGAATCTGGTGGTAAACACGTTTACTTTATGAATGAAAAAAATGTAATTAGCAAAGGTCAAATTAAGAGCGGCTTGTATCGTATGGACTTGAAACCAGAGGTGGCACCAGCTACAAATGTTCTAACATCTGACCCTGCAATGTTATGGCATGAGAGATTTCACATGAACTTTAATACACTTCAAAAAATGTGTGAGGGGAGGGTGGTAGATGGGCTGAATCTAACCGATATACAAACAACCAATGTATTTTGTGAAGGCTCCGCATACGGAAAACAGCACAGACAACCTTTTCCAAAAAGCGGTGCGAAACGTGGCCAAGTACCCGGACAAGTTTTTCACATGGACCTATGTGGAAAAATGAGTATTCCATCGGCTGGTGGGTCCAATTATTTTCTTCTTTTGAAAGATGACTACTCGTGTTATTGTTTTGTTTATTTTTTGAAAAATAAAATAGATGTTTTAAAAAAACTTTCGCAGTTCTTGGTAGACGTTCGAGCAGACGGACATTATGTACAGCGAATACGTTCAGATGGTGGTTTAGAGTTTTGTAATGAACACATTAATCAATGGCTCCTGAAAAACAGCATAAAACACGAAGTTACTACGCCAAGAGCGCCCGAACAAAATGGTTTTATTGAAAGGCAAAACAGAACCATAGTTGAAAGTGCAAAATCAATGCTTCACAGTAGGCAGCTGCCTTTGCATTTATGGGCTGATGCTACACATACAGCAGTTTATTTAAAAAATAGAACAGCTTCGAGCGTTATTGGTTGGCGTACCCCATATGAATTGTGGTTTGGTGAGAAACCGTCAGTGACATATCTTCGGGTTTTTGGTGGTGACGTGTATGTTCACATACCGAAAGAACAGCGTACAAAATGGGAGAGAAATGCTTTTAAGGGTATTTTAGTTGGCTACAATGAAGAGAGCAAAGCATATAGAATATATGATTCTGAGTCCAGAAGGGTCCTAATCCGGCGCGATGTTATTTAATGAAATACCTACAACAATCAACGAGGTATGTGAAAAGAAAATGGATGATAGTACAGTGTCAGAGGGAGTTGGCACAAAACCCACAGTATCATCCACATCACCTGAACGAAGAAACTCGCTAGAAAACGAAAAGCAACAAACATTAATGAGAAGTCCATATAATACGAGAAGTGTAACAAAGACTAAAAAGCAACACACTAAAAGCAACACAGTGGTTGCTGAATTATGCATAGCATCTATAGAACCTTCATCATTAGAAGAGGCTTTGTCAAGTGAAGACTGCGACAAATGGACTGAAGCGATCCAAAGTGAAATTCAATCTTTGAGAGCAAATAATACATGGATTTTGGTACCACGTACGAGTGATATGCACGTTATCACAAATCGTTGGGTTTTTAAGAAAAAGTTTAAAAGCAATGGATAGACAAGTTTAAAGCCCGATTAGTGGTAAGAGGATGCTCTCAAAAATATGGCGTCGACTATGAAGAGGTGTTTGCTCCCGTTGTCAGACATGAATCAGTAAGAATGGTTATAGCCATTGCAGCAGCTCGTGGTTTGGATATGGTTCAATTCGACGTTAAAACTGCTTTTCTACATGGGAATTTAGACGAAGTCATATACATGGAACAACCGTATGGTTTTCTCACAGATGATCGAGTTTGCTTATTAAAAAAGAGCTTGTATGGCCTCAAGCAAGCTTCAAGGCAATGGAACAAGTGCATTGCAAAGTTTTTAATGAAGTTTGGGTTTAATCAGTCACGGGTTGATCCATGTGTATTCATCTACCAAACCGAAAAGGACATCATGTTCCTATTACTCTACGTTGACGACGGGCTAATATGTGGCAGCGATAAAGAAATAATGGAGAAGTTGTTACATAACCTACATCTTGAGTTCGAGATAACATACAACGAGGCAGAATTTTTTGTTGGCTTTCAAATTGAAGTGAATAAACACAATCACATGTTGAAGTTGTATCAAAAGGTGTATGCAGAAAAGGTACTGGAACGTTTTAATCATATGTAATGTTGTCCTGTGTCAACACCACATGAAGTTGGAAAATATTTTTCATTGCAACTGAATAGAACCCTAAAATACCATACCGTGAAGCCATTGGGTCACTAATGTAGTTAATGGTGTGTACCAGACCAGACATTGCTTATAGCATGGGTGTGTTAAGCAGATATCTCGAGAGGCCTTCCGAAACGCATTGGCAAGGCGTAAAAAGAATTTTAAAATATTTGAAAGGTACAGTAGACCATGGCATATGTTTTAATTTGTATTGTGAGCATTTGCAGTTGACGATGTATTCTGACGCTGATTGGGGGGGTTGGGGGGGGGGGGGGGGGGTGGGAGGGTGACTTAGACACAAGGCGATCTATTTCTGGATGGGCTGCTTTCTTAAATGGTGGTCCAATTGCATGGAGCTCACAACAAACAATCACTGCTACGTCAACTACCGAGGCCGAGTTCGTTTTGTTATGTGCAGCAGCAAAAGCGTCGAAGTGGCTTAGGGAGCGAACAAAACACATTGACATTCAATATTTTTATACATGCGACATGCAAGCTCAGGGCGACATCGATGTTCAGTATATGGAAACAAAGGAACAACTAGCCGATATATTCACCAAGCCACTAAGCAAAGAAAAGTTTCTTCATCTTGTCAATAAGTTTGTTCTATCCTAATATACGTTTAATTGTAAAAGCGAGAGGGAGTGTTGCGGTTATCACTTTTAGCAATTAAATTGTATCTTACAATGTGGCAACTACATTTCGTTTTCTGTATGTTATAATTAAAAATATGGCGGATTGTAATTCTTCTTCCGTTTTTGTTATCTCTCTCTCTCTGAAAGATCTCGCTAAGGTGAACACGTTCCTTTTGATACGTCTTGTATATTTCATAAATTGTAATCAATACTCATCTATTAATGTATTAATGTAATGTAATAATGTAATAATGTATTTATTTATTACGGCTTTCCTAAGCCTAACTTAAATCTATTTTACATGTTTATAATTGTCTTCTGGACTATGCAATCTAGAATAGTTACATCTATGTCCTACCTTGGAGTACTATGGATGGGAGACTTCCAGATCATGCGAACAAAGCGTTGTGCTTGTGTAGTATGTAGGCATTTTACGCATGTTAGTAAAGCGCGAAGGCAACATCTGCACGGCGATGCACTGAGTTAATCGAGTGATGCGCTTCAGTATGTGCTGCGGCAACCTTTTTTGTACGCGTACAAGAGCTTGGAAGTCTTGGCGCTACATAGCAATATAGAGTATAGTTTCGCTGCACTTCTATCGATGCTATGGAAGTCCGCCTGTCCAGCACTAAATTGGTAGTGTTCTGCAATAATTGTACAATTTTTGTTTAAATTTATTGGAATGACATGATTTAATATCATTCGGTAGTTCATTATAGGATTTAAGACCTTTATAATACAGATTACATTTGTCTGCTTCAGTTTTATAAGCCGGCAGATTAAAATCATTTTTATTACGAGTATTTACAGAGTGTATATCTTTTACATATTTTATATTCGTCCTCAAATACGCAGGCAAAGTTCCTTCTATTATATTTTTAATAAATTTTATGGTATAATAAAAAAGTTGCTGTCTAATGCTAAGCCAATTAAGAGAACATAGCATGTCTCTGATAGGCGTGTCATACCGTTTTTTGAGAATGAATCTCATAGCGCGGTTATGTTGCTTTTGTAGCTTGTATATCTGACTATCTCGCAAGATGAAAAATATAGTTGGGCAATAAATAAAATGAGGTTCGATTATAGATCTGTAGACGATGATTTTATACCTTCTATTTAAATATTTGCAGGTTCGTTGTATAAAATATAACTTTTTCGCTATTTTTCCTACCGTATAATCCACGTGCTCATTGAAATTCAGCTTATCATCTATTTTTATTCCCAAGTATTTTAAGGTGCTGACTTTTTCAATTAGTTCGTTATTTATATTTAAGTTTTGTAGCTCACTGTTTTGAAAATTGCGTCTAGATATAACCATAAATTTCGTTTTATTGACATTCACTTTTAGTCTGTTTACGCATAACAAACCATATACGCTGTTAAGATCTTCTTGCAGCTTAGCATATATTTCAGTAATATTGTTCCCACTTATCATCAGCAATGTATCATCAGCAAACAATTTTATTTCACAGTGCTTAATGGAGCTAGTTATATCATTAATATATATATTGAACAGTATGGGTGCCAGCACAGACCCTTGAGGTAGACCAACAGGTACCTCCCTTTTATCCGATACGGACGTTCCAATCACTGTTCTTTGGTATCTGTTAATTATGAAGTCTTGAAACCATTTTAGTTCTATACCAGAAACGCCAATGCAAGAAAGCTTTTTCAGCATTAAGTTTTGGTCGATCGTCTCGAATGCACGCTTTAAATCCAAAAACACAGCTAATATGTGTTTTTTCCTGCTTAAGTCTTCTTTCCAGTTAGCTACAACCAAATTCAAAGCACTTTCACATGAATGTTTCTTTCGAAAACCAGATTGTTGAGGTATAATAATTACATTATCTTCTAAATATTTTACCAGCTGATTTTTTACCACTGTTTCCAAAATTTTTTCATCACATTGTAACGTGTTAATAGGTCTTATCTCTTCAGCTTTGATGGTATTTTTAACTTTTTCTAATGGCACAACTATAGAAGATTTCCATAAACTAGGAACGAGACCTTTATCTAAGCTCTCATTAACAAGTTGAGAATAGAAGAAACCTGTATACGTTATGGAGTATTTAACGACTCCTTCCGACACAAGTTTCTTCCCTCCAATTTTATTTTTAAACTTACTTACTATATCAACTTTCTCTGAAGTGGATACTTTCTGAAACCTAAAAACATTAGGGCCATTTTGCTCATCTATAGTACCTTCATTACTAAAAGAAGTAGGAATATTCATGCTAATCTCCAATATACTATCAATGAAATAGTCATTCAAAGACTGCGCTATTTCATTTTCCTCTGTGTAGAGTTGGTCGTTTATTTTAATTTTTTTAATACCATTATTTTCTTTAGCCATGCTTATGGAATTTTTCAAGTTTTTCCACATGACCTTACTATCACCAGCACTATGGTTGATTTTGTTTTCCATGTACTTGGCTTTTTTTATCTTAATTAGCCGTTTATATTGGCGTTTCGCACTATAATATTCACTCCATTCTCCAGTGGATAGGCTGATCTTGTAAAGATTTAGCTTACGTTTATTTAAGTTAGCCAGCTCAAAATCATACCACTTGTTCATAAGTTTGACACTGACTTCTTTAGAGTATGTCAGGGTGGTCACTGCGCTTGATAGCGTATTATATAGGAATGTTGCCTTATTTTCGATGCTCAGATTTTCAAAGTCAGTGTAGTTAAGCTGGCGTAATTCATCAACAAGGCTGTCGCTTGTATAATTTTCCCAGGAAATTATTGTTCTCTTCGTTCTCATCTGAAATAACTTATGTAATTTGATTTTGAATTTAATCGTTTCATGATCTGAAATCTGAAACTCTTCTAATTTTAAACATGATATAGAGCTACTATCTGTAAATAACAAGTCGATCAATGTATCTGTCTTATCGCCCTTTCGTGTATAAAAATCTATTTTTTGCTCCATAGCAAAGAATCGAAATAAGTCAACTAACTGTTTACTATGTAGTTGTGCTCTTGTAAAAGTTTATATTGAAATCGCCCACGAAGATAATATTATCCTGAGTTACGCAGTTATTATTTAAAATGTCGTATAAGTACGTTATAAATTCTGCATCACTTGAGCTCGGTGAGTGATATATCAGAGCTATTTGATATTGGGGGAAAATATTTTTAACTTTTAGTATAATACACCAGATGTTCTTGTTTAATGTTCTGTTGTAACTTATTGAGTATTCAATTGTTTCATTTATATATATTAGCACACCGCCTGTGTGCCTGCTGTGGGAATCGCACCGTACAAGTTTATATGTTTGTATCTGTAGCTCTTGATTCGTTATTTCTTCAGTCGAACAAGTCTCCGAACAAAATATTAAATGTGGTTTATGTACATCTATCAGACGCTCTAGTTCAGCTTTATTGGCGACGATACTACTAATATTTAAATATATACAACTTAGCTCCTCTGGTATTCGTTGCTAAACTCGTGCCTTATTTCTTGGCTGCGAATATTTTTTATACGCAGGACAATCTTTGCTGAAGGCGTAATGGCTAACATCGACGTCAATAACTTTTTTTTGAACAAGTTCGCTACAGTTTACACATTTAACAATGTTAGATGTGCACTCTTTTCTATCATGGGGTCCAGCACATTTGCTGCAAGCTACTTTATTCGTGCACTCAGCTGCTTTGTGCTTATATCCCAGACATTTAAAACACCTCAGAACACTTATATGCTCGTAAGCGACGCAAGTATCCCACTCTATATATAGTTTCTTTTGTTGCAACACATTATCGAATGTTACTGCATCTGTTTCCACTAACGCAATATAGCTTACTTCTCTACGATTGGTATTTTCATACAGTTTTAACACTTTAAAATCCTTTCCGTTACATGAGTCATTTTGCTTAGTTAAGCATTCTACCAAACGCTCATTGCTAACTTTTTCAGTTAAACCAACAATTTTTATTTTCTTTTTTATTTCATCCTTATTTTTTGTTTTCTCTGCTTCGTAATCGTTTCCAATACCTTCTCTTACCTTTAGCTGGACTTTTTCACAGGCGTCTTTATTTTTACATTCTACAATAATCGCACCACTATTTACTTCTTTAACATTTTTAACAAGGCCTTCGGTAGGTTCGACAACTTTTTTTAGAGCTTCCTTGGTTTCCTTAGCTTTTTTGCCCTTCTTTTTCGGTTTAATGACAATTTTATTCTCATTTACAGAAGCGACCTGAGCATAAGATAGTTTTTCTGGCTGATCATTTGCCACGCGTAAACCGTTAAGCAATTCATTGCTCTTTTTTAATTCATTAGACAAATCTTTTACTATCTCATTCTTCATTGCAATCAATTTTACTTCTATGTTATGCTCTAAAAGGGAGTTGAAGTCCGTAATAATGCTACTTTTAATCTGGGAGAATTTATTACAAAATATCTGCTCGACTATCTGTTTAATATCAACGGCTTTCATTTTTGTTTCTTCACATTTATTAATCAAATGTTTGATTTCCACAAATTTAGTATTGGTATCCGATAATGCACATACATTACAGAACCATTTTATGTTCATATTATCTTCTATTATCTTTTTTTCATTTCTTTTAATATTACTGCATTTCAAGCAGAAACTATAGCCACACCCACCAGAGCATGCTACTATGTCATCTACCTGAAGCAGTTTCGCAGTACATTCTTTGCACTCTGCTGGCATTGTAAATGTATATCTTTATAAGAAAATGTAAAAGATATGCAACTTTACATGGCAACTTTGTGATACACAACTTTAAATATTCGCAAGACTGGTTTGAAAAAATAACCTAAAAAATATGTATAAATATATATTTTTCTAACGTGATGGCAGCCCTGTTTTAGGCTGACACTGTTCACGCTTTTATGTCTTCCACTTGCCCTTTCTATCATTCACCTTTGTAAACAAATTCAATGCTTATCATGCGCTAATTTTTCGCGCTAAGTTAATGATAGCAAAGAAAAGTCAAAAACACAAAATAAAGAGCACAATTAGTAGCGACAGTATAGCAACAAAGCGGCTTGACAGGTTGTTGATGTTTTACTTGAATTAAATAATTTATCACATAGCATAAACCTTTGTCGTTATTACTTGGTCTGTTCTACGTTTTTATTTTGGGTGATCCTGGAAAACTCTTCATTATCTTAACAGAAGTCTATATCTATCTCGATTCCTTTATACCTATACAACCAACCGATATCCAATCAAACTTAATATACTCTGTGAGCTCTGCTCAAAAAAAAAAAAAAAAAAAAATAAATAAATGTAAGGCGCGATAACCACCGAAGAGATCTAAGGCCGAGCTTCTCTTCCAATTTGCGTCGTGCTCATCTTGATTTTTCCCTACAAATTGGCCGGACGGGACCTACATGTTTTATGCCGACTCCGAACGGCATCTGCAAGGCAGATGAGTTTTCACTGAGAGCTTTTCATGGCAGAAATACAATCGGAGCGCTTGCCAGACACTGCCGAGGGGCGACCCCGCTTAGAAAAATTTTCTTCTAATTGAAAAATCTTATTTCTAAAATTTTGATGTTGCTTTGCCCGGGAGTTGAACCCAGGGCATACGGTGTGATAGGCGGAGCACGGACCATCACACCACGGGGGCCGCCACCGTGCTCTGCTCAACTGAGTATAAAAATAAGAAAAATGGCGACGGAACTAGTAAAAGGTACACTGTAAAAAATTTAGATATATGTTTTAATTTTTAGAAATATTCTAAGTTTATTTTATTACTTCAAAATTCAAAAGATACGGTCTGCGCATGTACGTCACATTATTTGCCAACAGAGGGACGAAGTATTTTACGTTCTGCGTATTTACGCACTCATAAAAAATATTTCCTTACGGCTGAACCAAAAATATACCCAACAAGTAAGGAAGGCTATGTTCGGGTGTAACCGAACATAACATAATCTGCTGCCAAAGTACAGCTGGCAAAACTTTTAAATTACCTTCTTTTAGAAGTGGGCGGTGCCACACCCATTGTCCAAACTTTTACCAATTTTCTATTCTGCGTCATAAGGTGAACCCACCTACAAAGTTTCATCGCTTTATCCGTCTTTGGTAATGAATTAACGAACTTTTTCGGTTTTTTTCGCTTTCGAAAAAGTGGGCGTGGTTATAGTCCGATTTCGTTCATTTTAAATAGCGATCTGGGATGAGTGCCCAGGAACTTACATACCAAATTTCATTAAGATACCTCAAAATATATTCAAGTTATCGTGTTTACAGGCAGATGGACGGACGGACGAACATGGCTAAATGAATTTATTTTTTGGCCCAGATCATTTTGATATATAGAAGTCTATATCTATCTCGATTAGTTTATGCCGTTATGGGGTACCGCTATGCGAACAAAATTAATATATTCTGTGAGCTCTGCTCAGCTGAGTATAAAAATATTACTTCAAAAGTCATTTTACACGAAATTATAGCAGTTTTGTTCGTAATGGGCACAGCAGAATACAATCGGTTGTAGGCGAGAGAAAAGAATGGCACGCGGGGTGATGTGTGGTGCGCTTGTATATTTGGCGAGCTTGCATAAGCGTTTTACAAAAACAATTGCGCGAAAGCGCTTATAGGGTGACGAGCGCTGATTTAGAGAGATAGATAATTTTTGAGGACTACACTGCGACCATTGGTCTATTGTACCCTAATATTATTCACAGCACCTCTTCCTGATGAAGCCTAAGAGCCCTACGTCTTGAGATTGTATAGCATTCCAATAAGATATCTTTCGCCACCTCCGCTGAGCGATCTCAAAACTGACATGACACCTGGTCATTCAATTGTATGCCCGAATTCTGCATGTGACTGTTAAGTCTGCAATGTCCTGTAAGAATTGCTGTTAGTATTCTTAGGTTATTTTTCTATAGGCCTATGATTGCCCTATAGTGATTTATACTAAAATCTTCTAACAGTGGCTCAGATTGTCCTAAAGCTGGGAAGTTGCGGCAGTGCTCTTCTCTCTTCTTCTCTCGTCTAGCAATAAATGCCTTCTAATTTCCTGTAGGCCAACTTACAGAATAGGCTGAGGACTAATGGTTCATGAAGTCGCTGACCCTCTCGCCACACTATCCGCCCACTGATTACCCTCAGTACAATTTTGGGGGTTCCTAGATATTTTGTCTGTACCACGCACTCCAAGGGTAGTGTTGCCTTGTTTGGAACACCGAAATCGCCTTAAATGCGGCTTGATTGTCGCTTGAAATATGCTCAGGTACAGAAAACGCAGATATCCCATACAAACTGGCTTCATCAAAACTGGAAACCAGGTTTAGCAACACGCGTGAAGTAGAGCAAGTTTCTTATAAAAATAGCTTTATGAGACCTTTATATCTGCCATTTTCATCCCGATTAGTATTTTATTTGTAGCTCTGCGTATAAACTGGGGTTCCTCGTCGTAAGCAGAATCAGCTTCGTTTTATTTTGGGTTGACAGGTACGTCAGAACCACAAGCGCATGGCACCCAGATACCCTGTGAATCGTATTTTAGTGGTTTCAATAATTTCCCTTTACAATAATTACCAAGACATTAGCTTCCACCACTTCGCACTTCTCACAATCGTTTTTTGAAGCTGCGATGCCTGTTTTTCTGGCTAGAAGTATGAGCTCCATATAATTTTGCACTGGAAGCGACTTACTCAACCTTAGCCGTGTTTTTTTTTTACACGCGTATACGTTTCGTTTGCGCGTGAAAAAACGCCTATCCTCGCTTAGATAATGCTTAGGAGACCCATCTAGCGGCAGTGGTTAAATAACTACAGCTGCAACACAGGGTGTACCGAAAAGCGGATACACAACCCTCTGATGGCCATAGGGTATAACATATAGCTGAATCAGTTGCGATGAATTGTGGACACACATAGAATACATAGAATTAGTGTAGAGGTTGAAACAGAGACACATATTTCAGTTACATCTGAGTATAACGCGTATTGAAATTTAGTAGGACAAATTTTATGCGCAGTAATTTCAGAGGTGTATTTAAAGTTTGTCGCTTAGCAGTCCATATAAAGTTTAAGCTAAACGTATATAGAAGAATAAAAAACACAGCTCTTATTAAGCTCACGTAAAATTGAGCCTTTCAGCTGCATGAAACTCCCAAAGATCTCTTAAATTTCACAGGAATTAAGTAAGCCATTCGCTTTTGTGGGGCTTTTATAGGCGTACGCACTGTGTAATGTGGATGGGCTACATTTGTAACCTTACTAATGCCTCACCGACACTTTTTTAGCTTTCATCCACATCAATCAGTTATCCCAATGGAGCAGAATCCCTCTCTTGTTTATATCAGCAAGCCGAACTCATTACACCCAGGTGTCTCTCTCTTCTAATATCCGATTTTAAACTCCCCAGTCTCAACTTGTAGATTGTAATGATTGTAGCATACTCCTCTTGGGAAGTGACCGTTCTGAGGTAACTAAGTATCTCCGTATCACAGCAAGATTTTCCCTTATCATCGTCAAAGCGCCACTCGCCTCTTAGGCGCTTTCGTCAGAAGTCCGTTCATTTTACAGCTATGCAATTCCCGTGGACCTCATGCACGTACATACCACTCGTTGGTTAAAGAATTCTCAGCGAGTTTAAGATCCGAGACACTTACTTACTTACTTAATTGGCGCTTAACCGTTTAAAAAGTTATGGCCGTCCAACAAGGCGCGCCAGTCGCTTCTTCTCTCTGCCAACTGGCGCCAATTGGTAACACCAAGGGAGTTTAAATCCTTTTCCACCTGGTGCTTCCAGCGCAGTGGGGGCAGCCCTCTTCCTCTGTTCCATATGCTTAGCCGGAGCGTCATCTTTCATTCGCATAAAGTGGCCTAGCCAGCGCAGCGGATGCATTTGAATTCGCTGAACTATGTTGATGTCTGCATAAAGCTCTTACAACTCATCGTTTAATCTTCTTGGGTACTCGCCATCGCCAACGAGTAGATTTCCATAAATCTTTCGAAGAACTTTTCTCTCGAACACTCCCAGAGCCGCTTCATCTGATGTTGTCATGATCCGAGACACCACGCTTTTTATACTCAGTTGAGCAGAGCTCACAGAGCATATTAAGTTTGATTGGATAACAGTTGGTTGTACAGGTATAAAGGAATCGAGAAAGATATAGACATCCATATATCAAAATCATCAGGATCGAAAAAAAATTTGATTGAGCCATGTCCGTCCGTCCGTCTGTCCGTTAACACGATAACTTGAGTAAATTTTGAGGTATCTTGATGAAATTTGGTACGTAGGTTCCTGAGCACTCATCTCAGATGGCTATTTAAAATGAACGATATCGGACTATAACCACTCCCACTTTTTCGTTATCGAAAATTTCGAAAAACCGAAAAAGTGCGATAATTCATTACCAAAGGCAGATAAAGCGATGAAACTTGGTAGGTGGGTTGAACTTATGACGCAGAATAGAAAATTAGTAAAATTTTGGACAACGGGCGTGGCACCGCCCACTTTTAAAAGAAGGTAATTTAAAATTTTGCAAGCTGTAATTTGGCAGTCGTTGAAGGTATCATGATGAAATTTGGCAGGCACGTTGCCCCTATTACTATATGTACGCATAATAAAAATTAGCAAAATCGGAGAGTAAAAGTTAAAGTAAAATTTTAACAAAAAATTAAATATCTTTACAGTATATAAGTAAATTATATCAACATTCAATTGCAGTAATGATATGGTGAAACAAAATACAAAAATGAAAGAAAATTTCAAAATGGGCGTGGCTCCGCCCTTTTTCATTTAATTTGTCTAGGATACTTTTAATGCCATAAGTCGAACAAAAATTTACCAATCCTTTTGAAATTTGGTAGGGGCATAGATTTTATGACGCTAACTGTTTTCTGTGAAAGTGGGCGAAATCGGTGGAAGCCACGCCCAGTTTTTATACACAGTCGTCCGTTTGTCCTTCGCATGGCCGTTAACAAGATAACTTGAGCAAAAATCGACATATCTTTACTGAACTTAGTTCACGTACTTATCTGAACTCACTTTATCTTGGTATAAAAAATGAACGAAATCCGACTATGACCACGCCCACTTTTTCGATATCGAAAATTACGAAAAATGAAAAAAAATGCCATAATTCTATACCAAATACGAAAAAAGGGATGAAACATGGTAATTGGATTGGTTTATTAACGGGAAATATAACTTTAGAAAAAACTTTGTATAATGGTTGTGACACCTACCATATTAAGTAGAAGAAAATGAAAAGGTTCTGCAGGGTGAAATAAAAAACCCTTGAAATTTTGGCAGGTATTACATATATAAATAAATTTGCGGTATCCAACAGATGACGTTCTGGGTCACCCTGGTCCACATTTTGGTCGATATCTGGAAAACGCCTTCACATATACAACTACCACCACTCCCTTTTAAAACTCTCATTAATACCTTTAATTTGATAACAATATCGTACAAACACATTCTAGAATCACCCCTGGTCAACCTTTATGGCGATATCTCGAAAAGGCGTCCACCTATAGAACGAAGGCCCACTCCCTTTTAAAAATACTCATTAACACCTTTCATTTGATACCCATATCGTACAAACAAGTCTAGAGTCCACCTTTATTGCGATACCTCGAAAAGGCGTCCACCTATAGAACTAAGGCCTACTCTCTTTTAAAATACTCATTAACACCTTTCGTTTGATACCCATATTGTACAAACGCATTCTAGAGTCACCCCTGGTCCACCTTTATGGCGATATCTCGAAAAGGCGACCACCTATACAACTACCACCACTCCCTTTTAAACCCCTCATTAATACCTTTAATTTGATACCCATATCTTACAAACACATTCTAGAGTCACCCCTGGTCCACCTTTATGGCGATATTTCGAAACGGCGTCCACCTATAGAACGAAGGCCCACTCCATTTTAAAATACTCATTAACACCTTTCGTTTGATACCCATATTGTACAAACGCATTCTAGAGTCAACCCTGTTCCTCCTTTATGGCGATATCCCTAAATGGCGTCCACCTATAGAACTATGGCCCCTCCCTGTTACACCCGAACTTAACCTTCCTTACTTGTTAATATTAACATCAGGAAAAAAATTCCATTGGCACCTAACTAAGAAGTTTTGATGTAGCATCCTAAAAATTTCCGTCATACTTATTTCCATTTTAAATACACTTTCGGAAAACTCACGCCCACTGTATCCCATCGACATCATGGACTCCATCAAAGTCAACGTCAACGCTAAAATCGACAGTTTCACTTAAGCGCAACGCAATACAATTTGCCTTAATGCTGACAAGCAAACAAAGGATTCAATGCCGTCTCGTGATCCCCTTATTCCTTAGTGGTGTTGTTGAACATTGTCTAAGGCAGTTAGTAAGTGAGAGTCGACTTTGTAACGGAATTAACAGCACTGTAGCATGAAGGATATTAAAACGAAAATTGTGTGACACACAGAATGGCACTTTGTATATTACCTATTGCGACACCTACATAGGTCTATGATTTTATACATACATACTTATATATGAATTAAAACGATGTCTTATATTCGTCAATACAGCAGTAGTGAAAGTCAATCATTTATTTGGCAAAGTCAAGGAGCTGTCGGTGCGTGTGAATGTATGCTGGGTGTGTCTGTTTATCTGGGTGTAGGCGAATGTCCTTTGATAGCATTTGTGTCGTGACAAATTGGTAGTAAAAATAAATTCAGTGATCATCTATACGTTTTACACTATGCAACAATAGAAAGAATAATTTGAACCCCTTGATGTTTGAATTGGCGGAACTCATTGGGAAAAGAGACCATTGTAGCATTGCGCGAAGAAGCCCTGGATTCTACAAGGTGCCGTATAAAGCCTGAACAGTACTGATGGTAAGTTAAACTATGCCATCAGTTCTCGACCACGAGCGGCGATGCTTTTAAACAACAAACTAATGTTTCTTCCACTTTTACAGTTCATGACGGCTGATTTGGTTCCAACCCCAAGAGGCGATCTAGTGGCAATTTAGGCCTCTGAATACTTTCCGGGTGAAGAGGAAACGGCCGCAACAACTGAAGCAAAAGCCCTCATCAGATACTGTCAGCAGAGTGGTATGCCATGGATCCTCTGCTGTGACGCAAATTCCCACCACAAAATGTGAGGAAGCAAGAACACCAACAACACCCTGAAATTTTTTTAGAATCAGTAGTAACAATAAAAGCATATTCAACCGGGGCAATGAACCCACCTTTGTAAATGCCATTAGAGGGAAGGTTTTAGATCTTACTCTGTGCAGCCATAATATAACCAGCACTGTCACCAGCACCACTGGCATGTTTCAAGGGAGGAGTCAATGCCGGACCACAAACACATCGTATTCGACATTGGTCACTTTCCTGAACACATGGCAGCTTTTAGAAATCCCAGAAAAACGAACTGGGAACTTTTCCCTTTTATTATTGAGGAAGCGAGAAACAGCTTACATCGACCCATAACCACCATGCAGGAGCTTCAGAAGGAAGCTGAGGAGCTCCACTCAGACATTTAAACAGCTTTCAATGAGAGTTGCCCCAAAGGAAAGTTACGTACACGACGCGATGTGCCTTGGTAGAAAAAAGGCTTGGGCAACTGGAAGAGATATGTAAACTCTTATTTAAACCTCGTTTTTCAGACTGCATAGTAGGTTATCAATCACCACCTATAATGGTAGATTTCAGTGGTAAAGAAAAAAGCCTAGCAACAAAGCTCACCACTGTAAAACGGGTGCAATGTGCCTTGTCTACTTTCAGCCCGTTCAAGTCACCAGGACCGCATGGGGTCTATCCTTGCTTTTTACAGCAAGGCATCACTACTGCTCGGCCATATTCCAAACAGGTGGGCAGAGGTTAAGGTAGTATTTATGCCAAAGCCAAGGAAGCCCGAGCAACTGCCCTCGTCGTATCGACCAATAAGCCTGAGCTTGTTTCTCCTGGGTATAGAGAAAATCTTAGATAAGCATATCAGGAAAGTCAATCTAAATAAACTCCCTCTGTGTAGGAATCTGTTCACCTACGGCTATTCATAGCCTCACGGAAAAATTTGAAAAGGCTCTAGAATCAAAGAATATCATTTTGCGACCAAAATAGGATGTCCACAAGGGGGTGTGCTCTCCTCTCTTCTGGTCATAGGTGACTTCCTTCAGTTACTAAAACCAGGGAATTTGATACACAAGGGTATGCAGATGACTTAGTTATCTGAATCACAAGGATGCACGAGGAAACAATATCAGATCGCATGCAACAAGCCCTTCCCATCTTAGAGAGGTGGTGGGATACCAAAGGACTGTCTTTCAACTCTAACAAAACTGTCCTAGTGCCTCTTCCCGGAGAATGAAACCCTTCATTCCCGAACCATCTCTGGGTGGGACTAAAATACTATTCTCAATGGAGGCAAAATGCCTAGGGTTCACACTGGATAGAACCCTCACGTGTAATGCTCTTTTGGATGCTATCCAAATCAAAGCAATAAGAGCTTTCTTCGCCTGTAATCGAATCTACGGCAAAACATGGGGGATATCTTCAAAAATGGTATACTGGATATTTAATAATGTGGTAAAGCCAATGGTCACCTATGCTTCCCTAGTTTGGCGGCAGAAGGCCACGCAAAGAACGGCAAAAGCAAGGCTAAGCAAACTGCACCGACTAGTTTGCATTGGCATAACTGGTGCGATGAGAACGTCCCCTGCTCTTAGTGCTTTAGTGGGGTACCTACCTTCCCTTTTCCTCTTTGGAAAAAAATCAAGGTTTTATATTTTATATGGATTTGGGTTTTCTGCTATCAAGTTTTTTCCAACAATAGAGTAATTGGAGAGAAACGGAGGAGAGAATTGGGTGCATGTTTGAGAACTATTTGTCAAAGGTTGGAGAGGAATTGGTGTATGACGTTGGATATAAATTTGAGATATTTTTATTTCTCAAAAGTTGTAGAACATTTGGAGAATCATGGTTGATATCTATTTGAGAACAATGAATATTTCGAAGTTTAAAGATTACAAATGATGTGGGAGATCAACTTGAAACAATTTCTCATAAGTATGAGAACAATCTGTGGGTGATTTAGAATCTCAACTGAAAATTCGAAATTTCCCAAAAAATTTGGAATACTTGGTGGTTGATTTGATATCAACTCAAGAGTTCTTCATTTCTCAAAGTTTGTAGAATAATTACTGAGTGATGTTGGATATCTACATAAGAACTCTACATTACTCGAAGGTTGAAGAATAGTTGGTGAATCATTTGTACATCAACTGGAGAACCCTTAATTTCTCAAAGGTTATGGAATTTTTGGTGAATGATTAAACTTTAGAATCTTAAATTTTCCAAAACTTGTAAAATAATTGGTGACTGATCTTGGATATCAACTTAAGAACTCGTAATTTTTCGAAGTTTTAAGAATAATTGGTGAATCATTTTAGGATATCAATTTGAGAGATAAAATTTCTCAAAGCTTGAGGAATAATTTGTGATTGATGTTTGATATCAATTTCATATCTAGGAGTTTCTCAAATGTTTTGGAACAATTGGTGAATGATTTTTGTTATCAACTTGAGTTTCAAAATTCCTCAAAGGCGACGCGACCGCAGTGGTTTGGTGGTAGCGTGCTCAACTTGCCACATCAAAGATCGTGGGTTCAAGCCCCAGACAAAGCCACAACAAAAGCTTTGAAACATTTTTTTTTAATTTGCGAAAAGTGTTTCTAAGCGGTGTTTTCCATGTTTATCTGCCACGAAAAGATTCTTAGTGAAAATCCATCTGCCAACTTTTTATGTAGTGCCAATGAGTCATTGGTCTGAATGCCCAAAGAGACTTTTAAGCTTTACTCAAATACTTTAGATCTCTTATACAGAGTTAGAACCATCTCACTCCGTTCCTTAGTTGCGAAGTGTTATTAGTGTTAGCGGAATATTTTTTTCTTTCTATTCTACATATTTTTTTGCAAGCGTTTTATTTTTTAGACACCTCACATTTTATTGCCATTTCTATAAACATCTTTCTATACGCTCTCGCATGAAATTTCGCGCTGCTGTCATGCAATTGATAGTAGGATTATTTGCTAAACGCTTTCGCTGTGGTGCGAGCGACCGCCCAAAGCTTGCAAGTTTGATGCCTTAATGCTGCATGGCGGTTATGCTTGATTTTTACATTGTTTTCACATTTCTTTGTATTTTGTTCATCCACCCCACCTCGCGCCCTTTTATTACATTTTGCACTTTCCACTTTAGTTTTTTACTTTTTTTTTGAATTTAGTAGAAAGCCGCTGTGGTGAAGCGAAAATGCCTTTGAATACAAGCAAAACGATAAAAATTATAAAGGCTGGCAAATATATTGGAAAAAAAACTGTAGACATCCCGCTGACAGGCTGAAACCCCTATACCGTTAGCTCATGTGGCAGCGATAACGTTGAAAAATCGAATTTTCATGTTGCAATACGGGCCACAAGCTGAGCTATGAGTTAGGCTGATGTGGCTGAATGTGGCAGGATGTTCGGAGCCATTGCCCTCGCTTCCGAGTTGTGGTACATAACAAAATAGAACATAGCCATATTAAAGCTTTTTTGCAAGTTGTTGGCCGCACAACCCTAGTTAGGTGTGGCAAGGAAATCCGCTTTTAATAAAGAAATATTTCCGAAGATTTCACTGCTTTTTCTGTTCTTGCAACACAACGAGGGTAGAGACGAATCACAGTTTATGCGTAGCAAGTGTTTGCGGTTGCGTATGTGTATGTATGCATGTATGTGTATTTTTTTTCTCTATCTCCCCTGAAAAAAATGCGATTAGTCTAGGATGAATCCGGGTTGAGTCGCAAAGGAGTATGCCACCAATGCCAGTTTTGATCTCTTTGTATGAGTTTAACTGTTCCCTTCTGTTTGAGCATGTCCTATGAAAAGACTAATTGTAGCCATTTATACCTGAAAGGTATCTATATGACTAATCCCCTTTATATCCATATGGGAACATATACAGAATAGTCCCTTTTGGTATCAATAAGGAGTCAAAAAGGGACCAGATGCACTTTTGATTTTAATGGTAGTAGAATGATACTCACCGATGTAAATTATTTTAAAATAAAACCATAATTATTATTTTTATATTGAAGGAACCAACTAAATAAATTCAGTCTTTTTACTACGCTAATGCTGTTCGTTTAAACAATTCACAAGTATTTTTTTAATACTCTAATAAATAACTTAAGTTTGAAATTTTGTTTAACATTAAATTGGCGCAGAACACCTGAGCGGGCACTGTCGGATAGGGCCTCTTTGTAGCCCCACGAATGCTCTCGGACAGATCATTTTTCTACTCTGATTTATGCCTTTAAAGGGCACTGTTCGATGGTCCCCTTTGTACCCCAATGGGTGATGTTGGACGGGTCCTCTTTGTACCTGTTTGATTACCGTCGGGCAGATCCTCTTCGTACCTCTACGAGTGCTATTGAACAGATACTCCTTTTTCGTCTACGAGTACTTTCGGATAAGTCCTCTTTCTACTTAAGATTCTTACTGATTTGATAATTTTTTTAAACTTTAATACAATATTTTCAATTTCTTTTACGCATTGTTATTGTAGAAAAATCTAACAAAAGCAAATCCTGCTATAGTCAAATCTAAGATATTTGCATACTAGGCTCGGTTAGCGGTTCCAGATATTTATGAAATAATTCGTTTCAATTACATAATTTTTTTTTATTTTCCCAATGAATTTGGATTTTTTGATTGTTTCTTAAAATTTGCTACCCAAAAGGGACTAGAGGGGATCAATTATATCCCAATGAAGACAAAAGAGATCAATCGCAGATTACTCTCTTTGGGAATTGATCGCATGATTTTTTGCATGGTCATATCAAAATCCTTAACATCAGACTGTGGCTGTGTGTGCCCTTCCAATATCCATAGAGGGTGGGAACGTCTTTAAATAAACGATTTGGTTCTATTGCTGCTAATGGCGCATATCCTCTATTGTGCTGCACGCAGTAAAATATTTGAAATAAATTTGAAAAAAATTATCGCATTATTGTCATTGCTTGAATCTATACGCACGAAATGCGATTATGATAATCGAATTATTATAATGATGGTTAGAGCGATATGTCAAACAAATTAGATTGAAGCGATGGGAAATTTTTTACGGATCCAATGCGTTCGGATTTTATGGTTGGCAAACTCAAAGCACAAAGAAAATTAATTATTTAGGTATGCAAGGCTTGTGAGATTTTTGTGGTTAAGTAAAGGCACAGTTTATTTTCAAAAGCGAAACACTTTTGCAGCTCCAACCAGAGTGGCACTGTAATTTTTGCACAAAGTCGTATTTTATGAGTTCCTTGAAGTCTTACTTCTATAGAAATGAGTCAGCTGTAGGGTAGATTGTAATGCAAAGGACAAAATGCAACCAACGTGTTATCAGAATTTATCAACAACCAAGCAGAGAAGCGGATTGAGGTGTCTCCTGCAGCGAATCAAACTTGTGCGGATCTAGCTCAGTGTTATCGCATTAAGACAGGCTATTGGTTCTAATACTGACACCTATTAGTGCTTTCAACTGACTCTTTTAAATATTGCGATGTCCTACGAAATGGCAATTACCACCCTTGCAACGCGTTCATAGCTGTTTTAGTCTTAATGGCTCAGAGACAGTCGCTGTCTTTAGGCGATTTGTTTAAATACATATACAAGAGGTATTCAATAAACCTGTAGTATGAAACTGTCGACTTGCGCTTTGATCTATCACAATTCGAAAAGGGGCCACCACTCAGCACTGAACTGGCAAGCAGTCCGAGTATATTTCTGCCATGAAAAGATACTCCGCAAAAATGCCTTGCAAATTCTTTTGAGAGTCGGCTTAAAACAGATACATATGTATGTAGGTCGCTCTAACTTACATAAAGCAATTTAAATAGCACGGTCACGAATTGAAGGAGAAGCTCATCCCGAAATCTCCCGCAGGTATATCTTGCTAAGGTATATGTCAATTAGGTATATCGCCGGCTAAGCTAAAAGCCACCCTGACACGGCGGAAGTTTCGAAAATGCTCTACCTCAGCAATTTAAGAAATTAATGATACAAGAAGGAAGGTAATTCAAGGGGACTGTCTTGTGGCTAACTTGAAGCTTGCCCTACCGTTGGAAAGCCAACTTGAGGCAAGGCGAGCATTACTTACACTCAGGCATGCTTAACCAACGAACCGATATCATTTCGTTACGATAATTAACGTTAATAAACGAAACGTTAAGAACGTCAAATTAACGAAATGATTTTGTTTCGTTTTCTGCCATATCAAAAAGAAATCAAATCGTTTATGTTGATTATTAATTTCAAATTATGCTGGCAAAGCTGATTGATGACGGAGTCATTAAAGGTGAAAGCATTAGCCAAACTGATTGCAACTTTTCTCATGAATTTTGACAGTACGAACATTTCTCAGAGTATTTTTGACATTACCACCTACGAATTACACAAACAAATTACATGGAGTTTGTGTGTGTATGTCCGCTCGCTGTTACCACCTTACGGCTTCACCATAGCTATAGCATTGCCAGCACAATTCAAACATAAAGTATCATGTTTTTGTTAACGTTTTTAACGATAACGAAAGCTTTTCGTTTCGGTTAAAAACGAGATACAATTTATCTTCATAATTTCTTTATCGATAATATTTCGAAGAGTTTCAACGGAAACGGTGGACATTTTTTGATAAACGATTAGCTTAACGTTAAGGTGCATCCCTGCTTACACTAATCCGTATTATATGCATGTTAAGTGTTCCTTTGGTGTTCAAGTTGGCGAACAGAAATGATGTCATTCAAGACCGATATGTTTCAACAAAAGCATGGACTTTAGGTGGGGCTTTAATGCTTTGCAAATTCCCAATGGCTACATCCCTTTTCTAGTAGATTGTTTGATAGCTCCGTTCCGTATTTCCCATTTTTCCGGGCAATATTCTCACACTTTTTAGCGCAAACAAAATTTTGTAATAATTTTTGCAACTTATTGCAACAAACAAACACAATTTGGTCAAGGAATTTAGGTCGGTGGACGGACCTATATGAAGTAATCTTTTTTGTGCTACGATTCGCTTGCAATTCGGTGGGTACCTATTTGACAGGAAAATTTTTCATTCCGGGAAGTGGATCATGGGTCGACCTATCATAAATAAAATATTGCAAGGTGCGATTTGCTTGATTGCGTGACTAGCTCATTATTTGAGTAAATTTTCCTTTCCGGGAAGTGGACCGGCGAACGACCTATTCCACAAAAATTTATTTGAGTCGCGATTCACTTGAAATTCGGTACAGGAGTACCTCTTTGACAAAGATAATTGTTGAACATTTCATTCCGGGAAGTGGACCAAGTGCCGACCTATTCTACATAAAAGAGCGTATTGTACAATTTGCTTGAAATTTGGTATAAATGTAGGTATCCCTTTTTATTATAAGCCACAGATATCTGAAGTTCCGAATTAGCAATTACCGGAGGATGCTTTGGCAGTGAATATAATTTAAAAACAAGTAAAGACGGGGCTGTCTTCGGCTGTGCCGAAGACTTCATACCATTCATGAACGGGTCTGAACAATAATCTTATCCCGTTCTTGATCTCCAAATAATCGGAATTATAAGATAAGAAATATAGAGTGAACAGGTGTACAAACCTAAACGATTTTTAAGATAAATATAAAATAAAAAATGGCAAAAAACCCCCTTATCTGAATGATCGGTAGTATGGGATATATATTATATATAGCTCCGATCGAAATCATGTTTACAGGAAATCTTCTCTGATATACTAGAATATATATGACCAAGTGTCACGTTTTATATTGGAAACTAAGGGAGATATGGCCAAAAATCTTTCTATCTGAACGATCGGTTGCATGGGATAGATATATACTATATACATATAGCTCCGATCAAAGTGATTTTTTCAGTAAATCTTCTATGATATATTAGAATAAATATCACCAGTTTAACGTTTTTATATTGGAAACAAAGGGAGAAATGGCTAAAAATCTGTCTATCTGAACGATCGGTTGCATGGGATAGATATATACTATATACATATAGCTCCGATCGAAATGATTTTTTCATGAAATCTTTTATGATATATTAGAATATACATCGCCGAGTTTCACGTTTAAACTTTCTAAATTGCGGCAGGAATAACCAAAATCGTCTTATCTGAACGATCGGTTGTATGGGAGATATATGTTATAGTGGTCCGATCCTACCGGATCCGACAAATGTCTAATATAATGGAAAAATACATCCTTGTGCCAAATTTCATTGAGATATCTCAAAATTTGAGGGAATAGTTTGGGTTCAAACAGGCAGACGGACGAACGGACAGACGGGCATGGCTATATCAACTCAGTTCGTCGCCCTGATCAATTCGGTATACTTAATGGTGAGTCTATCTTCTATATTTCTCAACGTTACAAACATCGGACCAAAGTTAATATACCATTTCATGTTCATGAAAGGTATAATTAGAGCATAGAAATAATTCGCGAATTGGTGCTACACATAATGGAAGAAAATAAATACAATATTGAAAGGGCACATTCTATTACTATATAGCATAATACATCCAGTTAATTAACGAGGCCACCGTGGTGTGATGGTAGCGTGCTCCACCTATCACACCGTATGCCCTGGGTTCAACTCCCGGGCAAAGCAACATCAAAATTTTAGAAATAAGATTTTTCAATTAGAAGAAAATTTTTCTAAGCGGGGTCGCCCCTCGGCAGTGTCTGGCAAGCGCTCCGATTGTATTTCTGCCATGAAAAGCTCTCAGTGAAAACTCATCTGCCTTGCAGATGCCGTTCGGAGTCGGCATAAAACATGTAGGTCCCGTCCGGCCAATTTGTAGAGAAAAATCAAGAGGAGCACGACGCAAATTGGAAGAGAAGCTCGGCCTTAGATCTCTTCGGAGGTTATCGCGCCTTACATTTATTTATTTTTATTTTAATTAACGAGTTTTCGAAATTTATTTAATAAGCTGTCAATACGTTTGTTGTCATTATGTCCTAAAAGAAAATGTGTTGATTTCCTAATAACGAAGCATAAGTAAAAAGTACTTTTCAGAAATTTGATAATCCATTAAACAGGGAAACATCAAATAGACATAATAGTATAAAAGTAACAAAAAAATATTATAACATCTACCAAACGAGCTGGCAAAAATATCAACTTTCTATTTGAAACAAAAAAACTAAAAAGAGCAAAAAAAAAAAAAAATAACACAAACCACAATAGCCAATATTGTATTGAGTGTTAAATAGAAAATGGCAAACTATTGTGACAGTAGATAGAGGACGACCGAATAAACCCAACTGTTGCACTTTGCTGTCATTGACAATGCTCAAAGCAAACGTAATCGAATACAAAAAAAAAACAATTTTAATCCTGGAATTAAAGGCGTTCTGCCATACAAGTTAGCAGAACCGAATACTTTGTGCAGACTCAACGAAACAAAAACAAACAAGTAAGGAAGGCTAAGTTCGGGTGCAACCGAACATTACATACTCAGTTGAGAGCTATGGAGACAAAATAAGGGAAATCACCATGTAGGAAAATGGACCTAGGGTAACCCTGGAATGTGGTTGTATGACATGTGTATCAAATGGAAGGTATTAAAGAGTATTTTAAGAGAGAGTAGGCCATAGTTCTATTGATGGACGCCATTTAGGGATATCGCCATAAAGGTGGACCAGGGCTGACTCTAGAATTTGTTTGTACGATATGGGTATCAAATGAAAGGTGTTACTGAGCATTTTAAGAGGGAGTGGGCCTTAGGTCTATCGGTGGACGCCTTTTCGAGATATCGCCATTAATTTGGACTAGGGGTGACTCTAGAATGTGTTTGTACGATATGGGTATCAAATGAAAGGTGGTAATGAGTATTTTAAAAGGGAATGGGCTTTAGTTCTATAGGTGAACGCCTTTTCGAGAAATCGCCATAAAGGTGGACCAGGGGTGACTCTAGAATATGTTTGTACGATATGGGTATCGAATGAAAGCTGTTAATGAGTATTTTGAAAAAGAGTGATCATTAGTTCCATAGGTCGACGCCGTTTCGAGATATCGCCATATCAAACGAAAGGTGTTACTGAGCATTTTAAGAGGGAGTGGGCATGAGGTCTATAGGTGGACGCCTTTTCGAGATATCGTCATTAGGGTGGGCAGGGGTGACTCTAGAATGTGTTTGTACGATATGGGTATCAAACGAAAGGTGTTACTGAGCATTTTAAGAGGGAGTGGGCATTAGGTCTATAGTTGGACGCCTTTTCGAGAAATCGCCATTAGGGTGGGCCAGGGGTGACTCTAGAATGTTTGTACGATATGGGTATCAAACGAAAGGTGTTACTGAGCATTTTAAGAGGGAGTGGGCATTAGGTCTATAGGTGGACGCCTTTTCGAGATATCGCCATTAGGGTGGGCCAGAGGTGACTCTAGAATGTGTTTGTACGATATGGGTATCAAATGAAAGGTGGTAAAGAGTATTTTAAAAGGGAGTAATCCTTAGTTCAATAGGTGGTCGCCTTTTCGAGATATCGCCATAAAGGTGGACCAAGGGTGACTCTAGAATGTTTGTACGATATGGGTATCAAACGAAAGGTGTTACTGAGCATTTCAAGAGAGAGTGGGCATTAGGTCTATAGGTGGACGCCTTTTCGAGATATCGCCATTAAGGTGGGCCAGGGGTGACTCTAGAATGTTTGTACGATATGGGTATGAAACGAAAGGTGTTACTGAGCATTTTAAGAGGGAGTGGACATTAGGTCTATAGGTGGACGCCTTTTCGAGATATCGCCATTAGGGTGGGCCAGGGGTGACTCTAGAATGTTTGTACGATATGGGTATCAAACGAAAGGTGTTACTGAGCATTTTAAGAGGGAGTGGACATTAGGTCTATAGGTGGACGCCTTTTCGAGATACCGCCATTAGGGTGGGCCAGGGGTGACTCTAGAATGTTTGTACGATATGGGTATCAATCGAAAGGTGTTACTGAGCATTTTAATAGGGAGTGGGCATTAGGTCTATAGGTGGACGCCTTTTCGAGATATCGCTATTAGGGTGGGCCAGGGGTGACTCTAGAATGTTTGTACGATATGGGTATCAAACGAAAGGTGTTACTGAGCATTTTAATAGGGGGTGGGCATTAGGTCTATAGGTGGACGCCTTTTCGAGATATCGCCATTAGGGTGGGCCAGAGGTGACTCTAGAATGTGTTTGTACGATATGGATATCAAATTAAAGGTATTAATGAGGGTTTTAAAAGCGAGTGGCCCTTAGATGTATATGTGAAGGCGTTCTCGGGATATCGACCAAAATGTGGACCAGGTGATCCAGAAAATCATCTGTCGGGTACTGCTAATTTATTTATATATGGAATACCACTAACAGTATTCCTGCCAAGATTCCAATTGCTGTTGATTTCGCCTTGTATAACTTTTTCATTTTCTTCTACTTAATATGGTAGGTGTCACACCCATTTTACAAAGTTTTTTCCAAAGTTATATTTTGCGTCAATAAACCAATCCAGTTACAATGTTTCATCCCTTTTTTCGTATTTGGTATAGAATTATGGCATTTTTTTATTTTTCGTAATTTTCGATATCGATAAAGTGGGCGTGGTTATGGTCGGATTTCGGCCATTTTTTATATCAGATAAAGTGAGTTCAGATAAGTACGTGTGCTAAGTTTAGTAAAGATATATCGATTTTTGCTCAAGTTATTGTGTTAACGGCCGAGCGGAAGGACAGACGGTGGACGGCGGAGCCACGCCCATTTTGAAATTTTCTTTTATTTTTGTATTTTGTTGCACCACATCATTACTGGAGTTGAATGTTGGCATAATTTACTTATATGCTGTAAAGATATTAACTCTTCTTTTAAAATTTGAATTTAAAAAAATTTTTTTTTAAAAAGTGGGCGTGGTCGGTCTCCGATTTTGCTAATTTTTATTAAGCAGACATAAAGTAATAAGGGTAATGTTCCTGCCAAATTTCATCATGATATCTTTAACGACTGCCAAATTACAGCTTGCAAAACTTCTAAATTACCTTCATTTAAAAGTGGGCGGTGCCACGCCCAATGGCCAAAATTTTACTAGTTTTCTATTCTGCGTTATAAGCTCAACTCATCTACCAAGTTTCATCGCTTAATGCGTATTTGGTAATGAATTATCGCACTTTTTTGATTTTTCGAAATTTTCGATATCGAAAAATTGGGCGTGGTTATTGTCCGATATCGTTCATTTTAAATAGCGATCTGAGATGAGTACCCAGGAACATATATACCAAATTTCATGAAGATACCTCAAAATTTACTCAAGTTATCGTGTTAACGGACAGACGGACGGACGGACGGACGACTGTGTATAAAAACTGGGCGTGGCATAAACCGATTTCGCCCATTTTCACAGAAAACGGTTAACGTCGTAAAATCTACTCCCCCACCAAATTTCAAAAGGATTGGTTAATTTTTGTTCGACTTATGGCGTTAAAAGTATCCTAGACAAATTAAATGAAAAAGGGCGGAGCCACACCCATTTTGAAATTTTCTTTTATTTTTGTATTTTGTTGCACCATATCATTACTGGAGTTGAATGTTGACAGAATTTACTTATATACTGTAAAGATATTAAATTTTTTGTAAAAATTTTACTTTAAAAAAAATTTTTTTTAAAAGTGGGCGTGGTCCTTCCCCGATTTTGCTAATTTTTATTAAGCGTACATATAGTAATAGTAGTAACGTTCCTGACAAATTTCATCATGATATCTTCAACGACTGCCAAATTACACCTTGCAAATATTTTAAATTACCTTCTTTTAAAAGTGGGCGGTGCCACGCCCATTGTCCAAAATTTTACTAATTTTCTATTCTGCGTCATAAATTCAACTCATCTACCAAGTTTCGTCGCTTTATCGGTCTTTTGTAATGAATTATCGCACTTTTTCGGTTTTTCGAAATTTTCGATATCGAAAAAGTGGGCGTGGTTATAGTCCGATATCGTTCATTTTAAATAGCGATCTGAGATGAGTGCTCAGGAACCTACATACCAAATTTCATCAAGATACCTCAAAATTTACTCAAGTTATCGTGTTAACGGACGGACGGACGGACGGACGGACGGACGGACGGACATGGCTCAATCAAATTTTTTTTCGATCTTGATTATTTTGATATATGGAAGTCTATATCTATCTCGATTCCTTTATATATGTACAACCAACCGTTATCCAATCAAACTTAATATACTCTGTGAGCTCTGCTCAACTGAGTATAAAAATATATCGAATAAAAGATACTTCAGCCAATAAGTATTGTTACGTATGTATGAATGCATGTACATACATAGGTATATAAGTATTTTTAAGTAACATCGCGATTCTACACTTTTTCCAGTCTTGAATGAATTTTCCGCAAAAGGTAAATATCTACTCAATATTTATATAGATTTTGGTGTTGTATTGTACCAATGTTCTCGTACTATTACGGCAATGCTTAGGATTCTCTTTTATGTAAGCATGTATACACAAGGGGCATTCCTTGTGAAATTGCCTATCAGCATTAGGCTTCAATGTTTTCAATATTAACTTCAGCCATGACAATATAGCGTCATCAATTACAGGGCGAACACATTACCTGGTTCCATATCTGCGCTTCGAAGGGCTCTTAGGAATACAGTAGAGATGGATGGTGGGTGGAAGGGTTTCAAAGTAGTGGAAGGAGTAGGGTCTGTGATATATTGTGCTGATCCGGCCGCCTTGACGTAGTGGTAGCGTGCTCTGCCTACCACACCGAAGATCCTGGGTTCACACCCCGGACAAAGCAACATCAAAATTTTGAAAACAATATGATAACGTTTTCATTGCATTGCAGATGCGGTTCAGAGTCGGCATAAAATATGTCGGTCCTGTCCCGCCAATTTTTAGGAAAAACTAAAAGGAGCACGACGAGAAGTATAAGAGCAGCGCGCCTAACATTTATTTTTAGTTTTTAAAAACTGCCTGATCACTGTAGCGTTTTTCAGACGGAGGAAGTAGCCGTAGCCAAAGCAGTAGAAACTCTGGAAGAAAACAGCTTAAACTGCAGTCGCGTCAACTTTTATATTTATATAGCATTAAAGGCGATAATCTTGCATAGCACAGCATGTAAAAGTTTGGCGAGATTAATAGAAGCAGAGAGTTGCATATGGTCGAGCAAGCGGGAAAGGCGTGTACCCAAGCATGGGGCTGTAAAGGGTCAAAGATCATGTATAGGTCTTATAACCTTAGACTGACAAATTTACTTGTATCATGAAAAAGAGAGGACTGTAACCTCATGTAGTATATCTGACTGGACGCAACCTTCTGGCAGCACATGTCTTTAAATTAGACTTGGTCAAGCTTGCCACATAAAGTCAAGGATTCCACCACTGAGTTGATTGTATCGATATTGTGATCAATTTAAGGAATTCTCGATTATTCTTTGAATTATCTGAAATATATAAACTTCAATGTTCCGTAAATCGAAATACACTTTATTCGCCGCAACAATGGAACTTAAACTTTACAGTTCAAAATATTCGCTTAGTTCACTTATATAGATTCGTCTATTTATGTATCACTCATTTCCTTCCCGCATAGTTGCTTATTTAATTCTCATTTCCGCATATCATACTCGCAGTGGCTATATACATGTGTGTGTAGCTTATGTATCTTATGCACGCTATATCGCTATGTTTTGCATCAGTTACTTACTAGCGACATGGTGATGTACCGGAATTGCTAATATTCACCAGGGCTCGAACACTTTCAATAACCCCATTTAAGGTAATTTTCTCTACGTCTAACGCCTGTGATGCTGCTACATATCCCGGTTAGCTTCCCAATTTTGGAATAAAACAGTGACCACATTACTACTTAAGCGAGATGGGGCTGTTTGTAGAGCCAGCAAGATAGTGCCAGCAAGTTAGTTCTATTAGCTAGACGCTTCAATAAGCATCTTTCAATCCTCCGCAATTAAAAGGTGATGGGGCTGGTCTATCTTTTAACGGAGGGTTATCATATCGCACTTAGATAGGTCATAACCATCATCATTAATTGGCGCTTAAACGCCTAAGCGATTTTGGCCGTTGCGAAAGAAGTCCTTCCAGCTATTTTGCGTTAATTGTTGCCAACTAGGAACATGGCGAAGTTTCGCTCGACCTGTCCTTCCTCTGCTTCCAAACTGCGATATCGACTGATCAACTTTCGCATAACATGACTAAACTGGCGAAGGCTTTGGGCTTTCTTTCTTCGATACCTGCCAATGAGGATTGGCAGGACCATAAATCTTCCGTAGAACTTTTCTCTTGCACGCTACAAGAGCCATCTCATTTTCTCTCGACATCATCCATGACTTCGAGCCATACATCTAAACAGGAATGTTGAACCACTTTTGTTCATCGAGAGAGGACTTTACTTTTCAATTGCAGTCCAAAGTAGCACTAAACACTACATACATAATTACATTCTAAATTTCAAGCAAATTGCTCAATAAATAGAAGAGTCAATGCATTTTTAGAAAACTTCACCCTATTGAATGTTTCGAAGCTATGCTGAGAAGTGTAGCCGAACAGTTACGGAATCTATAAGCTTCCCTGAAAAAAAGCGATTAGTCTAGAACAAATCTGCGATGAGTCGTAAAGAAATATACGACTTTACCTTGTTTTTATATCTTTATATGGGTTGAACCGACGTTAATGATTAAACGAGTATTGTAGGACATGGCTACTCTTTTCGCACAAGGGTATGGTCGAGTAGGTAACCGCTACGGGAATACTTTACCATGTTCACGACTGATTATTCGCAATTATACCCATAAGGGACTAGTAGCGCTCAAATATATTTAGCTCATTGTAGACGATAATGATCACTCATGCCATGCTCTGTTTAAGAACTTTTATAAAAGTTTATACAATGCACACATGTAGCGCTAACATCAGAGGCTTTCAGCTGGCTTTAACAACTAATCGCATGATTTAATATAAAAAAAGACAAATCTTATCAAACATCTTGGAAATCCAAATTGTTCGATTCCATTGATTTGTCGATTTGATCTCGAATTGCTCATATGTATGAAAATTACACTTAATCCTTCTCATATGTATAAACGTAGCTATAAGTCCTTTCTAAAACCATTCAAATCAAGATACACATTTTGGAGATCATATCTGTGGGCATTTGCCAAAAGAAAGAAAAATACAAATACAAATACAACAGCCCTGCAAAAATTGTTGGATTACGTGTTCCATTTTCTTCATGTTGGAGTGCTCTAACAATACTCCCTTGCAATGCGTTTGCGGACCACCATCAGCCGATCATTGCTCGTTTTTTAACGATAGTGATCACGACACGATGAAGATCGAACAGAGTTGCCAAAAGTTAAATATTGCATGCAAATAACTAATAATAAAATTTTACTTTGGCAACTCTGATAAAATGCAACAGCGCACTGGTTTTATGTATACATATTATATTAGTTTCTTTATTCACGCAAATGCTAAATAACATAAGAATATTCGTATTATAAAATATAAAAGTTGTATTGCCCATCTTCATTTACTTTCATTTTAAATTGAATTCACTTCGATAATTCTTTCCGACACAATTCCTCTTTCGTACTTTGGCATTTGATCCTCTGTGGGTGCTCCATGGAGTACTACAGTGAAAGTACTTTGGAAAGTACTCTAACGTATGTACTCTATGGAATACTCACAAACAAAGCGAGAGTGGGATCACCGACTCCTCTCCTCGGACATCGCAATGTTCATTGGAGCACATTTTTTGTATGAATACAGATTAGATTTGGAGCAGTCCTATACTCCCAAAGGATTATTCCTTACATTATTTATAGAGTACTCGCGTTTTTTGAAGGGAGTACACATGGTGATTATAAAAGTAAATTTATATACATACATACATATGTACGTGTTTTATATTGCTATGTTTGGATGTGTAATCCTTTGTGCAGTCTTTTGTTGCAAAATGTACAACGAAACTGAACGCAGCATCCTTTCGACCCTTCTAATACACTTAGACCCGGTTTTTCAGTACAAGTTCAACTCAGTTTGTTAGTTAAACTACGCTTAAGCTTAATCTGCAATTTTCAGTCTACTTTAACTGAAGTTTAATCTGAGCTTAAGCCGCCGGTCTGGCAGGCTTAAACCCTAGTTAACTTATATGTTATTTTCGTTCATTTGAGATGGTGTCGAGTATACTCAACAAACATTTGGGCTTGAGTACCATTAGAGCTCATTTTGATTATTAGTATATTTCTAAAATCTCAAGAGTTGTTTAGAAACAGATTTTTTTTTTTTTGTGTTTCTCTTATTGGACTAGTTTTCAAAGACTGGATTTAATTGTATGATCAACGCCCTAGATTGATGAGGAGTGTGATGACTACTAAATGGAGGCAGCAATTCACCGCGCAGAGATGAAGAACCCGATCCCGCAATCGATGATGATGGAATATATGTCCCCCCGCCCGATTATGACGAAGTTAGAATAGCAATAACCAGATTGAAAAACAACAAGGCCGTGGGCGCTGATGGATTGCCTGCGGAGCTATTCAAGTTCGGCGGCGAGGAGTTGGTAAGGCGCATGCAGCAGCTTCTTAGCAAAATATGGGCGGACGAAAGCATGCCCGACGGTTGGAATCTAAGTGTTCTTTGCCCAGTACACAAGAAGGGGGATACTGCAAAATGCACCAACTATCGTGGAATCAGCCTTCTTAATATCGCATATAAGGTCCTTTCAAGTGTATTGTGCGAAAGATTGAAGCCCACCGTGAACCGGCTGATTGGACCTTATCAGTGCGGCTTCAGACCTGGTAAATCTACCATCGACCAGATTTTCACAATGCGCCAAATCTTGGAAAAAACCCGTGAAAAGAGAATCGACACACATCACCTCTTCGTCGACTTTAAAGCCGCCTTCTACAGCACGAAAAGGAGCTGCCTATATGCCGCTATGTCTGAATTTGGTTTCCCCGCAAAACTTATACGGCTGTGCAAAATGACGTTGAGCAACACCATCAGCTCAGTCAGAATTGGGAAGGACCTCTCCGAGCCGTTCGAAACTAAACGAGGTTTCAGACAGGGTGACCCCCTATCGTGCGATTTCTTTAATTTGATGCTGGAGAAAATTATACTAGCTGCAGAACTTAGCCGCACTGGAACAATATACTATAAAAGCGTGCAATTACTGGCATATGCTGATGACATTGATATCATCGGCCTAAACACCCGCGCTGTTAGTTCTGCTTACTCCAAGCTGGAAAAAGAAGCGGTAAAGATGGGTTTGATGGTGAATGAGGACAAAACGAAGTACCTGCTGTCATCGAGCAAAGAGTCAGCGCATATGCGCCTTGGCAACCACGCTACTGTTGGCAGCCATAATTTCGAAATAGTAAAAGACTTCGTTTATTTGGGAACCAGCATCAACATTAGCAACAACATCAGCACTGAAATCCAGCGAAGAATCAATCTTGCCAATAAATGCTACTTTGGACTAGGTAGGCAATTGAAAAGTAAAGTCCTCTCTCGGCGAACGAAAATCATACTCTACAAGTCACTTATCGTACCCGTCCTGCTATATGGGGCAGAAGCATGGACCATGACAACAGCAGATGAAGCGGCTTTGGGAGTGTTCGAGAGAAAAATTCTTCGAAAGATTTATGGACCTCTACGCGTTGGCGATGGCGAGTACCGAAGAAGATTTAATGATGAGCTGTACGAGCTATACGCAGACATCAACATAGTCCAGCGCATTAAAACGCAGCGGCTGCGCTGGCTAGGCCATGTTATGCGAATGAAAGATGATGCTCCGGCCAAGAAAGTGTTTCTATCGGAACCCGCCTATGGAAGCAGAGGTAGAGGACGGCCCCCACTCCGTTGGAAGGACCAGGTGGAAAACGATTTAAACTCCCTTGGTGTGACCAATTGGCGCCGGTTGGCGGAGCGAAGGAGCGACTGGCGCGCCTTGTTGGACGGCCATAACCGTTTAGACGGTTAAGCGCCAATTAAGTAAGTAAGTAAGTAAGTAAGTAAGTGATGACTAGTATATAGGACCCACCTAATTATTTTCTAGCTTTTAGTATTTTATTACTTAATGTAAGTGTTGTTGTCAATAAAACCGTTTAACTAAAAAAATTGTTTTAATTATTTTATTTTCAAGATTCTAGTCTTTATTAAATTGCCTATTATTTCTCATTCTATTTAGTTCATTTAGTGACTCATTATTATAAGGACTCTTTCCTAACAATTTATTACAATCTAAGTCCTCAATACATAATCCTTCCAAAGACTTTACTCGACTCTGTGCCACGTATGCTTGTCCCTCCTCCAACTCCAAAATATTTTGATGTCACTTCTACCGGACTGTATGAAATATTTGTTCCAAATATCACCCACATCGGATCACAAATTCGATATTTGAATATCTCGATCCTTGCGTCACCTGGCGACGATTTTTTTCATATGTCGCTTTATGTTCATCTATGTAACACGTGTTGCAAATATGAGCCAAATCGGATCACAAATACGTTTTTTTCAATATTTCGATCCATGCGCCACCTATGGGAGTTTTTTTTCTTATTATTGCATTGTCATCGGGTTCTGAATTATATTCCAAGTTTCAAGCTTGTAGCTTATCGGGAAGTTACTTAAATTTTAATTACAAAATTCGTGAGCAAGGGCCGGCCGGCCGGCCGCTACAAAGAAAGCTAAATAAAACCGTTTAAAAAACCAGTGTTGCCGCACAAAAAAGACCTACACCAAAGGCTGCCTTTAATTGTGACAGAAAAACTGCTCTGTAGTTTAATTGGAGTTTAAATTTTACTGGAGGCTGAGCAAATTTAGTTTAAGTTTAGCTTCAATATTTAATGAAAAACCGGGCCTTATACTGCAACGAATTGCTTAGATGAGGGCGGCTTATTTGTGCAAAATTTGTGTAAATTTGTTACCTTTTAGCAAATGACTTTGAAGCTTTTTTCTGCCAAGATTTCAAACGAAAGTAGATCGGTATTTTGGAATACGTATGTGAGATGCCTGTAGGTAGGCGGATGTTAGAATCAGTTCAAACGAATAAGAAACTTTGCAAAAATGTGTGAAAACTACAAAAATATCTATTTATATATATGTATAAACATATATATATTTGTTCAATTTCAATAAATGTTATTCTTTTATGTCTTCCTTTGGATATTTTTATGTCAGAGTTTTTGCCATACATTCATTTTCAGTCTGCAGGTGGGAACAGCTGCAATCTGAGCGCCTGCTGTGCTTGGGATTATTTTAACCAAAATTGATAAATTTGTTTTATATTAAGTGTTTAATAAATTTGTAATGGATTCGGTTTTAAATTTGCATATATCTTTAAGTAAATTTAAATTGTCTTCTGCTTACATTATATGGCAAATTACACTTTTTTTATTACTGAGCCCAAAAAGTGTCCTTTGAAATGAAGTTAGCCTCTTTAACACTACGGCTCTGGGAGAAACCCCTTACAGAAGAACAACGCTATTATTGCTTTTTTGGCTCGATCCAAGAAAGTTTCTTATCTAGAATGCGTACCATATACTTGACTTCGCGCCACAAATGTTGGATGGTATAAGATTCGTTATTTGAAAACTTTTTGTGAAGAGGTCCAGTTGAGTCTTTTTGGAGTGAACTCTGCGATCCGAGAGTATGAGGCAATAATAATGTAACGAATTTACTGCAATTCCGCTTATTCGCAACCTTCTGCTAACGTTCAAATCACTAAACTGTTGAATAAATAACTCCAATATTCGATAATGCAAAATGGTCTTTATTAGACTACATTCAAAATAACACTTCTATTGCCCGACAGATAGAGTGCTTAAATCAAACTTAACTTTCGTGCCTCAACTGTTGCCGCTTTTATATTGTTCGGTTTCCTCGCCGACATATTTCTAGGCGCATTCTATTTCTAGTTAGTTATCAGCTATAAATTTCTCAGCTATAACTACTGCACGACTTTATAGATTCTCTTATACCCCATGCGCATGTATATGTGAGTGATACTTGCACAATTATTGCATACTTTCGGGAGTATCTCAGATATATGCATGTGGTTGTGTGTTACTTCTCCACTGTGTGTACGTACATATATGTAGACATAATGATTGATTCGTTTATGTAGATACAAGTGACTTTCTGCTTTATTGTTGCTGTGGCTTCGTTTACTTAACAACAGACAAGTGATGTGTGTATAACTTAGTGTCACTAATATTCGTATGCTCATATGTTGGTAGGTATAATGTTTGCGTTCCGAAATATCTTAGACATGTTCTAACTAGCATTTACACAGAAAGTGCTCAACAGGCTTTAATTTATACAAGTTCTGTAGAGCTCATTATGCGCAATACCCATCTTTTCCCCATGCCAAAAGACCAGTGCAGACAGCTTTGCCGGCGAACCCCGATCTTAAAGTCAAATAACCCAAACTCGCAGTAGAGGAAAGCAACTTCCCCAGGGAGATGTGCCTCACTCTAGCTCAACTTTGATCTGGATACTGTAACAAGTTAAACTCTTACCTATCGAGCATCAACCCCGACATACTTTATATATGTCCTGCTTGTAACGTGTTCCCATAAGACACCAACGATTTTTTTTATTGTAGCGCCTTAACACACCTTCCTCTCTGGTTCACCCCTGTTGAAATTGCAAGTTTCCTGGGACTCCCGTTGGAAGATATTGATGACAATTGAGTGGTCGAACCTATTGGATGAGGCGAAACACTGCTACAACCACAATAGTGCAGACCGCTATAAGTTTATAGTTGTTGAACCAAAATCTACTCAGTCGATTCCCTGTCCCTATTTTATTAAAGTTGGAAGTACGGGTAGTAAGAGGAGGATCGAGCACGTTTTGTGCTTATGTCTTGCGCTTGCCATGCTTCCAGCTATTAGGATTGATACAGCTGTCAGATCTAGAAGCAGCAAGTGGCATATGTCCAAGAAAGCTTCTCGTATTTGTCAAAAGTACGGAGCTATTTTATAACAAAGTTCCGGGATTTTATACGGTTTTTCAGTTTGGTTGTTAAAAAAGCTTCTGGTAATGCTACCGACGTATTTAGTCTATGTGAGGTCCTCATAAACTGGCCAGTGCAGCCCAACCTAACCCTTATTTTATTCTGACCACAGAGCTTTGATATAGCACAGCTCGTGGTTCTCTTCCAAATTTCAAATTTCTCCTTTCGCTTACAATTCTGTCCTTACTATTTCAATGATGGGCTTGGAGAAAAAACTATGGTTCAATCGATCTTCTGAAGTATTTCTACAATTTAAAAAAAAAAACCAATATAAACCTAAGGGCCTAAAATCGTTCGGTTTGGGGTGAGACGCTTTTCCTTCTTTTCGGGTTAAAACGCCGTCGACCCCTATCCATAATGTGGTACTTATTAAGTCTAAGAAAGCCGAAAAATATGAGAGAATGGATAAAGGAATTATAAATACAACTTAGTGACGTGTGAGGCCTAAGGTGAGCCCCCTTTCAAGTGGAAGGCAAGAAAGGTAGATTCAACGTTATGCAAGAAGTCCAGTCGTTCGCAGGAAGCCACGGTAGATTTTTTTTATAGGAATCTAAATTAGTTTTTTTAAAGCATTAATAATGTTTCAAGATCGTATCGTTTTGCGTTTTTAAAGCTCCTCTACATTCTTTCGTTTATCGAGGTTAGATAACCACCGTGACAGTTTGGGCGACTGCCTCAACTTCTTGATTGGACAGGCAACATCGGTGAAGTATTTGCTGTTATCAAAGATAACACCACGATGAAGTATTTGTTGTTATCAAGGATAGTAAAAACAAATTCGCGTCTTGGAAGCCACGTCACTGCTCACGGATATAACTTCGAAAATGTGAAACCTTTCTTTATTTGAAGCCCAGCAGTATCGGACTACATAGATATCACGCTTACCAATAAGTTCCAATTTGGGCTGAACGAACTAGGAAGAAAACTTAAACTGTATAAGTCTGTCATCACCACCGGCGATGGGATGGTCCTTGGAGTGTTCGAAGAGAAGTTCTCTATGGCTATGGTATGAAGCTGTCCGTGATGCTGGCGTTGTGTTGGCGTCAGTTGTCTCATAGCAGAGATAACAGGCGTTTTACAAAAGGGCCAAATTGATAAAGCGATTAAGCGCCAATTAATGGTAATTATTAATATATAACGCAGCCTTGCACTGCAGAATAAAAATGCGGATGACCTCATACCGCTCTTTCCTATTCCGTAGCTGACTCACCGTCTTTACCCTTGAACTCTTTTCAATAAAATTTAGGGAGTTCAGTTTTATCTTCATAATATGAATGTGGGGCTTGGTAGGGACTAAGATATAAAAAGCGGATATACCGGACATCTGGAAAGGAGTTTTCATTAAAAACCAGCTATGTTTGAACCAATTCGCTGAATGATACATTCAGTCACCAGCGTGAGTTTGGCATCTTCCATAGGTTGGTTGGTCAAAGAAGTAGGGCCTTTTCAAAGTAGTATTTGAAGGAAAAGCTCTGCTGAAGATTTTATATCAATCGGTCTCGCGTCTCCCCTTTCACTTATCTGAGCTTCTACCAAATCAATGCAAGTTTGATTGAACTCGAAATACCTCGACCTGTCATCGAAAATCCTTAACTCAAAGAAAACATATGACCCGTGGAAGAGTCTAACATTGTACATCTTCAGTGCCTGCACTTACTTACTTTGGGCATTAAGTTAATACTCAACTCCGTTGTTGTCACTTCAGACCATGTAACCGACGCCCTAAGTTGAACCCTCCTTCTTCTAATTAATGACCTTGTTGCAAAAACACCTCATTCAAGGTATACTTCAGAGGTCGTCAGCGAGTGTAATAATAACTCGCACTCACTTCACACATATTATTATTCTCTGTCTTGCTTCGTTGCTAGTTAATCAACGACTAAACCAATACCCAGCAGCTGGGCGGTACACAGATGCACAAATTGTGATAGATAACTGATTATTCCTGGCCAATTCGAGCCAAATTTTATTGCATTCATTGTTACTCATGAATCAATAAGTATCTGGCGCAACAAAAGGGTTATCCTGTTAGCGGACAATTGTCATATTGTGAGTGTGTGTGTACACCGAGCCATAAAACTATTGCTCTTACCTCATACTAAATTATAAATTGCTAATGCGGCCACCGTGGTGTGATGGTAGCGTGCTCCGCCTACCACACCGGATGCCCTGGGTTCAAACCCCGGGCAAAGCAACATCAAAATTTTTAGAAATAAGGTTTATCAATTAGAAGACAATTTTTCTAAGCGGGGTCGCCCCTCGGCAGTCTTTGGCAAGCGCTCCGGGTATATTTCTGCCATAAAAGCTCTCAGTGAAAACTCATCTGACTTGCAGATGGCGTTCGGAGTCGGCATAAAATCATGTATGCCCATCCGGCCAATTTGTAGGGAAAATCAGGAGGAGCACGACACAAATCGGAAGAGAAGCTCGGCCTTAGATCTCTTCGGAGGTTATCGCGCCTAATATTTATTATTTTTTTTTTTTAATGCCACATTTTGTCAATTTTGGACAACAATGTTGTATTGTGCAATGTTCAACCCGCCATAATTATCACATTGATTTACGGTACCAAGTGTGTGCAATATATATGGGGTATTCCAACCCATTTCGACCAATTTTGAACCCGACCCCTCCAGAATTGGCTGAAAGTTTTTCTTCTTTTTCTAGCTTATGAAAGACGTTTTTCAGAATTTTTTCAAATTTTTTCATCCAACTCAAAATAAGTTATGAATTTAAAAAAACAAGTAAGAACGGGACTGTCTTCGGCTGTGCCGAAGACTTCATACCTTTCATGAATGGGGCTGAACAATAATCTTATCCCGTTCGTAATCTTCGAATAATCGGATGTATAAAATAAGAAATATATAGTGAACAGATCTACATACCTTAACGAATTTTAAGATAAATATAAAATAAAAAACAGGTAGGTACTTTGTGTGAGGATGCAAAGTTTCAGGTTTTTTGTGGTCTGCGTGTAAAAATTATGACTACGAATCACGTATTTCAACAATATATGACGTAAGCGTAACTATTTGATGAAATTTGATGAATTTTGAAGCTTCTAGCCGTAAAAAAGGGGTTCTAGCCGTAGAAAAGGGGTTAATTTCGTCACGAAACCGAAAATTGTAAGTCCGTAAAGGAAAATAGATAGGCCCACCATTAAGTATACCGAAATAATCAGGTTGAAGAGCTGAGTTGATTTAGCCATGTCCGTCTGTCCGACTGTCCGTCTGTCTGTTTGTATGCAAACTAGTCCCTCAATTTTTGAGATATCTCGATAAAATTTGGTGAGCGGGTGGATTTGGGTGTCCGATTAGACATTTGTCGGAACCGACAGGATCGGACCACTATAGCATATATCCTCCATACAACCGATTTTTCAGAAAAAGAGGATTTTTGTAATATCTTACCCAATTTAACAGATTGAAACTTCAAACTTCACCATATACTTTCGTATATTGCACATATTGTTGCCTGAAAAAATGTATGAGATCGGTCGTATATATAGTATATATCCCCCACAACCGATTGTTCAGATAAGGAACTTTTCGTAATTACTGCCCTATTTTAAGAGCTAGAGGCTTCAAATTTCAACGAATGCTTACGTATATAGCATATATTGTTGTCTGAAAAAATCATAAAGATCGGTGGTATATATAGTATATATGGTGGTATATATAATATATATATATAGTATATATATATATTTTTTCGCAAATTTTAGCCCCATTTTAACAGCTATAAGCTTCAAATTTCACCTAATGCTTACGTATATAGCATATATTGTTGTCTGAAAAAATCATAGAGATCGGTTGTATATATAGTATATATCTCATACAACCGATTGTTCAGATAAGAAACTTTTCGCAATTTCTACCCCATTTTAACAGCTATAAGCTTCAAATTTCACCAATTGCTTACGTATATAGCACATATTATTGTCTGAAAAAATCATAGAGATCGGTTGTATATATAGTATATATCTCATACAACCGATTGTTCAGATAAGAAACTTTTCGCAATTTCTACCCCGTTTTAACAGCTATAAGCTTCAAATTTCACTGATTGCTTATGTATATAGCATATATTGTTGTCTGAAAAAATCATAGAGATCGGTTGTATATATAGTATATATCTCATACAACCGATTGTTCAGATAAGAAACTTTTCACAATTTCTACCCCATTTTAACAGCTATAAGCTTCAAATTTCAATGATTGCTTACGTATGTAGCACATATTGTTGTCTGAAAAAATCATAGAGATCGGTTGTATATATAGTATATATCTCATACAACCGATTGTTTAGATAAGAAACTTTTCGCAATTTCTACCCCATTTTAACAGCTATAAGCTTCAAATTTCACTGATTGCTTACGTGTATAGCATATATTGTTGTCTGAGAAAATCATAGATACCGGAGGTATATATAGTATATATCTCATACAACCGATTGTTTAGATAAGAAACTTTTCGCAATTTCTACCCCATTTTAACAGCTATAAGCTTCAAATTTCACTGATTGCTTACGTGTATAGCATATATTGTTGTCTGAGAAAATCATAGATACCGGAGGTATATATAGTATATATCTCATACAACCGATTGTTCAGATAAGAAACTTTGCGCAATTTCTTCCCCATTTTAACAGCTAGAAGCTTCAAATTTCACCAAATTCTTACGTGTATAGCATATATTGTTGTCTGAAAAAATCATAGAGATCGGTGGTATATTATATATTATATACATGAAGTCTTCGGCACAGCCGAAGACAGTCCCGTTTTTACTTGTTTTTTTTTTTTTTTAATTTGTTTTTAAATGTATTTCTGGACCAAATACAAACAAATTTTTAAAGTTTTGTTTTTTTTTGTAATTTTTCAGTTTTTCGAGATATTTCGAATTTCGCCATTTTTTTTTTCTCATCAAAAACTTCAATAAATTCTGCAATCATCCCCACTAATTCCGGAGAGGCCGATAATTTTTTTTTTATTTAATTGAAAAAAAAAAACTAAACATTTTTTGGTATTTTTTCCGAAAAGTACATTTAAAAAAAATTTAAAAAAAAAAGATCCCAAACGGTCAATTTTTGAAAAAGTTATAGCATTTTGAAAAAAACACCGTTTTTTTTTTAAATTCATAACTTATTTTGATTTGGACACCGTTTTTGTTTTCAAGATGCTATAACTTTTTCAAAAATTGACCGTTTGGGATCTTTTTTTTTTTTTTAAAAATTTGTTTTTAAATGTACTTTTCGGAAAAAATACAAAAAAATGTTTAAAGTTTTTTTTTCAATTAAAAAAAATAAAAAAATTGGCCCACTCCGGGATTAGTGGGGATGATTGCAGAATTCATTGAAGTTTTTTTATGAGAAAAAAAAAAAATGGCGAAATTCGAAAAATCTCGAAAAACTGAAAAATTACAAAAAAAAAACTTTAAAATTTTTTTTGTATTTTTTCCGAAAAGTACATTTAAAAACAAATTAAAAAAAAAGATCCCAAACGGTCAATTTTTGAAAGAGTTATAGCGATTTGAAAACAAAAACGGTGTTTTTTTTAAAAATTCATAACTTTTTTTGAGATGGATGAAAAAATTTGAAAAAATTCTGAAAAACGTCTTTCGTAAGCTAGAAAAAGAAGAAAAACTTTCAGACAATTCTAAAGGGGTTGGGTTCAAAATTGGTCGAATTGGGATGGAATACCCCATATGCATGCATTAATTGCCACTTTGAATGCGCTGCATTTAATTTTGTTGCGAGATTTTCCACTTTGGCAGAATTGTTCAGTTCCCACCCAGCAGTAAAACCAAGTTACTAGGTTAGCTTCGGCATAGGTAAAATTTTGTGTGTAACATGCTTCATATATTGACCTATCGAAATTTGAATATATCGAAATAATCGAAAAGTATTTGTGGACTCAGTTCCAAGCCTCTAATCACTGTCAGTCGGCTGAGCATTTCTTATGCCGTTTGAAATTGATCTGCAGTCTAAAGAAGGATTTTTCTCGTAGGGCGCATCAGAGAAGGTTAAATGTTGCAGTTACCTTGAGTCAGAAGAGAGTAGGAAAGCTAAAAAAGGCCCTTTTCGCAGAACCGACAATTTTGTTGTACTCGAATTTGGTGCACGGACAATCACTTTTAGTCTTCAAGGCTGAAAAATGTTGGCCCGTTATCACGTTTCGTGCATTACGCCCTGCTTTCAGTGTGAGTTTAAACTACAGTTAAAGTTAACTAGAATTTAACCTTGCCACTTGAGCTGTTTGCATAAAATTTTACTGCTCATCTCAGCTTTAGCGGCGAAAGTGGCTGGAGTTCAAACTTGTTGTGAAAAACCGGCCCTAAAACCATTTATTTAGGTTCTTTAAATCTGTGCGGTGTCGAGTTATTGAGTTGATACCGACAGGTAGCTCATCGAAAATGATGTCAAGAAGCTGCAAATAAATTTAAAACATATCTTATTTTGACTATGACTATGCACCAATAAATGTTACCTTGGACTAGATAGGCAATTGAAAAGTAAAGTCCTCTCCCGGCAAACGAAAATCATACTCTACAAGTCACTTATCTTACCCTCCCTGCTATATGGTGCAGAAGCATGGACCATGACACCATCAGATGAAGCGGTTCTGGGAGTGTTCGAGAGAAAAGTTCTTCGAAAGATTTATGGACCTCTACACGTTGGGGATGGCGAGTACTGAAGAAGATTTAACGATGAGCTGCACGAGCTCTACGCAGATATCAACATAGTCCAGCGAATTAAAACGTAGCGGCTTCACTGGCTAGCCCATGTTATGCGAATGAAAGATTACCCTCCGCCCAAGAAAGTGTTTCTATCGGAACCCGCCTATGGATGCAGAGGTAGAGGGCGGCCCCCACTCCGCTGGAAGGACCAGGTGGAAAACGATTTAAAATCTCTTAGTGTGTTCAGTTTGCGCCGGTTGGAAGAGAAAAAGGAGCGACTTGCGCGCGATGTTGGACGGCCATAACCGTTTAAACGGTTAAGCGGCCAATTTAATAAGTATGTATGACTATGCGCCTATGAATTTGTGGCTAAGTTAATTTTAGTCCATTTCAGAATAGTTTAGGATCATTTGAGAAATTCTAGCCACCAATTTTTCGATTGGTTAGTATCTCGCATTAGGGTGGGCCATTTTTTCTGCTCTTTTGTCCCTGGACACAGTAAAGATAATGTACATTACACCCAAAATTGCAGCTTTAAATTTTATTAGGGTAGTTGTAATTAATTACTCGAATTTTCAAATATTCACTTTTAACTTACTCGATTGAACGATTATTTATAATATTTGATTAGTCAAAAGCAAATTTTTCAGGGAAATCAGTTTCTTTCAAATCGAAAACTTAGTGGAGTAGTCGCTTTTTTGATTAATCGCACTTTGAATAATCTTAGTTTTAAAATTTCAATTAATCACTTTTGGAAAAACAAGATTAATCTATAAATTTTTATTTTTAAAAAATCAAAAATTATATTTTTACTTGTAATCAGTTTCTTGGTGAATCAAAAGACAAATTTATTGAGTAATCACTTTTTTGATTAATGTAACCTTCATTGAAGTAATTATTCGCTTTACTTACGCCATCATACTTTAACTTTACGCAGGATTAAATACTTACGTTTTCTTGTTAATATTTTATATTCGGTTTTGATTAATACAAATTTTGGTTAATCAAGTAACTTACTAACTTTTAGAGATATACGCCGCCGATAAACGCTGCTGCCGCCGCCGATTAAGGTCGTTTTTTGCACGCTGCTGCCGAATGTCAAAAATTTCGGCGCGGCGGCGGCGGCGTCCGGCGCGTTACTATATTTTCTACTCGTTTAAGACTGTTTAGGCCATTTATTGTTCATGTCGGATATGGTCGAAAGTGGTATCAACGGATGCGCACCACTGCCAGTTATAAGAAATTAATTGCGAAATTTAACTCTTTCTAACTGTTCAAAAGTTATTTAAAACAAGTAAGGAAGGCTAAGTTAGGGTGTAACCGAACATTGCATACTCAGTTGAGAGCTGTGGAGACAAAGTAAGGGAAATCACCATGTTGTAAAAGGAACCTAGGGTAACCCTGGAATGTGTTTGTATGACATCTGTATCAAATGGAAGGTATTAAAGAGTATTTTAAGAGGAAGTGGGCCATAGATCTATAGATGAACGCCATTTAGGGATATCGCCATAAAGGTGGACCAGGCCTGACTCGAGAATTTGTTTGTACGATATGGGTATCAAATGAAATGTGTTAATGATAATTTTAAAAGGGAGTTGGCCTAAGTTCTATAGGTGGACGCATTTCGGAATATCGTTATAAAAGTGGACCTGGGTTGACTCTAGAATGGTTTGTACAATATGGTTGTCAAACGAAAAGTGTAATAAGTGTTTTAAAAGGAAGTGGGCCTTTGTTCTATGGGTGGATGCCTTTTCGGGATATCGCCATAAACGTGGACCAGGGGTGACTCTAGAATTCGTCTATAGGTGGACGTCTTTTCGAGATATCGCCATAAAGATGGACCAGGGGTGACTCTAGAATTTGTTTGTACTATATGGGTATCAAATGAAAGGTGTTAATCAGTATTTTAAAAGGGAGTGGGCCTAAGTTCTATATGTGGACGCATTTCGGAATATCGTTATAAAAGTGGACCTGGGTTGACTCTAGAATGCGTTTGTACAATATGGGTGTCAAACGAAAAGTGTAATAAGTGTTTTAAAAGGGAGTGGGCCTTAGTTCTATAGGTGGATGCCTTTTCGAGATATAGCCATAAAGGTGGACCAGGGGTGACTCTAGAATTTGTTTTTACGATATGGGTATCAAATGAAAGGTGTTAATGAGTATTTTAAAAGGGAGTGGGCCTTAGTTCTATAGGTGGATGCCTTTTCGAGATATCGCCATAAAGGTGGGCCAGGGGTGACTATAGAATGTTTTTGTACGATATGGGTATCAAATGAAAGGTGTTAATGAGTATTTTAAAAGGGAGTGGGCCTTAGTTCTATAGGTGGATGCCTTTTCGAGATATAGCCATAAAGGTGGACCAGGGGTGACTCTAGAATTTGTTTTTGCGATATGGGTATCAAATGAAAGGCGTTAATGAGTATTTTACAAGGGAGTGGGCCTTAGTTCTATAGGTGGATGCCTTTTCGAGATATCGCCATAAAGGTGGACCAGGGGTGACTCTAGAATTTGTTTGTACGATATGGGTATCAAATGAAATGTGTTAATGATAATTTTAAAAGGGAGTGAGCCTAAGTTCTATAGGTGGACGTCTTTTCGAGATATCGCCATAAAGATGGACCAGGGGTGACTCTAGAATTTGTTTGTACTATATGGGTATCAAATGAAAGGTGTTAATCAGTATTTTAAAAGGGAGTGGGCCTAAGTTCTATATGTGGACGCATTTCGGAATATCGTTATAAAAGTGGACCTGGGTTGACTCTAGAATGCGTTTGTACAATATGGGTGTCAAACGAAAAGTGTAATAAGTGTTTTAAAAGGGAGTGGGCCTTAGTTCTATAGGTGGATGCCTTTTCGAGATATAGCCATAAAGGTGGACCAGGGGTGACTCTAGAATTTGTTTTTGCGATATGGGTATCAAATGAAAGGTGTTAATGGGTATTTTAAAAAGGCGTGGGCCTTAGTTCTATAGGTGGACGCCTTTTCGAGATATAGACATGAAGGTGGACCTGGGGTGACTCTAGAATTCGTTTGTACAATATGGGTATCAAATGAAATGTGTTAATGATAATTTTAAAAGGGTGTGGGCCTTAGTTCAATAGGTGGACGCCTTTTCGAGATATCGCCATAAAGGTGCACCAGGGGTGACTCTAGAATTTTTTTTTGCGATATGGGTATCAAATGAAAGGTGTTAATGAGTATTTTAAAAGGGAGTGGGCCTTAGTTCTATAGGTGGACGCCTTTTCGAGATATAGCCATAAAGGTGGACCAGGGGTGACTCTAGAATTTGTTTGTACGATATGGGTATCAAATGAAATGTGTTAATGATAATTTTAAAAGGGAGTGAGCCTAAGTTCTATAGGTGGACGTCTTTTCGAGATATCGCCATAAAGATGGACCAGGGGTGACTCTAGAATTTGTTTGTACTATATGGGCATCAAATGAAAGGTGTTAATCAGTATTTTAAAAGGGAGTGGGCCTAAGTTCTATAGGTGGACGCATTTCGGAATATCGTTATAAAAGTGGGCCTGGGTTGACTCTAGAATGCGTTTGTACAATATGGGTATCAAATGAAGGGTGCTAATGAGTATTTTAAAAGGGTGTGGGCCTTAGTTCTATAGGTGGACGCCTTTTCGAGATATCGCCATAAAGGTGGACCAGGGGTGACTCTAGAATTTGTTTGTACGATATGGGTATCAAATGAAAGGTGTTAATGAGTATTTTAAAAGGGAGTGGGCCTTAGTTCTATAGGTGGATGCCTTTTCGAGATATCGCCATAAAGGTGGGCCAGGGGTGACTATAGAATGTTTTTGTACGATATGGGTATCAAATGAAAGGTGTTAATGAGTATTTTAAAAAGGCGTGGGCCTTAGTTCTATAGGTGGACGCCTTTTCGAGATATAGACATGAAGGTGGACCAGGGGTGACTCTAGAATTTGTTTGTACGATATGGGTATCAAACTAAAGGTATTAATGAGGGTTTTAAAAGGGAGTGGCCCTTAGTTGTATATGTGAAGGCGTTTTCGAGATATCTACCAACATGTGGACCAGGGTGATCCAGAACATCATCTGTCGGGTACCGCTAATTTATTTATATATGTAATACCACGAACAGTATTCCTTCCAAGATTCCACGGGCTTTTGATATCGCCCTGCAAAACTTTTTCATTTTCTTCTACTTAATATGGTAGGTGTCACACCCATTTTACCAAGTTTTTTTCTAAAGTTATATTTTGCGTCAATAGACCAATAAAATTACCATGTTTCATTCCTTTTTTTGTATTTGGTATATAATTATGGCATTTTTTTCATTTTTCGTAATTTTCGATATCGAAAAAGTGGGCGTGGTCATAGTCGGATTTCGGCCATTTTTTACACCAATACAAAGTGAGTTCAGATCAGTACGTGAACTGAGTTTAGAAAAGATATATCGATTTTTGCTCAAGTTATCGTGTTAACGGCCGAGCGGAAGGACAGACGATCGACTGTGTATAAAAACTGGGCGTGGGTTCAACCGATTTCGCCTTTTTTCACAGAAAACATTTATCGTCCTAGGAGCTAAGCCTCTACCATTTCACAAGGATTGGTTAATTTTTGTTCGACTTATGGCATTAAAAGTATCCTAGACAAATTAAATGAAAAAGGGCGGAGCCACGCCAATTTTCTTTTATTTTTGTATTTTGTTGCACCATATCATTACTGGAGTTGAATGTTGGCATAATTTACTTATATGCTGTAAAGATATTAACTTTTCTTTTAAAATTTGAATTTAAAAAAATTTTTTTTTTAAAAGTGGGCGTGGTCGTTCTTCGATTTTGCTAATTTTTATTAAGCAAACATAAAGTAATAAGAGTAACGTTCCTGCCAAATTTCATCATGATATTTTAAACGACTGCAAAATTACAGCTTGCAAAACTTCTAAATTACCTTCATTTAAAAGTGGGCGGTGCCACGCCCATTGTCCAAAATTTTACTAGTTTTCTATTCTGCGTCATAAGCTCAACTCACCTACCAAGTTTCATCGCTTAATTCGTATTTCTTAATGAATTATCGCACTTTTTCGATTTTTCGAAATTTTCGATATCGAAAAAGTGGGCGTGGTTATTGTCTGATATCGTTCATTTTAAATAGCGGTCTGAGATGAGTGCCCAGGAACCTACATACCAAATTTCTTCAAGATACCTCAAAATTTACTCAAGTTATCGTTTTAACGGACAGACGGACGGACGGACGGACGGACATGGCTCAATCGAATTTTTTTTCGATTCTGATGATTTTGATATATGGAAGTCTATATCTATCTCGATTCCTTTATACCTGTACAACCAACCGTTATGCAATCAAAGATAATATACTCTGTGAGCTCTGCTCAACTGAGTATAAAAACAAGCGTTTTCGACGTCAGCTTAACACGGACTTTGCATCACCCATTTCACCAAGTTATTAAAACAAAACACTAAAATAAAAGTTATATAATAAACTAGCAGAGTACCCGACGTCGTTCGGGTATAAATAAAAGCAGTACTATATAGAATAATATATTAGACTAATCGCAACCACCATTTGTATGGGAGATGCCGCGCCCCTTTTTCGTTATACCCAGTTTTTCTGGAGGGGGTAGGGATTGATCTCATATAACCAGTCACCTAATTTCAGTCGTCTAGCCTTAATACTTTCAGATATATTGACTACGAAAAATTCCAGTTGTATGGGAGGTGCCACGCCCCCTTGTCGAAAACTTTTTTTATATAGCCTACCATAGATTGAGGCACTCAGGGTATGTCATGGCAAAATTTCGTTCGATTCCATTCTGCCGTTTAGGCTGCAAGTCCAAACATACATACAGACATACTTTCACAAATATATAGTAGAGATTTATATGCTCACTTTGCATTTTTTTTTTTTTGTTAAATTAATAATGAACAATGAATTCAAATAAAATGACCCAAGGCATTTCAAATTGTTTTCAAATTGTTAAAAAAGCAAAAAAGGTCCCGATTTTTAAAAAAAATTTTATATTGCGATTGGCTGAAAGAATAAGCCAAATCAGTGATGCAAAATCCGTTAGTACTTTCTAGGGGAATAAACACTCCCTTGAACTGATTCTTACCTCATATTTAAGTTGAGGATATATGTACGAATGAGAAGGTTTTGAAAAATCATTTGGTCTTACATTCAAAAATCTATTGTTTATTTGCGAAACTATAAAATAGTGTCTGAAATGTTAATTTTAATTTTCACACTTTATCCTATCCAAAAATAGTCCCTTGGAGCGAATCACATTGATTATAGCCTATCAACCAAGTTTAAATATCACCTACACGTTACGGCTCCTTTTAAAAATGTGAAATTGTAGGCACATATATTTAACAGGTGAGGCTTTGTCCTTCGCAAGAACACTCAAAGTGGTGAAGGAAAAGCTTTCCCAAGACAGTCGAACTAAGGACCGTGTGTTCTACTACCCTAACGTAGTGGACAGTCGAACTAGTCTGAAAACTGAAGCTACGCGGTCATCCATAATGAGTTCTTATATCATAAGGCCGGAAAACAGCAGTAAACATCTTTCAACTTAAAATCGGTCGACGTTCATTGTAAAATATCGTTTTGATTTAACGAAGACTATTTATTATTTTTTATTTTTTTTTTTATTGAAATAAATGATGTGAACACAAACGTCTGCAAACTTTGGTCTACATTTTAAAAATTTTATCCAGGGTCCTTGTAAAATTTTAATTATGTAGATGCGCCGAGTATTTTACGATTTTCAACGATTACGCAATGACTTCCACTTAGATTGCTTATGATTTCGAAGGCGGCGTCCTTTGCCGAATAGTCACTCCCTAATGTTTCAAGGTGTTTCCCTGGTGTAGCTCGGCAGCATAGCGCGACAAAAGCATCCGTTGGAAAGTCTTCGGAGCTACACCTAGAGCTTCTAGGAAAGTGACGTCGACGAAGGTATGAGTTCGAAGTCGCAGTCCTATATCTTCTGGGCTGGCATATGATGTGAGGGTCAGGAGGCGTGGTAGCGACTGGTGGTCGGGATTGCTATTGTTCGCACATCGGGAATTTTAGCTCTTAAAAACAGCCAAAAAACTGGAGGCGCCCTGTGCCACGAGAGTCATGAGTATTAATAGACCATTAATAGCAACCATAAGTCGCCTTTGTGCGTGACCGCAAAGGAGCCACAAATGATTTAAAGAAATAGTGTTCGCGACGATTGTTAGGAGTTAAATCTAGGCGAAACTACGCTTTGCACGAGTGGTGCAAACAAAAGTGTGGCTATTTTATGTATCTCTATTTCTTTTCAGCAGACGCAGCACTACCAATTCGAAAGACCGGGGTTAGGTTCGAAGCCTCTCTGGAGTAAGTAAAGGAAAGGGCAATCTCTCCGCAAGGAGCTCTCCTGAAAATTTTTGAACGGTATGCGAGATCTTGAGGCAAAAACCCCGAATCTTTCCGAAATGGCCAACACGTTGATTTCATTAAATACATGCAAACAAAACCTTTCCTAAATGCTATTTTTTTAAACAGAAAAATCAAGCTTTTCAAAGCAAGAATACCGGTGTACGTATATAATAGAACCTATGCCGCCGCCGCCGATAAAGTGATCGGCGTAAACCTCTACTAACTTTGCAATCGATTAATCAACTTATTCTATTAATCAAATTAAAGCTCATCGGGATTTCCGTTTCCTATATAATGGAGTTAGATTCTAAAACAGTCAGAACTTACTTATTTGTAGGCGGTGTCACGCCCCTTTCTTTAAGAAATAGATCTCCGAGGGAAATTGTGAAGAGAATTGAAAGAAAGCTAACACAGGCGACATATGAATATATGGACAGAATTGAGTAAATGTATCTGGCTTTTAGGCAAATTTGGACGAAGTGGGTTGTGGCACGCCCTTTTCAGAAAAAAGTGTACTTCACTATATCTTGAAAATATTGCATGTATTTTTACAATATTTTGTCTATTGATTTCATATAAGTATGAAGGAATGACTAGGAAGGGGTGAGAAAGAAGTAAATCGTTTAGGTATAGGAGAGATGAGGTAGTGGCAAATAGGGTGAAGATGCGGTAGGAAAAAGAAAGGCTAAAAACACATTAGACAAAGAGAAATTAAATACGAGACGAGATGAGAGCGGTTAGAGAAAGATTTAAAGGGAACTGAGAAACGGAACCCATGAGGAATAGCAAGAAGGAGAGGACAAGGAAGAAGAAAATTAAGGGATAGAACGTGAAGGAAGAGGAAAAAGGAAGGGATATAATGGCAGATTCAAATAATTAAGTACAAGGCACAAAATAACTCCGAGGAGATATAAGCCAAGCTTCTCTTCTACTTTTTATACCCAGTTGAGCAGAGCTCACAGAGTATATTAGGTTTGATTGGATAACGGTTGGTTGTACATATATAAAGGAATCGAGATAGATATAGACTTCCATATATCAAAATAATCAGGATCGAAAAAAAATTTGATTGAGCCATGTCCGTCCGTCCGTCCGTCCGTTAACACGATAACTTGAGTAAATTTTTAGGTATCTTGATGAAATTTGGTACGTAGGTTCCTGAGCACTCATCTCAGATCGCTATTTAAAATGAACGATATCGGACTATAACCACGCCCACTTTTTCGATATCGAAAATTTCGAAAAACCGAAAAAGTGCGATAATTCATTACAAAAGACAGATAAAGCGACGAAACTTGGTAGATGAGTTGATCTTATGACGCAGAATAGAAAACTAGTAAAATTTTGGACAATGGGCGTGGAACCGCCCACTTTTAAAAGAAGGTAATTTAAAATTTCTGCAAGCTGTAATTTGGCAGTCGTTGAAGATATCATGATGAAATTTGGCAGGAACGTTACTGCTATTACTATATGTACGCTTAATAAAAATTAGCAAAATCGGAGAAGGACCACGCACACTTTAAAAAAAAAATTGTTTTAAAGTAAAATTTTAACAAAAAATTTAATATCTTTACAGTATATAAGTAAATTATGTCAACATTCAACTCAAGTAATGATATGGTGCAACAAAATACAAAAATAAAAGAAAATTTCAAAATGGGCGTGGCTCCGCCCTTTTTCATTTAATTTGTCTAGGATACTTTTAACGCCATAAGTCGAACAAAAATTAACCAATCCATAGATTTTATGACGTTAATTGTTTTCTGTGAAAATGGACGAAATCGGTTGATGCCACGCCCAGTTTTTATACACAGTCGTCCGTCTGTCCTTCCGCATGGGCGTTAACACTATAACTTGAGCAAAAATCTACATATCTTTAATGAACTTAGTTCACGTGCTTACTTGAACTCACTTTATCTTGGTATGAAAAATTAAACGAAATCCGACTATGACCACGCCCACTTTTTCGATATCGAAAATTACGAAAAATGAAAAAAATGCCATAATTCTATACCAAATACGAAAAAAGGGATGAAACATGGTAAGGTAATTGGATTGTTTTATTGAAGCGAATATAACTTTAGAAAAAATTTTATAAAATTGTTGTGACACCTACCATATTAAGTAGAAGAAAATGAAAAATTCTGCAGGGCGAAATAAAAAACCCTTAAAATCTTGGCAGGTACTACATATATAAATAAATTAGCGGTATCCAACAGATGATGTTCTGGGTCACCCTATTCCACATTTTGGTCGATATCTGGAAAACGCCTTCACATATACAACTACCACCACTCCCTTTTAAAACTCCCATTAATACCTTTAATTTGATACCCATATCGTACAAACATATTCTAAAGTCAGCCCTGGTCCACCTTTACGGCGATATCTCGAAAAGGCGTCCACCTATAGAACTAAGCCCCAAGCCCTTTTAAAGTACTCATTAACACCTTTCATTTGATACCCATATTGCACAAAAGAATTCTAGAGTCACCCCGGCCCACCTTTATGGCGATATCTCGAAACGGCGTCCACCTATGGAACTAAGGATTACTCCCTTTTAAAATACTCATTAACACCTTTCTTTTCATACCCATATTGTACAAACAAATTCTAGGGTCACCCCTGCTCCACCGTTGTGGCGATATCTCGAAACGGCGTCCACCTATGGAACTAAGGATTACTCCCTTTTAAAATACTCCTTAACACCTTTCTTTTGATACCCACATTGTACAAACAAATTCTAGGGTCACCCCTGGTCCACCTTTATGGCGATGTCTCGAAAATGCGACCACCTATACAACAACCACCACTCCCTTTTAAAACCCTCATTAATACCATTAATTTGATACCCATATTGTACAAACACATTCTAGAGTCACCCCTGGTCCACCTTTATGGCGATATTTCGAAACGGCGTCCACCTATAGAACTAAGGCCCACTCCCTTTTAAAATACTCATTAACACCTTTAGTTTGATGCCCGTATTGTACAACCAAATTCTAGGGTCACCCCTGGTCCACCTTTGTGGCGATATCTCGAAACGGCATCCACATATAGAACTAAGGCCCACTCCCTTTTAAAATACTCATTAACACTATTCGTTTGATACCCATATTGTACAAACAAATTCTAGGGTCACCCCTGGTCCACCTTTGTGGCGATATCTCGAAACGGCGACCACCTATACAACAACCACCACTCCCTTTTAAACCCCTCATTAGTACCTTTAATTTGATACCCATATCGTACAAACACATTCTAGAGTCTCCCCAGGTCCACCTTTATGGCGATATTTCGAAACGGCATCCACATATAGAACTAAGGCCCACTCCCTTTTAAAATACTCATTAACACCTTTAGTTTGATGCCCGTATTGTACAACCAAATTCTAGGGTCACCCCTGGTCCACCTTTGTGGCGATATCTCGAAACGGCATCCACATATAGAACTAAGGCCCACTCCCTTTTAAAATACTCATTAACACTATTCGTTTGATACCCATATTGTACAAACAAATTCTAGGGTCACCCCTGGTCCACCTTTGTGGCGATATCTCGAAACGGCGACCACCTATACAACAACCACCACTCCCTTTTAAAACCCTCATTAGTACCTTTAATTTGATACCCATATCGTACAAACGCATTCTAGAGTCAACCGTGATCCACCTTTATGGCTATATCCCTAAATGGCGTCCACCTATAGAACTATGGCCCACTCCCTCATAAAATACTCTTTAATGCCTTTCATTTGATACACATGTCATAAAAACACATTCCAGGGTTTCCCTCGGTTCATTTTCCTACATGGTTATTTTCCCTTATGGTGTCACCATAATTCTCAACTGAGTATTTTTTTTTTTTTTTTTTTTTTTTTGCGGGGAGGCTGAAAAATGCCTAATGCACCATAATTGCTGCCGTCGCAGCAACCGTGTGTCCGTAGACTAAAAAACAGCCCCGTTCTGGAACCGTCGCCCACCCCGGCACCACTTTCGCATTACTTCAGGGTGGCGTTCCATATTTCTCATTTTTTAAGAGCCTACTGTTGTCCCTGCGTCCAGGTTCCCGCTATTTGCTCTGAGTGTCCATTTAATCACCACTGCTTCGCATGCGCATTTCTCTGCGCTCCCTCTCAACATCCATCAGGCGTGTCATTACTATAAATGCCATTTTGCTCACTGCAGTCCAGCATTCTTTCCTGCTGCACATATGTGAAACTAAATTTCTCGTGGTAGGTTCCTCCCCAAAGACTCCATGCAAGGTGAGTCTTTCTTCGTGGAAACGGGGGCAGTAGAACATGACGTGTTCTGCGTTTTCTAACTCTGTGGTACACATTGGGCAATGAGGATCTTCCTCTATCCTACGCTTCCATAAATACTCTTTGAAACCGCCACGTCCACTCATTATTTGCGTGAGATGGTAGTTCAGTTCGCCGTGCTTCCGCTCATTCCATTGAGCTACGTTCCAAACTAGTGTGAAAGTCCAACGCCCTTTACTCGAGGCCTCCCACCGTTCTTGCCACTTAGCTATTGTTTGTGCCCTTGCTCTTTTCTTGTCTTCTTCAGATGGTCGCTCGATATTAGTGTTATACAGATCGGCCATTTCGCTTGCCAGTAAGTCCACTGGGATTTTCCGGGTTAGAACCAGGATCGCGTCGTCGGACACCGTCCGATAAGCACTTGCTATTCTTAAAGAAGCAAGTCGGTACGCTGCTAATATATATTTTTGATGGGTCTGTTTAGATCCATACCACACTGGTGCTGCGTATAGTATTATTGAGCTTGTTACTGTGGACAATAGCTGACGTATAGCTTCGCTCGGACCACCAATGTTAGGCATTATTCGCATAAGTGATCCATTAACTTTGGTAATTTTCTCCCCCACCGCTCTGAAGTGCTCTTTGAAAGTTAACTTAGAGTCAATGTGCACTCCTAAGTATTTTAAGGAATCCTTTGAGGTGATTTGATGATCCCCGACAGTTAAGACTAACTCATTCGCCGACCCTTTGGAGCTTACTAATAACACTTCCGTCTTTTGGCTAGCCAACTCCAGTCCTGTATTGGTCAGCCATTCCTTTATTCTTGCTACGGCGTCATTACATAATGCTTGAAGCAGGTCCAGTTTCTTGACCACTACTACCACTGCAATATCATCAGCATATCCCACAATTTGCGTGTTTTCTGGTAGATCAATCTTTAGCACCCCGTCATACATTACATTCCAAAGCGTTGGACCGAGAACAGATCCCTGTGGGACGCCTCCTGTGATTTTGTACTCTTAAGCTCCTTGATCCATGTCAAAAAGAAGTACTCTGTCTTTAAGATAGCTACCTATAATTCTGCGTAAGTAAGCTGGAGTGCCGAAGCTTTGCAGCGCTGCCATTATCTGCATCCAGTTCGCAGTGTTAAAAGCATTCTTGATGTCCAACATAATCAGTGCACAGAACTTCCTTTTATTTTGGCCTCCAGAGATAGCTTCTCTAGCTATATTGACGACTGTTTGTATTGCATCTACGGTGGATCTTGATTTGCGAAATCCATATTGACTATTCGATAAGCCACCTGGTCTTTCTAGAGTCAGCTGTAGGCGCTCACTAATTATACGCTCGAAAATCTTCCCTAGGGAATCCAGCATACAAAGTGGCCTATATGAGGATGGTTGGTCCGGCTGTTTACCACGTTTCAGCAATAGGACAAGTCTTTGTCGTTTCCACGGGCGAGGGAACACGCCTTCTTGCATACAGGCATTAAAAAGATCAGTAAATAATGTAGCCCTAGTTGTAATCGCGGCTTTAAGGGCTATGTTTGGTACTTCGTCGGGTCCTGGGGATTTGTTATCAGCAACTCTTTTTGCAGCGTCCAGCACCTCTTGCTCTGTAATTTGCGGAATTTCCGTACTTTCTAGATCCTCGCTTGGATAAGTCCAGCGATCTTGCGCCGGGAAAAGTGTTTCAACAATAATATTCATCAGTATCGGGCACGTAGGTTGCTGTGATATTGGTCCTTTAACTTTGGCCATCACAGTTCTGTAGGCTGATCCCCAAGGATCTAGGTCGACATTATCCAGCAGTTCCCTAAAGCATAACTTCTTGCTCTTTTTTATGGCATTTTTAAGTGCCTTTCTTTGTGCGACATAGGTGCTGTGTAGCTCTGCATATCGTGGTGATGAGCGTGCGCTCTGCGCTATTCTTCGTGCTTTGTGGCATTTTCTACGCTCTTCCGCAATTTCGTCATTCCGCCAATATACCGGAGTGCGCTGTGCTTTTCCGCGACTTCTGGGCATGGCAGCATCACATGCCATACATAGCAACTTAGTGATTTGAACCGACTGGTCTTCCGCATGCGATTCTCGTACTATGGCGTCCTTCCAGATAATGTCAAATATTTGTGGGTCGAAAAGGTGCTGTTTCCATTTCCTACTTTGTCGATGTCTTGCTGCTACCGTTCGTGGAGTTTCGAGCAGCTCTACGCTAATAGCTTTATGGTCGCTGTGTGTGTAGACGTTGCTTATGGACCATTTTGCTCGTCTTGCTATTTCGCTGCTAGCGAAGGTGAGATCTATAATGGATCGTCTGGTACCTGTATCGAAGGTATATATCCCTGGTTCATTTAGGAGTTCTAGCCTCAAAGAAGTAAGACTTTCGAGGAGAACTCTCCCTCTTTCGTTGGTTCGTCTACTTCCCCACACAGATGACCATGCATTGAAGTCTCCACACACTAAAAGCGGGTGTTTACCTCGTGCTTCAATGGTGATCCCGTATATCATGTCTTCGAACTCGGCGATGGTCATGCTCGGAGGGGCATAGCAACTGAAGACGTATATACCGTTGATTTTTGCCCACGTGAATCCTGCTACCGTTGGCGTCATAATTTCCTGTGGGAGAAATTTCCCTGGTGCCCAAATTGAGGCTTTCCCTGCTGAATCTGAGAGCCAACCCTGCTCCTGGCGATTTTTGTATTGTTCAGAGAGTACCACTATGTCATATCCTCCTTCATAGACTGTTTGGGATAATAGCTCTTGGGCTGCCTCGCAATGGTTTAAATTGAGCTGCAATACCCTCATGAGACAGTCATTTTGCTGCCCTCTCGTTGTGGGCATTTAAAACTGCCTGCTGAATGTTGTCCCCCACATAGCGCGCATTTCTGTGCATTTTCGCAACTTGCAGCCTTATGACCTTCCTGGCCGCATTTCCTGCATAGGCTAGACCTATCTACAGTCTCCTTACATTTCTGAGCTATATGCCCGTAGCCCCAGCACCTATAACAGCGTTTTTCTTGCTTGAGCTCTCTAATTCGGCAGGAAACCCATCCTACCCGGATTCTTTGCGTATTAAGAACCGCCTTGGCATCATCCGCTGTAAGGCTTATAAGTGCCGACTTCGTGCCACTGTACCCTGTGCGTATGCTTTTTATGGCAGCCACATCTGGAAGTTTGATGTTGCATTGCTGGTGGAGGGCGTTGCAAATCTCCTCGGGCGTAGTAATCTCATCGAGATCTCTGCACTGTAGCGTGACCATTTGGGACTTTGTTATAACTTTAGCCGAGTCCTTTAGTACCGCTTCAATTTCTGCTTGGTACGCGCTTGTTTTCCCATCTTGCGATTTTTTCAGCTCTAGTAACAGCTCTCCTTTCGCCGTTCTTCTAATCGTTTTGACGTCATCACCCAGGGATTTTAATTCGTCGCATCTTCTCACTTTACGCAATATGTCGGCGTACGTCGCATCCCCCGCCTTGGAAATGATGATTGCATCCGGCCTAGCCTTAAGTGATTTTTTCTTGCTCTTCTTTTTGGATAACTGCCACTCTCCCGTCTTTTGGGCTGCAGTTTCCTCTTTCCGCTCCGTCTTCTCTTGCGTTTCTTGCCGTCGTTTGTGTCCACCCACGTGCCCTGGTAAGACATCTTTTAGAGTAGTAGTGGGTTTTACCACGTTGTTCTCCTTGGTCGAGTACGAATTATTCCTCGGTCGCTTTCCGGGGGGTGATGGACTTCTATCCTTGGCGCATTCGCTTCCACGCAATTTATGTTCTAAATTCTTTACCTCTAGGGCCGACTCGATGTACAGCACTTTTATTACGGAGGCCAAGCGCTTGATTTCCGCGTGTATATTATTACGCCCTATGAAGAACTGCATCAAGTCCTCAATCGCCTTGCCTAGCTTGGTCATCTTTTTCTCTCCAGGGGGGTTTTGCTGATTTAACGCAGCTGACGCCTGCTTAATTAGCTCACTTAATAATGGTGTGCCCGTTTGAGCCTTGCTGTCGGAGTTCTTTTCGCAAAGCTTCGGTGTAGCACCCGGCGACAACGCTCCTTGCTTGCTTTCGGCCTCCGCTCCTTTGGGTTTCGTTACCACTTGCGACGAAATGTTAAGGCCCCCAGCCGATGGGCCACGCCCTTCTGGAGAGCGAGCTAGCTTCCTTCCTACAAATGGATTGAACGCCATTTCATTCTCCTGTGTTTGGTTTTTTATTTTAGTATTGTTGTTGCTCATCATTTATTTAATTGGGTCCCCACTTGAGGCCGCTATCTTGGTCCGAGTGGCAGTTACCTATATAGATCCCGTGGTTGTCTATGCGAAGGCAGGGAGGCCACGTGAAGGGTGACGCAGTCCGTCATGAAGACTGCGTTCAGAGCCAGATCAGTATTAATCGGGAGGATCTCAACCGAACCTGCACCACCAACTTAATGATGACGGACTTTGAACGTACCCCAAGGCCTGCCAAGGTTTTAACGGGACGGAGACGAATGGGACATTAACCGGAAAGTCATTTCGACGGTGTGTCAAGCCGTGTACTGAGATTTCCGAAAGCCACATTCGCCAGCCCTTAACAAACATATCCGAGTCGTTGATTCCAGTATACCTTAATTAAGACCTTACTGGGCTCAGTCTTAATGTGACAATCACCTTAAATTTACAAATAATTTACCTCTTTACCTTCCTGAGTGTGTATCCCACGTCGTATAGTTGCCTCCCTATCTTGGGTAGGTATTCCCTCGAAGCAACCCCGCACTAGGCTGTGGATGCCTGAGTATGTAATGTTCGGTTACACCCGAACTTAACCTTCCTTACTTGTTATTTTTAATTATTGCGACTGCGATAGAAATTTGCGAGGCAGTTGGAATTTCGCTGAGAAGCGGAATTACAGTGGGTTGTCGTAAGCGAAAGGCAGCGAGGGCAAAATTACAAGCAAGAAGAATAGATAGAGAATGAGTGTTGAAAAAGCGAAAGATGAATCGAAAAAGAATAGAGTGAGGAAAAGGGAGTAAGAAGGAAGTGGCAGGAGGGAGAGATAGTAAAGCAAAGGAAAAAGGACGGAAGCAAGTGGAACAGAGAGAGGGCGGCAGTGGAAAAATAACAAAACGGACAAGGAGAAAAATGGAAGATGAAAAATAAAGGGACATAAAGAGAGGAAATGAAATAACAGAGAAAGAAGTAGGGAAGATCGGAAAACCATTTTTAGTTAATTAGAGCTCGCGCAGGGGTAGAACCACAACAGAGGTAACTTCACCAGAAAGAAACAATTTTGGGCTTTTCGATTAGTGTATCATCGGTTTTTACAATCGATACCGACAATTTATTGTCATAATAATCGACTTACTCACGATAGCGAACTCTAGTTATCGGTTTTGCTGTATAGGAATCATCGGCTTCTCATTATTATTTACTTATCGGCTTATTATCGATGGGTTACAAATATACATCGATTCTATTTAAATTGGTAATGACTTTTCGATGTAAAATAGTTAACATTTTGATAACAAATCTATAACTTGTCGATAACTTTTCGATAAAAAATCAATAACTTTCTAATATAAAATTAATAACTTTTCCATAAAAAATCGAACGTTTAGGTAAGTTTAACTGTCGGCAAAGAGTATATATTTGTTAAGAGGCGTCACTCGATACTTTGTTGCTGCCAAAGCAACCCTGTCATGTCGAATGCGATTCTCAAGGAAGTTTTGTTTAGTTTTTTTTAACTGAATCTTATATATTTATGCGGTAAAGTGACTTTGCATAATTACGATTTTTGGAAAGAGAATTAATTAATTAATTTAATACAATCAATAAAATAAACACATATACCTCACGAAAATGTATAGAAGGCGTTTTTATAAATACATCTGACAAAAAAAAACCAACCACTACCTTGAGAAAACATCGAGTATTTTGCTTTGGCAACAACAAAAGTATCGAGTGACGCCTCTTAACAAATATATACTCTTTGCTGTCGGGCCAAAATGAATAAACCGGAAACTATATGTTATATAATAAGTCCGTCCTCTTGGCATATGCTATAACAAATCGATAACACATATATAACTATTCTGCAACAAATCGACAATTTTCCGATAACAAGTCGATAACATGCTGATAAAAAATTGTAAATGCTCCCATAATAAATCGATAACCTTTCGTTATCATAACGATAAATATTTGATAGTTAATCGATAATTTTTCCGGTAAAAAATCGATCAATTTCCTATAATGAACCGATATTTCCAATATATTCACTCCTCTCCCCATTAGTTCTTTTCTCGTTTCGTTTCGTTTAATTTTTTCCTCGCTTCCCATCCTTTTCTTTCTTTTCCTTCGTATTTCCTTTCCTTTTTCATACCGTAAGCTATTTTATTAAGATATTTTCAAAAATAATAAAATTAGCAAATATCGGTTATGAGCCACCTAAACAATATTTTTACTATTAAAATGGAAAGTACGCATTGTTTTAGCCTACCCTAAACGCATACAAGCATAAAAACTGTGCTCAGTACATGTGTTTGTAGGTGTTGGTGTGTACTCGAGCTTTCGCCATTTTCAACTCTCCTATTCCGCAGCCGATCACAATCCCGATTGTGCAGCATAGTGCCAATTAGCTGCTTATTTCGCAGGCTATTATGTGAATAATTTGCGTGAATTTGACGTTAAAACCACAAAATGTGCCGCTACTTTCTCTTTAATGCAATTCTATTGCTTTTGGTTGTATTATTGTTGTTCTTGTTGCTACAATTTCTCAGTTCCACCAAAAATAAGCAATTATATTGTTTTCTGTTTATATGTTGTATATGCATCTGTATGTGTATATATATGTGCGTGTTTGTATGTTTCTTTGTGATCACATTAGCTTTAACTCCTTTCTCTCAACCCAACTGCGCCCCTCCTCATTCACTTTTGCTTCGCTGCGGTTAAACTGTAAATTTATTACAATTTTATTGGCTGCACAAAGGCAAAATAGCAAAATTTGCTTGCAACAATGCGGCAATCAGTCGTAGCACAAATGACACAAAAGCCGCATGTGGCTTCAAGCTTTCTGTTCGCTCACTCAGTAACTTCCATATACATTCCAATTTATGCAATTTGTACGTATGCACGTATGTATGAGTGTGCGTCTCCATTCGCCTCGCCTATTGCACTTTACATAAGCGGCGCAGGACAATATTACGTATGAATGAGTTTCAGTATTCAGATGCATTTACACGTAATTGTTATTAGTGGGGGCCAAGTACAAATTTGAGGCAATATGATTAATACGGGAATTTTACAATAGTAAACGGTATTATTGGTGAAAAGCAGCATTGACTGGCCGGTTTAATGGTAAAACATAGCGCCCAAGGGTACAGTAGTTTATTCATGTATTTTACGTAAACAGGAAGGTAATTTATTGTTGGAAAAAGGATTATTGAATTGAATGTAGTTATGTCTGCAAGGAATTACATAATGTGATACACATCTTCCTGTAAGTTTGTTGGCTGAGTTAGTTAGGCTTAGTTAGCTTGAGATGGCCTGCAAGGAATCTTCCACCCTTCCCCTGAAGCACATATAAGTCCATTGAGTATAAGTTCTTTCGACGAGATATTTCCTGCTTATGTAATCTCTAATGAACTACTTTCTTCAATTACTTTCCCAAATGTAAACAACTAAGGCCGCAAGATAGGGTGTTATAACCATAGCTATGGAAGTCGGTAATCAACCATTTTCTTAGGCGCTTCGACATAGGACCAGTCGAACTCATAGAGTATGCAGATGGCGTTAAGTCACCATGAGTGGCACATATATGTCCATAATCAGCTCTCTGATGGAACAGGTATACATGCCTAATGGAAGCCCTCAAAACAACCCCCATCAGCATTGCATGCCATTACGGACATCTCGCATGTAGATCTAATAAGAAAAAATATAGCGTTGCAACTGTAACACGACTCAAGGGTTCGGGCAGCTTGACTACGGAGGGTTCTTGCAAGGTTACGAAAACGTGTAAACTGACAGCTCCAAAAAAACGAAAGAGGTCAGGTCTTCTATTTAATGTGTCGATCCAGAAATAAGTAGATCCTGCATAAAGGTAGTGCATTTCAGGGGAAAATTGAAGCCGAGAGCAAAGCAGCAGAAATTGAGGAGCTGGGGTGCATGCATACAAATAAGGCGCGTGTTGTGTTCGGGTTCTGCGTTCCCGACGTTAAGGCTCCATCCATACTACAGGCAGCAGAGTTGCCAGACCTCGAGGCAGCTAGGTTAAGTATTAGAAAACAAGATAGCTTTCCTGGTACGTAATCGGGGCTTATCCGTTTGGTCGTTAAAGAAATTCTGGTAATACCAGTCACACATTTAATCTATGTGAGGGCTTTATCGACCGGTCAGTTCAACCTAACCTAACCAGTTAAAAGCATCGAAAATCATGCAACCAAAATCTTCGATGGCAATCCCTTCCCGCCATTATTTTCGCGGGTTGAGCCGACATATGTCTAATGCACTACTACAATTACCGCCGTAGAGCAACCGTGCTTCCATGAATTAAAAAACACCACTTTCTGGAAAGTTTGACATTCCATATTGCTTGTTTTTAAAGAGCCTTCTTTTGCTCTTTCTACGAAGGTCTACGAAGTTGCTGAAATGGAATCAACCTTCTGTTCCTCCAAGAGATATTAACGTCTGTGATTTGGCCAACCCTCTGCTGAAGTATTTATCAGCTCTGGCCCCATCGCGAGTATTTGAAAACGCACTTAGGATCTTCTGTACAAATATTTTTTTAAGTACTCTTTTCTAGAGAGCATTTGGAAAACATAGTAGTTTATTTCGCGAACCCTTATTCCCTTTGATCCATGCTTAACATATGTGATTAGTTTTGTCACAGCCTTAACCGTTTTTTTCCTGCTCCCTTGACTAAGATCTATCATTCGCTCTTGCTCCGTCCTATTTTAACTTCCAATAACCTTCTTCTTTCCAGCGCTAATAGGTCGATGGGGATTGTTCTGGTAATCATATGTATGGTTTATTAGACCTACTCAAAAGGTTTATTCACGATGAAAGGATAAAGTGTTTTCCTTCAACCGAACGCTTGAGAAATGAAAAAAATTGTGTAGTGTCCAACAGTATGAGAGGAAGTCGCGTCCCATCTTCCTTTGAAGTTTAACAAAAAATGTAAAACATCAACTAATATAATATTAACCCAAATCTCTTTACAAAAATTATCAGTCAAAAACCTAATTTTCTTTTTCTTATATAAAAGTTTTTATTTTTCTTTTCTAATCTTAAAACAAAGGCTAATAATATTTTCAGTTGGCACTATGAACAACCAACTTAAGGATAGAGGATCGATGAACTCTCGCTGGGTAATAAACGAGGAACTGTAGTCTACGATATCACTTAAGTAAGATAAATCTACCCGATCCACACATTTGTCCGGCTCACATTCTCTGCGAAGGCAAAGCTCTGGAAACGTTAATACCATGATACAAAAAATGGAAGTAGTTCCATTTACTGAGACGTAAGCCACTTGACTTTTGCGGGGCAATGACAATTTCACCAAAAACAAGACACCAGATTAAGAAATATTAGGAATTTTTCTAATTTTGGTGGATTTCATATTAACGGATACAATAAAATTACTTTCATAGTTATTATAAATAAAAAATTAAAGAACAAACCTTTTTAAAAATAAGCTTTTATTATTGGTTAATAAAATTAACTAAAAAGTAAAAAATAAATTGACTGTAAAGAAATATAATACTTTATAAGTTCATTGTAATCTATAACGATAACACTGGATCACAAATTTCAATTTTTTTCTGCTCCATAGACGCTATTATGAAATTCCTATGCAAAATCACCCCCTGATTTCGAAAGTTAAGGTTAATTTTAATTCTATGGTAAAGTTTTTGAGATATTTACGAATAACGGTTTTTCAAAAAAAAAAAAAAAAAATAAATAGATAAAAAAAATTGGGTCCACTTAATCATATATATCCCAAGAACAAGTTGAGCAATTCCAAAACGGTTGGAAGCTTTTAAAAGGCAATAAAGTTCGCTATAAACCGTGCATACAACAGTTTTTGCTAGGCCCCGCAGATTCAAAGATAACGCACAATCATTTCGGATTTTTTCCATTTTTTTTTGTAACAATATAAAAAAATTTGTATTTTGCGAGGAAGGATCTCGAAAACTTTTTACACCTAAATTATTAAATCTTAGAGTTTATATAACAGTACTAATTGTTCTAACAAAAAGCGTGGTAAATTTTGATGGTATAATTAAGAACATTTAGGACCTCCTGTTCTTGCTATCACAATGTAACACGCTTTTATTAGAACAATTAGGACTGTGATATAAACTGTAAGATTTAATAATTTAGGTGTAAAATTTTAATGTTAAAAATATATATTTAAGTACAATATAGAATGTTTTTGTCGCAGACCAAGAAGCCTAATTATCGTTAAAGGTTACAAAGAACTTATAAAGTGTTATATTTCTTTACAGCAAATTAATTTTTATTTTTTAGTTAATTTTATTAACCAATAATAAAAGCTTATTTTTAAAAAAGTTTTATTTCTTTTAATTTTATTTTTTACTGTTTAGTTCGGTATATTAACATGTAATAAAAGTTTGCTCTTAGAAAGGCTCGTTTCTTAAATTTAATTTAAATATAAAATTTTTTTAATTTTTAGTAGGGTAAAATATTGTTTAAATTAGTTTTATAATCTTTACGTTAATTGTAACGTTTCTCATCCTATCCAATTCTTTTAATGCATTAACATTACAAGGTTTCTTCGAAGTCAACTTTGAAGAGTCAAGTTCTTCGATTCGAATGTTAACTAACTTAAAATCATATTTTATTTTGACTTTGCCTATGTCACGTTCAGTTTACAACTACTCATTGCAGATATCTGCTCTGTTTTAAAATAAAATTCCAACTTTCGCTTAGCTAAAATTCCACCGCCAAAAATCTGTAAAACAAAATCAAGTGCGCAGAGAAGTATGCAACATTTAGCGATAACAGCCTAACTTCTACGTTCGTTGTATACACGAAACAAACCGAAGTTACCTGCGTTCTTGAGGACTTAGGCTTTTATGCCAAGGTTAGCACAAATCTGTACCGATAACTCTGTTATCGATTAATTTATACAATTCTCGCAAAGCAATATTGCATTGTCATCGGAGTTACACATGTATGCAAAAAATTTCAGCTCAATCGGACTCCGGGAAGTGTATCAAATTAAACTTGCAAGATTTGATTACATACAACAGCCAAGTGAAACTAAATAAAAGCTTATAAAAAGAAATAAAAAGATGATACAAAAATTGTAAGGACTGCCTTTATATAAATGGACCAAAAAATAGAAAGCAATTTTTCCTTTAATACAGACATAATCTTGTTGACTTTTGACTAAAAAACTTTAACAATAGCTCTTGAAAATAATTTTGGGATTTAAAACTATAAAGGTGGAGCGCAATCTTTCCATTTAAGGCAAACCATGTACTTGGGATTAACTAATTGATTATTTAAAATTTAAGCACGCGCTCTACATTTATAATTTTAAATCCCAAAATTCTTTTAAAAGAGCTATTGTTAAAGTTTTTTAGTCAAAATTCAACAAAATTATGTCTGTATTAAAGGAAACATTGCTTTCTATTTTTTGGGCCATTTATATAAAGGTAATCCTTAAAATTTTTTTATCATATTTTTATTTTCACTTTTTTAGTGCTGCATACAAAAAGGCATTCGGAATTTTGGGTTCTGACTCACGGCCCAAGTTTCAAGTCTCTATCTCACCGGGAAGTTACTTAAAAATCGATCGCAAGATTCTCTGCGTTTTTCAGGGATTTTCGTTTATCACGATTCGTCTGCCACCTGGCGGCATTTTGTTTTCCACAAATTGTAGTGCCATCGACTCGCAAGTTATGTGCTAAGTTTCAAGTCTCTGGATCACCGAGAAGTTAGTTAAAAGTCGATCGCAAAACTTTCATTTTAAAATTAATTTTCTGTATATCTCGATCCGTGCGCCATCTAGCGGATTTTTTTCATTTGTATTGTAATGTCTCCCAGATCTGAACTATGCTCTAAGTATCAAGTGTTTTTAGTCGCCAAGGCTATTTAGTCGCCACTACTTCCTATGGGCATTTCTCTCCGTTCCCTTTCAGCATGCATTAATTTCGTCATTACTTAGAGGCCATCTTGCTCCCAGCAGTCCAACAATCTATTTGTCCAAAGATTCGTGGAACTAAATTCTCAATGGAAGGCACCTCTCCAAAAACTCTGTGTACAGTGAGTATTTCTTCGTAAAAACGAGGGCAGTGCAACATTACTTGTTCTGCGCTTTCCAGTTCGGAGGGACAGTGTGGACAGAAAGGACCCTCCTCTATCGCACGCTTATATAGATATTCCTTGAAGCCGCCGTGCCCGCTCAATATCTGTGTGAGGTAACATAGTTCGTCGTGTTTTCGCTCATACCTCTCCGCTATATTCCGAAATAGCATGAAGGTCCAGCGCCCTTTTCTCGATTCTTCCCACCGTTCTTGCCATCTAACTATTGTTCGTGACCTAGCGTTTTTCTTAGCATCTGCAGATGGTCGGCTCATTCCAATTCCATACAGATCGCCATTTCACCTGAGAGTAGATCTACTGAGATTTTCCTCAATAAAACATGGATCGCGTCGTCGGACAACGTCCGGTAAGTACATACTATTCGTATAGCAGTAATGCGGCAGGCTGCCAGTATATCTTTTTGCTGGACCATTTTAGATCCGTTCCATACTGGTGTTGCATATAATATTATAGAGCTGGTTACGTTGGATAATAGCTGACGGGTAGCTTCCCCTGGGCCGCCGATGTTCATTATTCGCGTTAGAGCTCCACTAACTCTAGAAACTTTCTCCCCCACGCTCTGAAGTGCTTCTTTAAAGTTAGTTTTGAGTAAATGATTGCTCTAGATATTTCAAGGAAGGCCTTGAATTTATTTCACAATTTCTTATGGTTAGGACTAACTCATCCACAGTCCGCTTTGAGCTCACCAAAACGCCCCAGCGGGTTAGGGGCTTAGAATATACCCGCGGTAGGTATGCTTGTCGTAAGAGGCGAATAAAATACCGGATTCAAGGGGTTTGTGTAGCGAGCCCTTTCAGGTTTCCAGCGCAATACATAGCCTCTCCAAACCCAATTGTCAACCTCACCTATCCGTGGCGAATCCTGTTCCATTAACAGCCGGGCCTCTGGCGACCCGAACTCTTCATGGATCTAGGGGGTGGGAGGGCGGTATGGTTTAGAACAATGAGAGGGCATAGGATGCTGACAGGGGAATCCAATATTCAGAGTCAAATACCTGGGACTCGCAGTTGAGGAAAACAGACTCCCCATAGTGCCACAAGTCACTCTGGCACAATTTAGAACTGAATATTGTTTAAACCCTTACTTATCCAGAATCAGTCTCGACATACATCTTGCATGTCTTGCATGTAATGTATGTTCACATGTTACCAACCATCCTTTTAGTTGCGAAGTAGAACCAACACTTCTAATAGCCATGTCTCTTGGGTCCACCCCTATTGAAACTGCAATTTTCCTTGGACTACCACTTGATGCGGTAAAGCACTGTTATAGGAAGAATAAGAAGAAGATCTCAGTAGAAGTTCGCCATTAAGCAACTAGGATTTGATATTACTTTAAATCGTTCCATAACCTTGAATTGCAGTATGCACGCTTGCGAAAAGCTACTAACCCAGAGTAGCTTTATTTCAAAATGAGAGTGAGACTCCATCCAAACAACTAGAACAAAGACTACACCTTCACACGCACGAGGCATTTCAAACGTTTGCAAGTAAAACGCCCCTGTGCATACAAACACTTCCAGTGATATCCTTGCCACTTGCCGTTAGCCACAAAAGCAGTGACCGAAATTAGAGGATTTGCGTTGCTCAATCTCGGTACTCAGCAATTTGGTGCGACAAAAAACCACGTAAGCACCCAACTATGTAGATACATATGTGTTTGAATTCTCAAGTTCATATACTATACTAGTTTACCCCAATCAACCAAATTAGAAGCGCTCCGAGCAAGAGTAAAATAAATTATATGTAAGGCACGATAACCTCCGAGGAGCTTTTAGGCCGAGCTTCTCTTCCAATTTGCGCGTGCTCCTTTTAATTTTTCTTACAAATTGGCGGGACGGGACCTACTTGTTTTATGTCCATTCCGAACTGCATCTGCAAGGCAGATGAGTTTTCACTGAGAGATTTTCATGGCAGAAGTACACTCGGAGTGCTTGCCAAACACTGCCGAGGGGCGACCCCGTTCGAAACATGTTCTTCTAATTGAAAAGACCTGTTTCTAAAATTTTCATGTTGCTTTGTCCGGGGGTGAACCCAGAATCTGCGGCGTGGTAGGCGGGGCACGCTACCATCACCCTACGGCGGCCGGTGAGCAAGAGTAAAAAGAAAGAGGCTACCTCAGTAGCAGCACTGGGAGGTAAATTTTACAATATCATCAGTCCGAAAAGTTGCTTAAGAATTACGTTTTCTTATATATTAAGGATGCTTTTAGAGGTCCTTAGCGTTGTTGGAGTTTAAAGGCTTAGTGCCGAGAGGCCTGTTTGTGCACCTTGAAAATCCCTTTAAGAAACTTTGAATTTTTAGTAAATATCACGGACGAATTAAAATTTCAGCTGTAGGCACTTGTGTAGAGAATTCCGATATCTCATTTAAAGCCACCTAAAACATAATTTTTCCTTAAATGTTTATTATGGCAATCCTTCCTAAGAGGATATGCGCACCGCACAGGGAGTTCTAATTATGCACATTGTAGGTCTCCTTTGTAGGATGGGTGTTGACTGTTTGTGTTTGCAGTACAAATATAAATACATATATTAGGGTGTCTGTCATACCGTTAAGGTATTTGTTCTTCAAAACTAAACCAAGTTTATTTTTTATTTTATACCTTTATATTAAGTCGTTTTCATGTTTGTCCCCTCATTTCCATACGAATTTTTGACCCACGGAAAAGTATTTATTTTAAAATGGAAATCGACCTATCGACTTTTAACTAACTTCTCGGTGATCCAGAGACTTGAAACTTAGCACATAATTTGCGAGTCGATGGCACTACAATTCGTGGAAAACAAAATGCTGCCAGGTGGCAGAAGAATCGAGATAAACGAAAATCCGTGAAAAAACGAAGGGAATTTTGCGATCGATTTTAATGTAACTTCCCGGTGAGCTAGAGACCTGAAACTTGGGCCATGAGTCAGAACCCGGTAAGAAAACAAGTTTTAATTTGGGAACCTTTCAATCCATATTTAACTAACTTCCCGGTTACCTAGAGACTTGTAACTTGGCACTTATTTAGAGGCCTGGTGAAAATACAACTTGTAGAAAACAAAGTTCCGTTAGGTGACGCGCTGTCAAGATAACTGCAAATCTTTTAAAAACGGGGGGAATATTGTGATCGATTTTTAAGTAACTTCGCGCTGAGCTAGAGACTTGAAACTTGGGCCGTGAGTCACTAAAAAAGTTAAAATAAAAAGATGATAAAAAAATGTTAAGGACTACCTTTATATAAATGGACCAAAAAATAGAAGGCAATTTTTCCTTTAATACAGACATAATTTTGTTGAATTTTGACTAAAAAATTTAACAATAGCTCTTGTAAAAGAATTTTGGGATTTAAAAATGTAAAGGTAGAGCGCGTGCTTAAATTTTAAATAATCAATTAGTTAATCCCAGGTACATGGTTTGCCTTAAATTGAAAGATTGCGCTCCACCTTTATAGTTTTAAATCCCAAAATTCTTTTACAAGAGCTATTGCTAAAGTTTTTTAGTCAAAATTCAACAAGATTATGTCTATATTAAAGGAAAAATTTCCTTCTATTTTTTGGTCCATTTATATAAAGGTAGTCCTTAAAATTTTTTTATCATCTTTTTTTCATATTTCAAATAACTTATGTTTAAACTTTTATTCTAAAGGCTGATAACAGCTCTCATATATCACCTTAGAACTCGTTTCTCATTAAAACACTGGAACGGCTTATTGACCTGTGCGTATGAAACAGCATTCTTCGGGGACTACTATCGGCTTCGTAGCATGCTGGTTGTAAGGACAGGTCAACGGAAAGAGCTCGCCATTCCAAGCAAAATATAGGCGTGGCTTCTGCAGAAAAAATATGCTCTTGGTTCCTTTCTTGGCATTTAAAAAGCGTTTAAAAATTCCCTGCCTGGGGACACTGGTTATATCCTGGTAGGCTTGTGAGTCGAGGAGGCTATGGTCAAATTCATTAATAAACTTGTTTGCAACAAAATTGTCACATCGGAGTGTGAAGAGGCTAAAACCGGGAAAAACGTATGCAGAATTATGCCAAGGGAATTGTTATATCTCCTCTACTCTTGGATGTGGCTCTAAACGAGCATCTGGGAGAGCTAGAAGGCATCAGTTTTCGAATGGTGGCCAGCAATTACTGTCAGAGGTATATTTCCATACACTCTGCCTGATAGTTTACAGGGTTGTCTGGACTGGATGGGCTGAGCCATATGAACTGGCAAACAATACTGCAAAAACTGAGCTGTTTCTTTTAACGAGGAGATACGAGATTCCCTCTTGTACTGCTGCAGGGTGGCCATCGCTTCTCGCCAAGGGTGGTATAACGGTTTCATAAAATTACAGTCCAACCGATTCTCCTCTATAGGGTAGGTTTATGGTGGGAAGAGAATAACCGGTTAACGTTATTTGTTGTGCGCTCAATGGTGGTATGGAAATGGTTGACCTTGCTTGCGGTTCGGGAGCAATATTTTAATACTAATATCATCTGGATCCCGGGACATACACGCGGCAATTATCACACTGACCTCCTAGCGTGCAAATGTACAACTGAACTGAACGTAGGTGGATATAGGAAATACAGAGATGGGCCTCGAGTAAGCTAAGCAAATTCTGGGCGAATACTACCTCGCCGAAACTGAAAAGCAAGCGGTCTGCTAAAATAATTTGGTTCACCAAGGTTCATCTACCAATGGTGATTGGAAATTTGACGGATCACTGTTCAATCGGAGTCCATGCGGTATGTCTTAATATAGTGAAAATCTCCTGGAGCAGTAGCTGACAATTTCTTATTTGTAGAACACAAAGTAAAAGAAAACCAGTGAATTCAGGTTCTTAGAATGTCTCTCCTGGACATTTCCGCAAAACTATCCAAGCGCAGAACATCAAAAACATCCCCAATAGATGTCAAATAAACATATCCCTAACTTTAGATCCGATTGGCACCCTCTTTTCCGATATTTATATCATTTAGTGTGGTGCTGGATTTTCGGTTTTCATCTCTTTCATGGAGCTTCACTAAAATGAAACTAGCACTTCCTAGAGGAAGGATTCTCATCTCTTTCAATTTTGTCAAAAACGCAAGTTTCAGGGATGTATTTGAGACCGGAGCAAGAAACCCCTCTCTAAAGTTTTAATCTTTCGATGCAGGTTTATATTCTGTAGAGAACTGTATGGGTTCGGCGAGATACTTCGATCATGAGTTGGCTCTTCGGGTAGTTCTTGATTTTAGTTCAGGGTATATCAGCTGCTGCAAATACACATCATTGTAATCATTAACACCTTTAAAAGACTCTATATACATACATTCGCCATTCTTAATCTTAATGAGGTAAGACATCTATTTATTGTAATTTATTGAGCTATTTTTGAATCCCTAGGTAAAGTTTGCGAGGTTTACAGAATTCATGCAACTGGTGTGCCTCCAAGCTGCGCTGAGCTGAGTGCTGGATATTATACAGATATGCGATAGAAAATATAGGGAAAATTTCCTTCTATGGCCATCGCACAGACGCACAGCATAATAACTGCTTTCATTCAGACATGAAAAGACAAAATTGTTAAAAACGGTTTGTTTATAGATATGAGATGGACATTACTAAAGGTTCCTTCCGTGAAATTGAAACTGCAGTGATTATACAAATTTTATAAATATAAAAGAACTATTCAGACTTTCCCAAGAGGTAGAATCAATTTGAGACTATACATTCTTACACAGAAACTTTTCAAAAACCGCATTGGGCCTCTTTGATACGAAATATAAAACCAACTTCAAAAATTTTGGGCAGCCTAATGCATGTATATTCTGTATCTTGAATGCAAATGTGTGTATGCAACTTATTCGTGGTACTGCAATAAGCGCAATCAACATTGCAATTAATTACCCAACGGTAAGCAAAGAGCGGAGCTTTGTTTATTCTTTGTTACTCTGCTTTGGCTAATTAAAAATTAAGCACATTGTGCATCCAAACACAAGTAAAAGCTTACATTTCATTCATATAAGTAACAGCAATAACAACAATGTACTAACTAACGCTAAGCGACGTTTGGAAGAGTTGTTGTATTGTGGCTCTTTGAAATACCCTGCAGAAAAATTCTGCGATTAGCCTGTGAAGAGATTCATAGCGATTACCTTCTAATAGGATTGCATTGGGGTTAAAAGAATAAACTACGAAATTTTGTTGAACCGAAAATCTAAGGCTGCTCGAATTTCGTTTTATATTAATGACACATATCGCCTAAGCGCTTCTGACTGTTTCGTAACAAGTCAAGCCAGTTTACCCGTTTCACGATAACAGACGGCAGTTGGGAGCACTAACGTATATCAAGTATTACTCCTTTTGCCTTACCTAACTCTGTGCAGGTCTATCAGTTCCTCTGCCAAATACGGGTGGCGATTGAAATAATCTTTTGGACGCATTGTCTTCATCCTATCGCATTAATGACCCAGCCTGCAAAGCTTTTGAGCACTTACTCGTTGCACATTTTTCATATTTGCATAAAGCTCATATAGCTTATCCTATACTCGCCGTCGGCATCACGGATAGAACCATAAATCTTGCGGAGATGTTTTCACTTGAGCACTCGAAGAGTCATCTTATCTTCTCTCCACGCGGTCCATGATCACATGCCGTATGTCAGTACAGGTATGATAGGCGAATGCTCCATCATAAGTTTTAAAAAATCGAACGAAAGGGAGTCAGCTTTTCAGAAGCCTCATTTGTTTTCGAATGGCTTGGAGAGGTTCTTTCCAATCCGCACGGAGCTGGAGGTATTGATAAACGTTATTTGGTAGAGCCATATTAATTTTGCATACAAAGCGGCATACATGGAACTCTTTTTAGCGTTGTCAAAGACTGTTTTGAAGTCGACAAGAAAATATTGAGTGTCGGTTATCTTACTGCGAGCCTTCTCCAATATTAGGCGCATCGTGAAGATTTCGTTTGTGCTACATTGGTCGCTAGTATGTCATTAATCGCATCCAAGACTTTGGACCTACTGTCATTTATAAAAGTTTGCTTCGATTACGGATCATAAAACGTAATACGGCCCAAATCTGACACCGCACTGATAAGGTCCAATCAGTTGGTTGATTTTGGTATTTCGGACAGGACGCTAGTTTTCGCTGAGAGCTTTTCATGGCAGAAATACGCTCGGAGTGCTTGCCAAACACTGCCGAGGGGCGACCCCGCTTAGAAAAATTTTCTTCTAATTGAAAAAAACTTCTTTCTAAAATTTTGATGTTTCTTTGCCCGGGACGTGAACCCAGATTCTTCAGTGTGGATGGCGGAGCACGCACACACCACGGCAGTCGCTCAGTATTATTTAATTATAATGGCGGGGGCAATCAGCAGATGTATTTTCTTGATTCTCATTCAAGGAGGTATTGCCCTTATTTCAAGGTAACGTCTTCGTTTTTATTTAATCATTCCTGTTCTAATTCCTTTTATTGCTCCTTTTATTGCTTCCTATGATTTTTCGCCGTTGTTTTCTTATTCGATTCCTATTCCTATTACCATCTAATTCTAATTCCGGTTCTTATTCCTATTCCTATTTTCCTATTCCCATTACTCCGCATCCATCTCCTTCTCTCTTTCTTCTACTGCCTCTTACCTCACTATCCTACTTTCTCTCCCGCGTTTGTATGATCCCTATATCAATTATTAGATAGTTAGGGGGCCGCCATGCTGTGATGGTGGCGCGTTCTGCCCAACACGCCGAATATCCTGGGTTCACGCCCCAGGAAAAGCAACATCGAAAATCTTTTCTAAGCGGGGTCACTCCTTGGCAGCAATTTGGCAATCACTCCGAGTGTATTTCTGCCATGTAAAACTTCTCAGTGAAAAGTCATCTACATTGCAGATGCTCTTCAGAGTCGGCTTAAAACATATAGGTCCCGTCCCGCCAAGATGCTCGGCCTAAAATCTCTTCGGGGGTTATGGCGCCTTAAATTTATTTACTTTTTTGTTTAGTCCCGAATGCTTTCCAGACTAGTCGCATTAATTGCAGGGAATGATAGTATGTATACATGTATGTATGTAGCACAAATCACAGAACAAGAGTACTGAAAGTGGTGTTGACGCTACGCTCGTCGTGTGGCAAGCGAATTGTGGCTGCCACAATGGCAATACAACAACACCACATGGCTATGGGGATGCATTATTTAAGAGCTGCAAGCAGACAAACAGCTTTCAGCGACTGGGCACAGATAGTGGTATTCCTACTTACACAATTAAATTTCACATAAACTGAGCTTTAATTTAATCGAATGTATTATAAAGTGTAAAAGTTTTTAATGTGAATGGGGTGTAAGTAGTAACACCTAGTATTTTATTGTTGTTGTTATTTGTTTGCTTGGAAAAATAATTTTGGAAATGAACTTTGTAATTTAATTATTAAATATTTCTTAGGGGATTGAATAAAGGACTTAAATCCTCTGACAGTTGCCAAGTACATTTAGATAGATAGTAAGATGAAGAGAGATGATAGGAAGTAGATGTGCTTCTGGCTAGGTAGTTAAATACTTAATATCACCTTGTTCCTGCCCTCTTGGAAAGGTTGGCAATGTAGTAAGATGGAGGTTGTTTCGTTAGGCACATTCCATATATACTCGAATAGTAACTCAAGGTTTTGGTTGTGTTAAGGGCTTGCGATCTAAAGAAATCATTCTTTTTTATAAATGGCACAAAAGGCCTCGATGAGTTAAAACCATTTTCCAAGTACCAAGTAAGACATTGACCTATAACGTCCGCATCTTAATTAGGCTTGTAGGCCTGCCCAACGTATGGAGTATTCATACAGTTAAAACGGACTATATATCCCCTATGGCAATTTCCGTTGCAAACTACATACCAAATCGTGTTATGTGGTAAGAAGCAAATAAAAGAAGGAGACAACTTTTTCGCAGGTTCCAAAGAGAGGTTATCATGAATGGGTTTTGAAGTTGGATGGAAATATTGCCAAATTCTTAAGGACACTCCGATATGCTTGCAACTATTAGGTGAACAATTTATTGATAGCTGCTGAAATAACCGGTAGTAAAACTTCCATCTTCATTAATGGCCAAGCAGTTCTTAGAACACACAGATCTACAAAACTAATATCGAGCCTGTTTCGGTACTATAGAAATAAGCAAGAATACCCTAACATTAAGAGAACTGAGACTATCGATTTCTCTGCTTTTAATGTCGCAAGATCAGAGGAACATCACTGACTTAACGAAGTAAATCGGGGTTAAGGGGGTTGTTCGTTCATGTTGTTGTGCTAATAAAGCTTCGCTACATACAATACGAGCGACCACTCGCAAATTGTCGTGAAAGTCTTCTAACGCAATCCAAGGTAACAAGCAGTTTTAACAGGGTTGGACTAAGGATGCTGCTTTTAGAGGCGTAGGTTCCGCATTACACTGGAAAAGATGGTCGGTGTCATGGGGGCATATCGCATGTAGGACATACCTTTGTGGGGGTTGATTCCGGACAAATAAGAGTTCAACCAATTACACTATACACAACGAAGTTGGGCCAAAGTGACTCGTGTTTAGCTTAGTAGTTTGCTTTCCTCTTATTTTGCAAAGATTGGATAGTGTAATGTAATAATGGGGCTCAACGGGCGTAAACTAGCAAAGATGTTTACTGATTCTGTATCGAGTAAGCTTAGTGACCCGTTTTGCTTATATAGATCAAAGGGCTGGGTAAGCAGGTGATGGATCTCATAATAGTTCTTCAGTAGATGTTTCCTTATCCCTCTTGGAGGTGGGGATAGAACCAGCAGTTGTTTTCTGCGGTGTCCAGGTTTGTGACAATTTTGCAAAACAGCCTGCTCAGAAAATCTTTATGCTCTTTTATGTTGAAATCTATAACCTTACCATGTAGATAATGCTCAGGCGTCATAAGAAAGGATCCTGTAGCAGGTCTGAGTACAGCATTTTGGCACACCTACAATTTTTTCATTGTGTGTTTTTTAGACCAGGTGAAGAGAATGACAACGCGTATCACATGCGCCTCCGGCCAACTGCTTTGTAAGTTACTAACAGCATTTCTTTATCTTTTCCCCAAATTCTGCCTGATACAACTTCGGGGACATGCGCTTTGAAGGTAGGAGTGTTACCGGACGTTCCACATTGGGGATTGAGCACTAATTTCATTCAAAACCACTTACAGGTTCGAAAAATCAACCGATTGCAAAAATGTTTACACAGAAATTTTCGTAATTGAATTCTGAAGAGACTCACATCGCTTGATTCTTCAAATTAATTTGTTTATTAAACAATTAGTTGCAAAATAGCCTATGCTTTGCAGAACTTTATATTATAATACGTATGTATCATTTTCGTGACATACAATTTTTGCTCTTAAGAGACAGTAGTTATTGCTAATTGACATTCGTTTTGCAAACTTAATTTGCTTAAACAATTTTTTAAAGAACATTTTGCAAAATTGTTTTTTTTTCTAAATTTTTTTTTCTAATTAATTTTAAAAATCGGGCGATGTGAGTCTCTTCAGAATTCAATTACAAAAAATTCTTTACAAAAATGATTAAAATCGGTTAATATTTGTGATATGTGGGTGGTTTTAAAAAGTTCGTCCCCAATGTGCGTTCCCACTTCGATCTTTGGGTGAGTGACAGTTGGTAGCGTAATAAGTCGACGTAACATCCACTATTTGCGTCATATGAGCCTTCCACGTCGTAACCAGAACGTCCGTGGATTTGATCGGTGATAGTACTAGGTTGAGGGAGGTGAAGAAATCAGTTGGGCTAGTTGAATAGATATTTATTTTATAAATTAATTCGTCTATTGAAGGGCCTGGTCTTGTTGCTGTTATCGCGCAGTCGTCGGCATAGGTAATGAAAGCATCTCCTTGTGATGGCGGAGGCAACTTTGATATGTGGAAAATAATAAACGTCGGGACAGGACACCAATCTGTGGCACTCCTGTTTAATTCTCCTCGGTTTTGAGGTGTCGCTTCTAAAATGAACCGACACACGGTGGGGTATTTGATCAATCTAGCTGGCCAAACTAAACTGCAGATAACTGCTGTTCAAAAGCAGTTGTCTCCCTTCATAGTTATGAAAGGAATTATTTGACAGAAAATTCACGGTGTTCCTCGCAGAATTTTTATGGATCGGGCCCCCGGTTTCGGATGAACCGGAATTACATGTGATATGTCAATATGGGTATCAAACGAAAGGGATTTTAATCCCAATTTCTATTCACATTTAGGGTTGCCATCTCACCTTCTTTTTTATATTTCTTTATATATCCACTACCATCTCGGAAACGGGTTAACCGATTTGAATCAAATTTCGTACATCGGTGTAGTATTACATTTTAAGACTTTTCACCTAGGTGTTGCCACTGAAGATGTTTTCACAAGGTTGCCACCTTTTGCCAATAAGGGTATCAGTCTCTTACAAAATTGATCACCGCTCAAAAAATTGCGGGTATGCGCAGCCGTTTTTATACCTTTCATGAAAATGAAATGGTATATTAATTTCGTCACGAAACCGAAAATTGTAAGTCCTTAAAGGAAAATAGATAGACCCACCATTAAGTATACCGAAATAATCAGGTTGAAGAGCTGAGTTGATTTAGCCATGTCCGTCTGTCCGTCTGTCCGTCTGTCTGTTTGTATGCAAACTAGTCCCTCAATTTTTGAGATATCTTGATAAAATTTGGTGAGCGGGTGTATTTGGGTGTCCGATTAGACATTTGTCGGAACCGACCGGATCGGACCACTATAGCATATATCCTCCATACAACCGATTTTTCAGAAAAAGAGGATTTTTGTAATATCTTACCCAATTTAACAGATTGAAGCTTCAAACTTCACCATATACTTTCGTATATTGCACATATTGTTGCCAGAAAAAATTGATGAGATCGGTCGTATATATAGTATATATCCCCCACAACCGATTGTTCAGATAAGGAACTTTTCGTAATTACTGCCCCATTTTAAGAGCTAGAGGCTTCAAATTTCAACGAATGCTTAGGTATATAGCATATATTGTTGTCTGAAAAAATCATAAAGATCGGTGGTATATATAGTATATATATGGTGGTATATATAGTATATATATATAGTATATATATATATATTTTTGGCAAGTTTTAGCCCCATTTTAACAGCTAGAAGCTTCAAATTTCATCAAATTTCATCAACTAGTTACGTTTACGTCATATATTGTTGAAATACGTGATTCGTAGTCATAGTTTTTACACGCAGACCACGAAAAACCAGAAACTTTGCATCCTCACACAAAGTACCTACCTGTTTTTTATTTTATATTTATCTTAAAAATCGTTAAGGTATGCAGATCTGTTCACTATATATTTCTTATCTTATACATCCGATTATTCGGAGATTACGAACGGGATAAGATTATTGTTCAGCCCCATTCATGAAAGGTATGAGGTCTTCGGCACAGCCGAAGACAGTCCCGTTCTTACTTGTTATTATTAAACTTTGAAACAAACACAAGCTTATGTATCGCCAAAAAATTACTGACATGATATGCCATGAAAAAAAGATATATCTTTTTGTTTGCAAGGTTTTTAAAAAAATTAATATTGAAAATTGCTAGTATTACAAGTAGAACAACTCAGTTAAAAAATGCGATACAAAAAGTATAACATATTAATTAAAAACACATTTACTTGTCCTAAAAGAAAATGTAAGTAGATTTGATTAAGGCTAAACAAGCGAACACGTGTTTCGGTTAGAAGTGTATATTAATCCAAAAATACATCGAACTGCACACAATTTTTATACAATTTTAGATCTGCGCGGCCAGCTCCGTTGACGTTGCAGACGGATTTTGGGGTATGTATACTATTAAGTGGACATCTAGAAACGCCAGGGAGTATATTTAAAAAAATTGGAATATTTTGAAAAATCGACTTTTGGCCAGCTAAACTTATGAGATAACCCACCGTGCGATGCTTGCCGACCATTCCGAAAATTTACGGTCCATATTTTTGGACAAGAGATAAGGGATCAACCTTCAATGTCTCGGAGTAGTCTGTCGTGGTTGACTGTGTCAAAAGCTTTTGAAAGGTCAAACGACACAAGCACCGTCCTATGATGGGCTTTTTGCTGCTTTGCTCCATAATTTATTTGAATTTTGATGCCATTTAGCGTGGTGGTAGTGCTTTGCAGATTCTTAAAGCCATGCTGATAGGTAGCTTTGCGAAGGTTAGCAGTAAAACGAGGGAGCAGGACGATTTCCAACGTCTTCACTACTGGCGAGAGAAGTGATATCGGTCGATATAGCCCACCTTTGTTAGGTTTTCTAAGTTTTAGAAGGGAAGTTATCATTGCCATTTTCCATTGTTGGGAATGACAAAGGACTTTGATGAAAAGTTGAGCACGGTCGTCAGGTAGCTTACTCCCTCATCGCCAAGGTGTTCCAGCATTTGTATGGGTATTCGCTCTGGACCTATTGATTAAGAGGGTTTGGTTTTTTAATGGCTTCTTGTGGAAGTGATTGTGACGAGCGGCAAGCCAAGCTTGTGCTTATGTGGTCGTCTACTCGTCTGCACGACGTCTCGCCTTGTCGTCTAAAGAATGCAGTACAAAATGCCGGCAGAAAGCGCTAACGCATTTTTTGGAGCTCGACAGAGATTACAGTTGAGGTTCCTGATGTGAGGGTCTGTAGGGTCGATTTAGTTTTTCTACAAGCCGAAGTTGACGTGATGATTGTGCGGAGCGTGCGCTCGCTTACCGGAGATCAGTCGGAATGGAGAGAGCAGCGAAAGATTGATTAATGAAAGTTGTATAGTCTTCTCAATTTGCTTGCTAAAATTAATAAAAGTCCGACTCTAAGAGGTGATGAAATTTGCTGATCGCTGTACTGTGAGAAGTACGAGCAGGTGGTCTGATGTTAAGGTAAGCAACGGCTGCCATACAACGCAGTTTATTTATAGGTACTGCGCTGACAACGGAAACGTCTGGCGATCTGTAACAGTTATCTGCGTTTCGAGTGTGGGCATCGCCATTTATAGCGCAGAAACGCGTGTTGTTGTTGTGTTAATGATAAAGATACTCCCCGAAGGTTTTTGGGGAGCGTTATCGATGTAGATGGCCCTTTGCCGGTATGGGATCCGGTAGGTTCCGCTAACAAAGCACCATTAAGGTAATAGCCCGATCATCTCGGTAACGGTTAACATGACTACATTCAACCCCCTGGGCCATCCCGGCCCCACCCAATATTACCCTGAGGAACTTAGAGTCGCCAGAACCTCGCCGACTATATATATGGCACATTCATATTTGTAACATTTAGGTGAGGTTGACGTTGCGGAAGCTAGTATTTTGTATTTGCTGTGCTTTCTCCCTGCCTGTGGTGTCAGGGCTGCATACCTTAAGGCGCAAAGCAAGGTTTTGTTCCTGTTAACGTGACATGTTAGTGTAATGTTGTTTTTGTCAAGTTTCACTACTGAGAGTATTCGAGAAAATTGGAATTCACTAATAACCTTTCAAGTTTACTTCATTTAAATTTCCAAGGAAAATATGAAAACGCCACTGAGTTCCTTTTGAGCTTCGTTAAATAAAACAAAATGTGAGTTAAATTAATCGCTTCAATAAGCTGCAAATACTTTCAACACGCACACAATTATATGGAAAAAGGAACTGTACACAAATATTCACAAGCAATTTGAAGTGTCCTAACCAATGCTTACCACTCTATTAACACTCTTCCTACCCATCTGTTGTGCTGATTCCCTATTGAATTATGTACATGCTTCACAGAAGTTGGGCGTATTTTTCAAGTATTTGTATTAATGGCGTCTGGCTCGTTAGTTAACAAAATAAAAATAAATAGATTTAGACATAACAAGAATATCGACAAAATAAAAAGCAAAAAAAAAATAAAAAAAATTTCGACTTAATTTGTTTCTCAATTTGTGCTGGCGCCATTTGGCTTCATTCGCCCGCACAAAGGTTCACACGTGCACACACACACACAATCACAACGATGTCTATTTTTGTATAAAATTTGTTTGTTTATTTTTGTTATACTCACACCTTTCCAATTTACTTTCTTGCCACTGTATGAAGGGTATGTGGCACTTTGCCGTGCATGAGTCGACGCGTGTTCGTACGCACTTGGGCACGTGACTCTTTAAAGAATGTTTTTGTATGCTCATTTGAATTTCTTCTTATTTCTTTTAAAAAGCCCATCCACTTTCTGATAGAAAAAGCATATGACGCAGACTTTCATACGCACATAAATAAATTATAGAATTATCGTTTTCATGTTAAGTGAGTTGTAATGATTTGCTATTCAAAACAAGTAAGGAAGGCTAAGTTCGGGTGTAACCGAACATTACATACTCAGCTGAGAGCTTTGGAGACAAAATAAGGGAAAATCACCATTTAGCAAAATGAACCTAGGGTAACCCTGGAATGTGTATGACATGTGTATCAAATGAAAGGTGTTAATGATTATTTAAAACGTAGTGGGCCTTAGTTCTATAGGTGGACGCCTTTTCGAGATATCGCAATAAGGGTGGACTAGGGGTGACTCTAAAATGTGTTTGTACGATATGGGTATCAAATGAAAGGTGTTAATGAGTATTTTAAAATGGAGTTGGCCTTAGTTCTATATGTGAAGGCGTTTTCGAGATATCGACCAAAATGTAGACCAGGGTGATCCAGAACATATTCTGTCGGGTATCGCTAATTTATTTATATATTTCATACCACGAACAGTATTCCTGCCAAGATACAAAGGGCTTTTGATTTCGCCCTGCAGAACTTTTTCATTTTATTCTACTTAATACGGTAGTTGCCACTCCCATTTTACAAAGTTCTTTCTAAAGTTATATTTTGCGTCAATAAACCAATCCAATTACCATGTTTCATCTCTTTTTTCATATTTGGTATAGAATTATGGCATTTTTTTTCATTTTCGATATCGGAAAAGTGGGCGTGGTCATAGTCGTATTTCAGCCATATTTTATATCAAGATAAAGTGACTTCAGATAAGTACGTGAACTAAGTTTAGTTAAGATATATCGTTTTTTGCGCAAGTTATCGAGTTAACGGCCGAGCGGAAGGACAGACCGTCGACTGTGTATAAAAACTGAGCGTGGCTGCAACCGATTTCACCCATTTTCACAGAAAACAGTTATCGTCATAGAATCTATGCACGTACCGAATCTCACGAGGATTGGTAAATTTTTGTTCGACTTTTGGCCTTAAAAGTATTCTAGACGAATTAAATGAAAAAGGGTGGAGTTACGCCCATTTTGAAATTTTGTTGCACCATATCATTACTGGAGTCGAATGTTGACATAATTTACTTTTATACTGTAAAGATATTAAATTTTTTGTTAAAATTTGACTTAAAAAAATTTTTTTTTAAAAGTGGGCGTGTTGTTCGTCATCCGATTTCACTAATTTTTATTTAGCGCACATAGAGTAATAGGAGTAACGTGCCTACCAAATTTCATCATGATATCTTCAACTACTGCCAAATTATAGCTTGCAAAACTTTTAAATTAAAAATAAAAATAAATGTAAGGCGCGATAACCTCCGAAGAGATCTAAGTCCGAGCTTCTCTTCCAATTTGCGTCGTGCTCCTCTTGATTTTTCCCTACAAATTGGCCGGACGGGACCTACATGTTTTATGCCGACTCCGAACGGCATCTGCAAGGCAGATGAGTTTTCACTGAGAGCTTTTCATGGCAGAAATACAATCGGAGCGCTTGCCAGACACTGCCGAGGGGCGACCCCGCTTAGAAAAATTTTCTTCTAATTGAAAAATCTTATTTCTAAAATTTTGATGTTGCTTTGCCCGGGAGTTGAACCCAGGGCATACGGTGTGATAGGCGGAGCACGCTACCATCACACCACGGTGGCCGCCTTTAAATTACTTTTAAATTACCTTCTTTTAAAAGTGGGCGCCTCAAAATTTACTCAAGTTATCGTGTTTACAGATGGACGGACGGACGGACATGACTAAATGAATTTCTTTTTTCACCCAGATCATTTTGATATATAGAAGTCTATATCTATCTAGATTAGTTTATGCCGTTACGGATTACCGTTGTGCGAACAAAGTTAATATACTCTGTGAGCTCTGCTCAGCTGAGTATAAATATAAAAAAATTCCCCAAAGGTTAACGAGGGGAGAAAAGGGAGAAAAATCTTGTGCATAAAAAAAATATATAAATGAATAAATGAAGAAAAAATGTGGAAAAAGTAGAAAAGCCTTTATGGCGCGTTTATTTAAGCAACAATTCTTTGTGCTACTATCAACAACATGGAAGGAGATTGGCAAAGTAAATACATTACTGTTAATTGCTTTAATATTTAATTTAATACTTCAACGTCAGCTTTCTTCATTGGCAAAAAAATTATTGAAATATTCATAAATTAATAATCATAAAAGTCCAGCTATTTTAATTAAATCAGAAAACTGTGTGCACGGTCATGAAATAACAACAACATTTTGCAGCAAATTTATCTCTGATGTGCAGCAGCGAACAAAAATTTAGCAGTGGCAATTTTTATGAAATTTCATCAGTTAAACTCTAATTTTTTTTTTGATTTTCGATATTTCAAGGAATATGAATTTTGTAACTGTATCTTTGCAAACCAATCTCAAAAACATTTCGGAAAAATTCAAAAATGGCTATTTTTATCAAATTTCGTCATTAAATATCTATTTTTATTTTCGTTATTTTGAGAAAAAAATTATATGAACTATGTTACTGAAACTATGCAAGTCAATCTCAAAAATGTTTTTAAAAAAATTCGAGTATGTAGATTTTATCAAATTTTGTCAATTAAACTCTTCTTTTTCTCTTTTTATTTTCGACAATTTATGAAAAAATATTGTATGAATTTAGTAAGTGAAACCATACAAAGCGAAACCGGTAGCGAAAAAGTTCAAACACATCGATTTCTATAAAATTTCCTCAAAAGCTGCAGTCGCGTCAATATATATAGTCATGCGCCGTTCAAGCCAATAATCTCACACAATACTTAATCAAGAAGTGTTCTGGAATGAAAAATGAGCATTGGAGAGACTTCGCTTAGGCCTGACCATACATCTATACTCGGTTCCCGGTCATTAAGTGAAGGAAAGTAGCGAAAAGGCCATTAGTTGGCAAAGGAGGGTGCAGCACTCGGCGAATCGGCAGTAGAGGTCCCAACACATTTGGGAGGCATCAAAAGGAGACAAAAGTTGCATATGTTCGTTTTAAAATATGCCTCGGTAGGATTAGAAAAGTAATTTATTTCAAATGAAATGTTCAATTAAAACTTACGCTGAGTATATAATGTGCGGTTATACCCGAACTTGTTTGTGTCATTGGCTTCGCATTCCGAAGCTCTATAATGCCTTCTAATGTCTTAATGAGCTGTGCTGTATTATTTGCAGCAAAAAAAGTAATACAGAGCTTCTTAAGACCAAAATTTTGGTATATCATTTTTGAAAATCATTTGTCAAGTAACCGTATTATAATGACACAACAACTACTAAGGCTGTATTAGAAATATTCTCAACAAAATTTTTCTCTGCTCTTTTACCCTCTCAACACACTTTTCAGATTTGCTGCCCATTTTTTGCAACTCTCTTTTTCAACACACTCTAATGTGCACGCGTATGTGCATTCAACTTTTAAACACACCTCTCTATTATCTGTGTCCACTCCTAGGGCTTAATGCCTGAAGGTGTTTTTGCGCATTATACGCTTAGCTGCTTTAGTTTTTAAACAAACTTATGCGCTTCTCTTCTAAGTGTGGACAACATAGATGTATGGCGCATGATGCATACAGGTGTTTAACTGCATATCCATATATGTGTATATGTGTGCACAAACTACCATAAAGTGACTATCTAAAGCTGCTCTCCGAAAATGTTAGAAAAACATAAAAAAATAACCACAAACAAGAACGAACTAAAATATGCCAATCCACTCTAACTACAAACACTTAAAGGGATTTCATGAAACGCAGTGTGTTAAGTACGTGTGAGTAATGCTTAAGTATTAATATCTACAAGTGTATGTGTGTATGGTTGAATGGGTCTGGCTTGTTGTCTGTGGCCCGTGTTCGATGTTGGTAAGCATCCTTCCGCGCTTGAAAATGAAAATATATTCGATTATACATTGTAAAGGGACATCGTGACCTGGACGACAGAACAAATGTAGCCTTACGTATCTATGCTTGTATGTATGTTTGTTGGTATGCATGTAAGCATTTTTGATGCACCAAAACTTGTAACTATCGTTCACTCAAGTGCAGTAGATTCAGTAGATATTGAAGAGATACAGATATATATTTGTTTATATTAAGGGGGGGAATAATAATAGTTCGTTGAAACGACGTTAACCTGAACATTTTTTATATACCGTAGACTGGTTGCGAAATAAAAAAGTAGCAAAAGTTCGGCAGCAAAATAAGGCAAGGCAAAGCAAAGTGGGGTAATGAGTTACCGATTTATTGTCGGAGTTTTATCGCTTATTTATCGAAAAGTCTACATTTTATCAAAAACTAACAGTTATCGTTTTGTTATCTAACAGTTAAGGATTTCTTATCAAAGGGTTGTGGATATTTTTTCGAAATTTTGTTATCGATTACTCATCAAAAAACTATCGAAATGCTATGGATTCGTTACCGACAAGTTATCGGAGTGTTACGGGTTTGTTATCGGCGTATATTCAACTTTAGTTGTTATCTATATTTGTCTATATATAAGCAAAAACGTCGATTTGCTTTGGAAAAATATAGATAGGTATCTGTTTGTTAACAAAGATATAAGGATTTGTTATCAAAGAGTTGTCGATATTTTTTTGAAAATGTATCGATTTACTATCGAAAAGTTATCGATTATTCATCGAAAAACTATCGATATATTATCATTTCGTTATAGACTTGTTATCGGAGTATTACCAAGCGGTTATCGATTTCGTATTACTTACTTACTTAATTGGCGCTTAACCGTCTAAACGGTTATGGCCGTCCAACAAGGCGCGCCAGTCGCTCCTTCGCTCCGCCAACCGGCGCCAATTGGTCACACCAAGGGAGTTTAAATCGTTTTCCACCTGGTCCTTCCAACGGAGTGGAGCCGCCCTCTAGCTCTGCTTCCCTAGGCGGGTTCCGATAGAAACACTTTCTTGGCCGGAGCATCACCTTTCATTCGCATAACATGGCCTAGCCAGCGAAGCCGCTGCGTTCATTCGATTTCGTATTGCTATCCATTTTTATCAGTTATCCCTTTGTTATAGATTTGTTATAGTTTTGCCAACGATTTTTGTGCTATCAAAAAAATATTGACTTGATATCGAAAAATTATTGATTTGTAATCGGAGTATAACAAATTTTTTTGGCGTGTTATCATTATCATGTATCAAGTTTCGTGATCGAAACTCATTTTTCAAATCACAATAGTTCTGAAATGGTGGATCAGATTAGCGACAAATAGTATTCGTTAGATCCATAATTTACTATAATTTTTATAAATAGTTTGACAGTTGCATAGTTATCATTTGGGCGAAAATGGTTTTCAGTCACTGATCATACCACGTAATACGGGCCCTGAGCTCTCCGAACCCACGGGATCATGCTGAACACTCAGCGGGGATAATTCTTAATACTGCACGGTACTGTGAGAGGCCTCAATTACTCTCTTTGCCTCGTACACTTCTCCACACTTCTTGTTCGTTCAGATTCTTCTGTAGCTTTACGCTTTTTGCCAAGTTTCTCTTTCTAAGTCCGAATTTCCCAAAACAGCCCTATATTGGTAAAGATTCGTTAAAATACAGCCGAGTGTAACGTATGGCTGCAAATCGTCAAATATACACGGTCGGCATATTGCCCTTTATTAGGTAAAGTTGGCGGTTATTGGGCACCGACTTCCCTCCGCCGCACAGTGGCGCTTTTTAAGTTTTTTCTTTGCAAAAATCATAACTTTTGAGACAATGAAGATATTTTAAAAATTTAAAATGCAGATGACAGCAAATTATTTGAGGTTTTATTGTGTGAAAGCTCAGAATGTCACAGATACAGAGTGCTTCAAAAAAATTCGTCAAATTCGAAAATTTTTATAAAAATGCAAAAACAAAATGTTTTTAGTAAAAAATAAAATGAGATTTGTCTTATAATGACGTATTCAAGCATTAAATAAGATAAACTAATAATTTTGATAAGATAGCGTGGCACTGCCCACTTATGATAAAAAGGTGTATTTAAGTAGTCACGTAATCAATAACTACCAAAATCGATAGACGTATTGTTTTTTTTAAATGGCAATACTCTTATAAAACTCAAATGTCCGTTTTTGGTGCCACAATAACAAGGTGCTTCAAAATTCATCGTAAAATTTTACATGTTTTTATACTCAGTTGAGCAGAGCTCACAGAGTATATTAACTTTGATTTGATAACGGTTGGTTGTACAGGTATAAAGGAATCGAGATAGATATAGACTTCCATTATCAAAATCACCAGTATCGAAAAAAAATTCGATTGAGCCATGTCCGTCCGTCCGTCCGTCCGTCCGTACGTCTGTCCTTTAACACGAAATGAGTAAATTTTGAGGTATCTTGATGAAATTTGGTAGGTAGGTTCCTGGGCACTCATCTCAGATCGCTATTTAAAATGACCGATATCGGACAATAACCACGCCCACTTTTTCGATATCGAAAATTTCGAAAAATTGAAAAAGTGAGATAATTCATTCCCATATACGGATTAAGCGATGAAACTTGGTAGGTAAGTTGAACTTATGACGCAGAACTGAAAACTAAGAAAATTTTGGGCAATGGGCCTGGCACCGCCCACTTTTAAAAGAAGGTAATTTTGAAGTTTTGCAAGCTGTAATTTGGCAGTCGTTGAAGATATCATGATTAAATTTGGCAGGAACGTTACTTGTATTACTATATGTCCGCTTAATAAAAATTAGCAAAATCGGAGAACGACCACGCCCACTTTTGAAAAAAAAAATTTTTTAAATTCAAATTTTAAAATAAAAGTTAATATCTTTACAGTATATAAGTAAATTATGTCAACATTCAACTCCAGTAATGATATGATGCAACAAAATACAAAAATAAAAGAAAATTTCAAAATGGGCGTGGCTCCGCCCCTTTTCATTTAATTTGTCTAGGATACTTTTAATTCCATAAGTCGAACAAAAATTTACCAATCCTTGTGAAATTTGGTTAGAGCATAGCCTCTATGACGATAACTCTTTTCTGCGAAAATAGGCGTAATTGGTTGAAGCCACGCCCAGTTTTTATACACAGTCGACCGTCTGTCCTCCCGCTCGGCCGTTAACACGATAACTTGAGCAAAAATCGATATATCTTTACTGAACTCAGTTCACGTACTTATCTGAATTCACTTTGTATTGGTGTAAAAAATGGCCGGAATCCGACTAAGACCACGCCCACTTTTTCGATATCGAAACTTACGAAAAATGAAAAGAATGCCATAATTATATACCAAATACGAAAAAAGGGATGAAACATGGTAATTGTATTGGTCTATTGACGCAAAATATAACTTTAGAAAAAAACTTGGTAAAATGGGTGTGACACCTTCCATATTAAGTAGAAGAAAATGAAAAAGTTTTGCAGGGCGAAATCAAAAGCCCTTGGAATCTTGGAAGGAATACTGTTCGTGGTATTACATATATAGATAAATTAGCGGTACCCGACAGATGATGTTCTGGATCACCCTGGCCCCTATTTTGGTTGATATCTCGAAAAGGCGTCCACATATAGAACTAAGGCCCACTCCATTTTAAAATACTCATTAACACCTTTCATTTGATACCCATATCGTACAAAAAAATTCTAGAGTCACCCCTGGCACACCTTTATGGCGATATCTCGAAAAGGCATCCACCTATAAAACTAAGGCCCACTTCTTTTTAAAGTACTCATTAACACCTTTCATTTGATACCCATATCGTACAAACAAATTCTAGAGTCACCCCTGGTCCACCTTTATGGCCGTATCTCGAAAAGGCGTCCACCTATAGAACTAAGGCCCACGCCCTTTTAAAATACTCATTAACACATTTCATTTGATACCCATATCGTACAAACAAATTCTAGGGTCACCTCTGGTCCACCTTTATGGCGATATCTCGAAAGGGCGTCCACCTATAGAACTAAGGCCCACGCCCTTTTAAAATACTCATTAACACATTTCATGGGATACCCATATTGTACAAACGCATTCTAGAGTCACCCCTGGTCCACGTTTATGGCGATATCCCGAAAAGGCGTCCACCCATAAAACAAAGGCCCACTCCTTTTTAAAATACTCATTAACACCTTTATTTGGATACCCGTATCGTACAAACAAATTCTAGAGTCACCCCTGGTCCACCGTTATGGCGATATCTCGAAAAGTCGTCCACCTATAGAACTAAGGCCCACGCCCTTTTAAAATACTCATTAACACATTTCATTTGATACCCATATCGTACGAACAAATTCTAGGGTCACCCCTGGTCCACCTTTATGGCGATATCTCGAAAAGGCGTCCACCTATAGAAATAAGGCCCACGCCCTTTTAAAATACTCATTAACACCTTTCATTGGATACCCATATTGTACAAACGCATTCTAGAGTCACCCCTTGTCCACCTTTATGGCGATATCTCGAAAAGGCGTCCACCCATAGAACTAAGGCCCACTCCCTTTTAAAACACTTATTAACACCTTTCGTTTGATACCCATATCGGACAAACACATTCTAGAGTCACCCCTGGTCCACGTTTATGGCGATATCTCGAAAAGGCGTCCACATATAGAACTAAGGCCCACTCCTTTTTAAAATACTCATTAACACCTTTCATTTGATATCCATATCGTACAAACAAATTCTAGAGTCACCCCTGGTCCACCTTTATGGCGATATCTCGAAAAGGCGTCCACCTATAGAACTAAGGCCCACGCCCTTTTAAAATACTCATTAGCACCTTTCATTGGATACCCATATTGTACAAACGCATTCTAGAGTCACCCCTGGCCCACGTTTATGGCGATATCCCGAAAAGGCGACCACATATAGAACTAAGGCCCACTTCCTTTTTAAAATACTCATTAACACCTTTATTTGGATACCCATATCGTACAAACAAATTCTAGAGTCACCCCTGGTCCACCTTTATGGCGATATCTCGAAAAGTCGTCCACCTATAGAACTAAGGCCCACGCCCTATTAAAATACTCATTAGCACCTTTCATTGGATACCCATATTGTACAAACGCATTCTAGAGTCACCCCTGGTCCACGTTTATGGCGATATCCCGAAAAGGCGTCCACCCATAAAACTAAGGCCCACTCCTTTTTAAAATACTCATTAACACCTTTATTTGGATACCCATATCGTACAAACAAATTCTAAAGTCACCCCTGGTCCACCTTTATGGCGATATCTCGAAAAGTCGTCCACCTATAGAACTAAGGCCCACGCCCTTTTAAAATACTCATTAACACATTTCATTTGATACCCATATCGTACAAACAAATTCTAGGGTCACCCCTGGTCCACCTTTATGGCGATATCTCGAAAAGGCGTCCACCTATAGAAATAAGGCCCACGCCCTTTTAAAATACTCATTAACACCTTTCATTGGATACCCATATTGTACAAACGCATTCTAGAGTCACCCCTTGTCCACCTTTATGGCTATATCTCGAAAAGGCGTCCACCCATAGAACTAAGGCCCACTCCCTTTTAAAACACTTATTAACACCTTTCGTTTGATACCCATATCGGACAAACACATTCTAGAGTCACCCCTGGTCCACGTTTATGGCGATATCTCGAAAAGGCGTCCACATATAGAACTAAGGCCCACTCCTTTTTAAAATACTCATTAACACCTTTCATTTGATATCCATATCGTACAAACAAATTCTAGAGTCACCCCTGGTCCACCTTTATGGCGATATCTCGAAAAGGCGTCCACCTATAGAACTAAGGCCCACGCCCTTTTAAAATACTCATTAGCACCTTTCGTTTGATACCCATATCGTACAAACACATTCTAGAGTCACCCCTGGGCCACGTTTATGGCGATATCTCGAAAAGGCGTCCACATATAGAACTAAGGCCAACTCCTTTTTAAAATACTCATTAACACCTTTCATTTGATACCCATATCGTAAAAACAAATTCTACAGTCAACCCTGGTCCATCTTTATGGCGACATCTCGAAAAGGCGTCCATCTATAGAACTTAGGCCCACGCCCTTTTAAAATACTCATTAATACCTTTCATTTGATACCCATATCGTACAAAATAAATTCTAGTGTCACCCCTGGTCCACTTTATGGCGATATCCCTAAATGGCGTCCATCTATAGAACTATGGCCCACTTCCTCTTAAAATACTTTTTAATACCTTCCATTTGATACACATGTCATACAATCACATTCCAGGGTTACCCTAGGTTCTTTTTACAACATGGTGATTTTCCCTTACTTTGTCTCCACAGCTCTCAACTGAGTATGTAATGTTCGGTTACACCCGAACTTAGCCTTCCTTACTTGTTTTTTTTAATTTACAAGCCAAATATGTATTTTATTAATAACTAAAAGTTATTGAAAGTGGTTCAATGGAATTTTATTTGAGCTAAAGATTAAACAGCCAACGAATTTTGGAAAAGGGGAGTGGCACTGCCAATTTATGCTAAAAGGTTTTTTTTCTTGGTAACCGCTTTACCAATTTGTACCAAACTCGATAGACGTATTGATTTCTATAAAAATTTAATATTCGTTTGAAGGCGAAATGCCTAAGCTTTAAAATAAATAAATAAACTTTACAGAAATGCAATAATGAAAAGTATATATTTATAAATTACTAAATTAATTAATTCTTTTATGTGAAATAAAAAATTAACTTATACATAGATATCTTATTTTTCAATAAAGTAACAAAATTGATTAGTAGATCTCTTTTTCATTGTTGTGATAAGAAGTGAGAAACTTATTTTATCTTAACATAGTCATCGTCACTGGAACATATATCTAACAAAGCAACCATTCCTCAGCTATACGCATCTGTAAGATTTTTTGTGTTCTTACATACCTCATAGATAATATGACTGGATCAGAAGAGATAGCTAACACATTAAAAAGGTCTTCGATTTGTCTAACTCGTGTTACTTTGCAGGTGTTCATACATCTATATCTTTTGTAGTCCTTGTTCTTAGATTCTTGAGCTTCTTCAGACAATTCTCCTAATGGTAAGCACTGGTAATCTATTAAGTCTTTTCCATGTGCTAAAATTTTATGTACCGTTGGTGTAAGTTTCTTCCAAGGATACTTTTGATGCAGCAACTCTGTAGTTTTAGATGCATATTCTCCATATTTGTAATTATTTCATCCTCTACCTTTATTCTTTGTTTATATGCGCTTTGTTCTGATGAACCAGTACAGCCGCACTTAGTTATCAATGCTAGCTCCTTTGGCAGTGATTTTTCAGTAGAACTTTGAAGGAGTCGTGTAGACATATGATCCAATAGGTTTTGTAGCTCAATTTCAGCTGATACTTCGGTTATTTTGGGACTTAGAGAACTGCTTCTTTTTTGGCTTGAGTAATTTTTTTGTATCCAGGTAAAATGTCGGCATTCGTTGCAATAATGACTTACGCAATATAATATATTTTTCTTCGTTAAATCGAGATCTATAAACAGCGCCAAGGCTTCTTCGGGAGATTATTTCCTAGGTAGCTCATTTGGTGGTGTGGGAATGCTGTTTTTGATACTCATCAGTCGCACAGGACTTGCTACCGCAACTGCTTCTGTTATATGATACTTCACGTTTTCTTCGTCTTTTTTATATTTAATAGCCAGTGCTTCTGAAATGTGAGTCGTCGCCATAGCTTTTGTGGTATCACACAGCTTCCTTTTCTTTACGTAGGTAGAACACTCTTCTATGGGTTTTGTTGGTCTCCCTCCACCTGGATTGGTTGACGTGCTAGGCGTTTCTTCGTCCAAAAAAGTTTTGTCAGCTAGCCATTTTTCATGCTTACTTAGAAATTTTGAATTGTTACGATAGACGTCCTTCCATTTTCTTTCTATCATAATGTATTGTAAACCAATTTTTTCTTCCAGGCCTTCCTTTTCTTTAATGCTTGTTTCACTCGCTAATTCTCTCATAATAGCCTCAACGAAGTTCCGTCTTGACTTTGTAGATTTAAACACCGCAAATAGTTTCGAGTTTTCTACATACATATTAGATATGGCTTCGAGTGTATCTGACTAAATATTAAACTGTGAACTATATTTAACAAGTAAGGAAGGCTAAGTTCGGGTGTAACCGAGCATTACATACTCAGTTGAGAGCTGTGGAGACAAAGTAAGGGAAAATCACCACGTTGTAAAAAGAACCTAGGGTAACCCTGGAATGTGTTTGTATGACATGTATATCAAATGGAAGGTATTAAAGAGTATTTTAAGAGGAAGTGGGCCATAGTTCTATAGATGGATGCCATTTAGGGATATCGCCATAAAGGTGGACCAGGCCTGACTCTAGAATGTGTTTGTACGATATGGGTGTCAAATTAAAGGTGTTAATGAGTATTTTAAAAGGGCGTGGGCCTTAGTTCTATAGGTGGACGCCTTTTCGAGATATCTCCAAAAAGGTGGACCAGGGGTGACTCTAGAATTTGTTTGTACGATATGGGTATCAAATGAAAGGTGTTAATGAGTATTTTAAAAGGGCGTGGGCCTTAGTTCTATAGGTGGACGCCTTTTCGAGATATCGCCATAAAGGTGGACCAGGGGTGACTCTAGAATGTGTTTGTACGATATGGGTATCAAATGAAAGGTGTTAATGAGTATTTTAAAAGGGCGTGGGCCTTAGTTCTATAGGTGGACGCCTTTTCGAGATATCGCCATAAACGTGGACCAGGGGTGACTCTAGAATGTGTTTGTACGATATGGGTATCAAATTAAAGGTGTTAATGAGTATTTTAAAAGGGCGTGGGCCTTAGTTCTATAGGTGGACGCCTTTTCGAGATATCTCCATAAAGGTGGACCAGGGGTGACTCTAGAATTTGTTTGTTCGATATGGGTATCAAATGAAAGGTGTTAATGAGTATTTTAAAAGGGCGTGGGCCTTAGTTCTATAGGTGGACGCCTTTTCGAGATATCGCCATAAAGGTGGACCAGGGGTGACTCTAGAATTTATTTTGTACGATATGGGTATCAAATGAAAGGTATTAATGATTATTTTAAAAGGGCGTGGGCCTAAGTTCTATAGATGGACGCCTTTTCGAGATGTCTCCATAAAGGTGGACCAGGGGTGACTCTAGAATGTGTTTGTACGATATGGGTATCAAATGAAAGGTGTTAATGAGTATTTTAAAAGGGCGTGGGCCTTAGTTCTATAGGTGGACGCCTTTTCGAGATATCTCCAAAAAGGTGGACCAGGGGTGACTGTAGAATTTGTTTGTACGATATGGGTATCAAATGAAAGGTGTTCATGAGTATTTTAAAAAGAAGTGGGCCTTAGTTCTAAAGGGGACGCCTTTTCGAGATATCTCCATAAAGGTGGACCAGGGGTGACTCTAGAATGTGTTTGTACGATATGGGTGTCAAATTAAAGGTGTTAATGAGTATTTTAAAAGGGCGTGGGCCTTAGTTCTATAGGTGGACGCCTTTTCGAGATATATCCAAAAAGGTGGACCAGGGGTGACTCTAGAATTTGTTTGTACGATATGGGTATCAAATGAAAGGTGTTAATGAGTATTTTAAAAGGGCGTGGGCCTTAGTTCTATAGGTGGACGCCTTTTCGAGATATCGCCATAAAGGTGGACCAGGGGTGACTCTAGAATGTGTTTGTACGATATGGGTATCAAATGAAAGGTGTTAATGAGTATTTTAAAAGGGCGTGGGCCTTAGTTCTATAGGTGGACGCCTTTTCGAGATATCGCCATAAACGTGGACCAGGGGTGACTCTAGAATGTGTTTGTACGATATGGGTATCAAATTAAAGGTGTTAATGAGTATTTTAAAAGGGCGTGGGCCTTAGTTCTATAGGTGGACGCCTTTTCGAGATATCTCCATAAAGGTGGACCAGGGGTGACTCTAGAATTTGTTTGTTCGATATGGGTATCAAATGAAAGGTGTTAATGAGTATTTTAAAAGGGCGTGGGCCTTAGTTCTATATGTGGACGCCTTTTCGAGATATCGCCATAAACGTGGACCAGGGGTGACTCTAGAATGTGTTTGTACGATATGGGTATCAAATTAAAGGTGTTAATGAGTATTTTAAAAGGGCGTGGGCCTTAGTTCTATAGGTGGACGCCTTTTCGAGATATCTCCATAAAGGTGGACCAGGGGTGACTCTAGAATTTGTTTGTACGATATGGGTATCAAATGAAAGGTGTTAATGAGCATTTTAAAAGGGCGTGGGCCTTAGTTCTATAGGTGGACGCCTTTTCGAGATATCGCCATAAAGGTGGACCAGGGGTGACTCTAGAATTTGTTTGTACGATATGGGTATCAAAATAAAAGTGTTAATGTGTATTTTAAAAAGGAGTGGGCCATAGTTTTATGGGTGGACGCCTTTTCGGGATATCGTCATAAACGTGGACCAGGGGTAACTCTAGAATGCGTTTGTACAATATGGGTATCCAATGAAAGGTGTTAATGAGTATTTTAAAAGGGCGTGGGTCTTAGTTCTATAGGTGGACGCCTTTTCGAGATATCGCCATAAAGGTGAACCAGGGGTGACTCTAGAATTTGTTTGTACGATATGGGGATCAAATGAAAGATGTTAATGAGTACTTTAAAAGGGAGTGGGCCTTAGTTTTATAGGTGGATGCCTTTTCGAGATATCGCCATAAAGATGGGCCAGGGGTGACTCTAGAATTTTTTTGTACGATATGGGTATCAAATGAAATGTTTTAAAATGGAGTGGGCCTTAGTTCTATATGTGGACGCCTTTTCGGGATATCGACCAAAATGGGGACCAGGGTGATCCAGAACATCATATGTCGGGTACCGCTAATTTATCTATATATATAATACCACGAACAGTATTCCTTCCAAGATTCCAAGGGCTTTTGATTTCGCCCTGCAAAACCTTTTCATTTTCTTCTACTTAATATGGAAGGTGTCACACCCATTTTACCAAGTTTTTTTCTAAAGTTATATTTTGCGTCAATAGACCAATACAATTACCATGTTTCATCCCTTTTTTGTATTTGGTATATAATTATGGCAATTTTTTCATTTTTCGTAATTTTCGATATCGAAAAAGTGGGCGTGGTCTTAGTCGGATTCCGGCAATTTTTTACATCAATACAAAGTTAGTTCAGATAAGTATGTGAACTGAGTTTAGTAAAGATATATCGATTTTTGCTCAAGTTATCGTGTTAGCGGCCGAGCGGGAGGACAGACGGTCGACTGTGTATAAAAACTGGGCGTGGCTTCAACCGATTTCGCCCATTTTAGCAGAAAAGAGTTATCGCCATAGAAGCTATGCTCTAACCAAATTTCACAAGGATTGGTAAATGTTTGTTCGACTTATGGCATTAAAAGTATCCTAGACAAATTAAATGAAAAAGGGCGGACCCGCGCCCATTTTGAAATTTTCTTTTATTTTTGTATTTTGTTACTGGAGTTGAATGTTGACATAATTTACTTATATACTGTAAAGATATTAACTTTATTTTAAAATTTGAATTAAAAAATCTTTTTTTTTTCAAAAGTGGGCGTGGTCGTTCTCCGATTTTGCTAATTTTTATTAAGCGGACACACAGTAATACAAGTAACGTTCCTGCCAAATTTAATCATTATATCTTCAACGACTGCCAAATTACAGCTTGCAAAACTTCAAAATTACCTTCTTTTAAAAGTGGGCGGTGCCACGCCCATTGTCCAAAATTTTCTTAGTTTTCAGTTCTGCGTCATAAGTTCAACTCACCTACCAAATTTCATCGCTTAATCCGTATATGGTAATGAATTATCGCACTTTTTCAATTTTTCGAAATTTTCGATATCGAAAAAGTGGGCGTGGTTATTGTCCGATATCGTTCATTTTAAATAGCGATCTGAGATGAGCGCCCAGGAACCTACCTACCAAATTTCATCAAGATACCTCAAAATTTACTCAAGTTATCGTGTTAACGGACAGACGTACGGACGGACGGACGGACATGGCTCAATCGATTTTTTTTTCGATACTGATGATTTTGATATATGGAAGTCTATATCTATCTCGATTCCTTTATACCTGTACAACCAACCGTTATCCAATCAAAGTTAATATACTCTGTGAGCTCTGTTCAACTGAGTATAAAAATACAATTCACTTTATTTAAGTAAACAGAATACTTAGTTCCTTAATCTCCAAAAGACGAATGATAATGTGCATTGTATGATGGATAGCTTTATATACCTACTAAAATTATTAAAATTAATTTCAGGTATACAATTCGTAACTAAAACAATTTATGTTGTTAACAAGTTCCAATAACAAAAACGACCTTACGGCCGTACATACCTGCTCAGGCGCGTATTTAGGCCCAAGGTTGTTTAACTTTATTTGATGTAAAAAGTGAAGTTGCAGCTGGACGCAGGTAGACTTTATGAATTTAGGTAACTGAATAATTCAATACTGTTTATTTGACGGAGCACATATTTTAACATTTTTTTTTCCATCAGAATTTTAAAAAGGGCCTAAAAACAGGCATTTCGAAAAACAGGTATACCCGCCAACTTTTATCAAAAAAAAAAAAAAAAAACAATTTTTTTTTGTTCCAATCCTAAATTAAATTATCTTTAATTGCTATACAAGAAACCGACAACCGGCAGCCTTATTTACTCAAAAACCATTTTAAATACAAAGAAAAAGAAGAAAAATTTAAAATTGTTCCCAATGTTGAAAATTGGTCAACTTTGAGCGGCTCTACCTGGTAAACTATAATTTTCTGTAAAAAAAAAGTTCTATATTCTTGATCCCTTGAAAATTCTCTATTAGAAACATGTAAGCGAACGCTTTCATGATTTTTTTGATTTTTGCCATGTTTTAACGGCAGAGGCGCCACTGTGCGCCGTCTAGTGAGTCAGAATTACATAAATGCGCATTGGAGTTCGGATAAGCTCTCACATAGGAAAAAGTTCCTAACTCAATGAGGCAAGGTGAGGTATGAGCTTGACTGTCTTAATGTATCAAATTGCCTTCAATTACTACAAAATGGAGGCTACTAGTTCGATACAGTTAAAATCCCTACCATCAAACTGTAAGTAATAAACGAACTAATAAAATAAGTTTAAAGTTATAGCCTACCTACCGCTACTTCATTAGTCCCTCTCCTTGGGTTTTGTGTGTGCACATCTCTAAGTTGCCGTTTGAATTGCAGCAGCAGCAGGAAATGCAAGATGGTAACGAAATTCATTGTCAAATAAACCAAATTAACCGAATACACCTAACCAACTAACCGACCAACTAAACGAGTCAACTAACTGTGCATCCAACCAAGCGGATAACGAAGCCAAAGTGTTGACAGTCATAGTAGCAAGGAAATACATAAATATTTATACCACAAAGCTTTGTTGCTGCATATCGTAAAACAATAACATCAAAAAAAGGAATTAGAAAATGAAAAATAAAACTGAAAGTTTTATAAAATACGTGCAAGAGACCGGACGGTGTTTCAATGGCTCAGTGTGTGTCTCTGGTTTTTTTTTTTTTTCAGAAAAGCAATGAAATTTTGTTTGTCTTTTGGATGCGCTAAGAAGTTGAGTTTAGTTTGCCAAAGTCGTAAACATAAATCATTTCAACGCCGCCAGCTGTTGGTTTGCCGCTCGATTTGATGACCAATAGAAGAAGAAGAAAAGGCGTGTTTGCGGTAGGTAGCTCTGAATGCAGGGTCGTAGCTAGACTTAAGTTAAAGTGTGGTTGGAATTTATAAATATCGAAGGAAGTCTTACGATTGAAGACTTATTTTGTCTTGAAGTTCGCTTTGACGGCCAAACAGAAAAATTTTATTAAAAAACAGGTTCTAGTTTTTCTTTTCCCTAATACTTTAGTATTATCCTCAGGACTTTCCTGCCTGAGGCTCCGTTGTAAAATACTGCCCATACGCGAATATATTTTCCCAAAATCTACATTCTCCGCTTTCTTGTTTATTTGGGTCGAGATGCCCACATTACCTTCTGATCCTTTGTAGATATATTCGCTTTTTGACCCTAAAACATGCACTTCACAACCTCCGACGTCATCCATACTTTGGTAGCTAGTATCATAACGAGTAGAATTTTGGCTTATCACACGCTCAGCTGCCCTCCTCTCCATTGGTATGCTATGACTTTCTTCCTCTTCTTTTTACCGTTCATATTTCAAAGAATGCCGTTGTGCTCCTATATTTGTAGGTCCATTTTGTTTCTGCGCTGCACCATTTATGACAAACGCCTGGTCTGTCTCATGGTGCTAGGTTTGAGTAGTTTGACCACTACCCTTTTCCTCTTAAAAGCAAATTTGTAGCCTTCAGCCAATCGCTACCTATTCTTTTTCCCCACTCTGTTTTGTAGCCTTCCCGATTCTATCTGTTTTCTTTTTTTTGGCTCTCCAGTTGCAGCTTCATCACTACGATTCCTTCGCTTTTCAAGTCAGACACAATGCGTTGAGTCAGGCTTTGAATACATGCTCCAAATAACATTTGCATTAGGTGAGCCTTGGTGGGATGCAAGAAATGGTGTAGTAGCAAAATCATTTTAAGGGATTACCAGCGAAATCAACACCCCCCCCCCCCTTTGGTGGCGAATCCTTTTTATTTAGCAGGCGAGGATATAGCGACCTCAAGTTCCTCATTGCAGGAGAGGGTCGGATGACCTAGAAGCTGCAACTTGGTCATATTAAGTAGTTCCCGCGAATGAACTGGCTCAATATCGGCAAAGGACCATCAACATCAACAAAACTCCCCAAAACTTTGGCGTTTCTTCTTATCGCTTCAAAAATAACAAGCACAGTAGTGCTTGCACACACTATTTCCGCCGACATCCTATGGGGCGGAGGAAAGCCCAAATCTTAATCGAATAAGCATCCAAATGCTTCGCTGGTTTAGTCATGTTATGCGGATCCGGTTGAGAAAGTATATCTTTCGAAATCAGAACCTGGCAGCTAATCAAAAGGAAGACACCCTTAGAGTTGGGAGAAACAGGTGGAGGAAACCTTGATCTACGTCGACGCTTCCAATTGTCGTCAGTTAAAGCGGAGAAGGGATAACTGAATTAAAAGGAATTTAACAATGGTGATGACTGAGACATGTGGAGGTCAAGAGCCCCATCACAAATTCCTGTCTATGCCTCTATCTGACTTGATAACTTCGAAACGGGAACTCATTTTAGGTCCAAAGAATTCTAATCCTAAGTGCCTCTTTTTCATAACATTCATCCTCTTCATTTCTCACTTTCATTTGTATATTTTAATTAATACAATAGTCACGTCACTGAAACAGGACCACACACACATTTGGCTCTTCGATGTGTACATCTACTCATATATAGTATGATGTGTGCCTAAGTGTCCTAGTCAGAAGTTAAAGTAGTGGATCATCATACGCGCGGAAGTAGCTCGCTAAATCTGTGGCTCAGGTAGTAAATGAATAATCTCGTATGTATAACGAAGAAGAAAAATAAATCTTTACCGTTGATGTGTTGAATGCCACACACAGATTGAAAGGTTGCAACATAGTTGATGTCTTGAGGTTACTGGGTTTAACTAACGAGTGTCATAGCTCACCGGTGCGCTAGTGAATTCCAATTAAAAAGACAAAGTTGACCTTTTTGTTCTGCGAAAAATTTGCCGAAAGCTGGTGCCATTCGTTCTCACTATTTAATGACTATTCTTATTTTAAATTTCTGTCTGTGAAATATGTGACGAATATATATTTGTTAATATGAACGTAGCTGTTAGGGTGGACGAACGAAATTGTGAAAATTTTTTGTTCAAATTATCTATTTTTTCAAAGGTGAGAACGGGCATGCTGGAGGGGGGAGGCGTTCCTTCCTTGGGTCGTGCCAATGAACGGCCTGCTTCAGGATATTCGGGAAGGACTGCCAAGTTGTAGCTGATGCCGATAACCTGGAAATTCTTGTCAAGGATAAGATGTTGAATATACTGAGAGACGTTTTACAGGTTTACCTGGATGTTGTCACCAGATGGCCCGAAACTTAAAGATTTGCTGTCAACCCTAGCAATATGGAGGTAGTTTTGTTAACACGGAGGTATAAGATTGCTAAGTGTACACAAACCTCTATTGCAGGAGTACCACTGTTGCTCTCTGATATTGTTAAGGATCTGGAATTATTCTTTACAGCAGGCTGTGGATGAAGCCCTACTCAATGGACAGGGCTACTAAGGCTTCGATAGCCTTGTCCTGCTGTCGAGGGGAATTGACCAACGCTCGCGCTCTCTCCAAGGGTGGTGCATGTGTGTGTTGCTCAAGCATTGACACTTCTTCTACTGTCAAATCTTTGGAAGCAATGCAGCCATTGACAATGGTTGCAATAAACAGAGCCCTTCGCACAAGTCCTACACTGTCAATAAATGCAATGCTGTGGTTGACATAATGAGCCAAGTGGCCATACCATGCCAGCAATACCGATGAATGCAAGTTGGCCGATACGGACGTGGTTGGATTATTCTACCAAGAGATCAATAAAAATCGAAACAATTTAGGCTGCCCGATCACAGCAACGTCTTCCGTTGTTGATGTGTTGAATGCCACACACAGATTGAAAGGTTGCAACATAGTTGAGGTCTTGAGGTTACTGGCTTTAACTGACGTGTGTCATAGCTCACCGGTGCGCTAGTGAATTCCAATTAAAAAGACAAACTTGACCTTTTTGTTCTGCGAAAAATTTGCCGGACGCCGGCGCCATTCGTTCTCACTATTTAATGACTATTCCTATTTTAAATTTCTGTCTGTGAAATATGTGACGAATATATATTTGTTAATATGAACGTAGCTGTTAGGGTGGACGGACGAAATTGTGAAAATTTTTTGTTCAAATTATCTATTTTTTCAAAGGTGAGAACGGGCATGCTGGAGGGGGGAGGCGTTCCTTCCTTGGGTCGTGCCAATGAACGGCCTGCTTCAGGATATTCGGGAAGGACTGCCAAGTTGTAGCTGATGCCGATAACTTGGAAATTCTTGTCAAGGATAAGATGTTAATATACTGAGAGACGTTTTACAGGTTTACCTGGATGTTGTCACCAGATGGCCCGAAACTTAAATATTTGCTGTCAACCCTAGCAATATGGAGGTAGTTTTGTTAACACGGAGGTATAAGATTGCTAAGTGTACACAAACCTCTATTGCATGAGTACCACTGTTGCTCTCTGATATTGTTAAGGATCTGGAATTATTCTTTACAGCAGGCTGTGGATGAAGCCCTACTCAATGGACAGGGCTACTAAGGCTTCGATAGCCTTGTCCTGCTGTCGAGGGGAATTGACCAACGCTCGCGCTCTCTCCAAGGGTGGTGCATGTGTGTGTTGCTCAAGCATTGACACTTCTTCTACTGTCAAATCTTTGGAAGCAATGCAGCCATTGACAATGGTTGCAATAAACAGAGCCCTTCGCACAACACCTACACTGTCAATAAATGCAATGCTGTGGTTGACATAATGAGCCAAGTGGCCATACCATGCCAGCAATACCGATGAATGCAAGTTGGCCGAGACGGACGTGGTTGGATTATTCTACCAAGAGATCAATAAAAATCAAACAATTTAGGCTGCCCGATCACAGCAACGTCTTCCAGGCGGAGCTGGCCGCTATAAAGGATGTGATAGGTGGGATGGTGTTCGCCGCTGCAACTTTAATAGAATTTAACATTTGCATAGATAGTCAGGTCATAACCAAAGCGTTAAGTCTCTTTGATAAAAATTATTTGGGTGCATAAGCATATATCTGGCAACTGTCAGGTTGATCCATTGGGCCAGGCAGGTACAGGTCAATTTAACGTGTTTGTCAGTGGAGACTTCGGGAATTCGCTCGCCACTTACTATCTGATTCTCAACAGGCAGGAAAAGAGTCAGCTTATCAAACGATAGGCTGGCATCATCTCTTGGCGTATGTTGAGGTAGTGTTTGTCCGTTGTTCACTTCATGCGCTCGTCGAAGTTGTTAGTGTGTGTATGTGGTGTGCCTTAGTATACTCGATAGCCCCAGTTGTGTGGAGGATGACGAGATGGAGTCAGCCAGTCACTTTATGCTCAGCTGTGCAGCTTTTGCGAGGATTAGTTGTAAATACCACGACCGGGATGTGTTAAATTCCCCGGAGAAAATTTTCAAGAACGATGTGTACCTTATTCATAGCTTTGTCGGGTCCACGCAGCGATTCGCTAATTTAAATGGAGTAACTTTCACTGTGTTGTTATGTGGTAACACAACGGTTTGTCCGTTCAAACCGTCAAAGTATCCAGAGCTGCTACTGAACTAGTTATCTGCCACCATAAAGCAGGCATATCACTTCTAATGTTCTAGCCCCCTCTTCCTCTTTTCCTTCTTCTTCTTGCATCACCGCGAAAAATATTTGCTATTAGCACGTATAACCTTCTTTCCATAACTTTATCTTCACACCTTTATCTTAGCTTATCTATCTATCTTTCTTTTTCCTTCTTCCCTCTCTTATCGGTCTCAATCTTACGCTCCATCTGTTCACTTTCTCTTTCTGTCTTTGGCTTTCCGTGTCCCTGTTGCTATCCTGCCCATTTCAAAGTATCTCCCATTCTCACTCTCTCTGCCTCGCTCCCTTTTCCACTCCTCTTACTATGCCTCTCCCTCTTCAATCCCTTCCCTTCACCCTATCTCCCTAACTTCATTTCTCCTTATTCCTATCCCTCTCGTTTAACGTCTTCGTTTCAATTTTTCTTATCGTCTCTCTGCTGTCGGTTCATCTATCATTCTTTATCTACCTTTCACTTCTTAACTATGAATACTATTTTTTTCTCCCATTTAACCCTATATTTCTTCTTCTTTCTCTACATATCCACTCTCTTCCCTCTATCCTCTACCTTCATCCACTCCCAATAACTCCACCTCTCCGTATTCATATCCCTCTCCCTTTCACTTTTCCTCTCCTTCTCTTTGTTGATGTCCCGACTCTCCTTTCACTCTTGAACTATAATTACGATGTTTACGAAGACACCGATCTGTGGTCCTTTTCATGGAGAGAGGAAATATGTATGTGCAATAAAGGACAGTATGTGGGAAAATGTTTTACTTTCTCTAATTTTTATTTGGATCTCTAAGGGAATTCTTAAATGCATTTATTATAAATTAGTCGCACCCGCTTTAACTTTTACTTTAGCCAACAAAACTTTACTGGTTATTGACATCAGACCATGTCATTCATGAAAATTACAAGCAATATTAAACGCCCCCAAATTTCATAGCACATTAAATATTTTTGTAAGCGAAATAACAAAGATTTGATTTATGGCCATTACACTTAGGGCATTCTGCACTAGCGTAGTGTTTAAATATGTATGCATGTGCTCGTACTCAAGTGTATGCATATATGTATGTGTGTACATTTGTATACATAATTAGACAAGGCATGTACTGTTAGCTACTTAAGTAGAAACTGTAAATTTCCACCAAACGTCAAAAGCAAGGCAAGGCAACGGAAAAAGAAAATTTCGTTGGAAAGTGCATTCAACGTGCATACATACATACATATACATAAATACATACACAGTGTAATTTTACACATACATATATACCTACACTTTCCTTAAGAACTTATGTAGTTACGTTCAGAAAAGTGAAAAGAAGAAACATTAAACACTGCAAATTCCAAGAACTCAAGAGTTGTTGTTGGGCATACAAAGAGTCAAGTGGAAAGCGACGACAAGCGTTGAACGCCAATTAAGACTTTTGAGAAGCGTGTTGAGGTCAAAGGGAAAATTAATGCGCCAACTAGATGGATGGTCGAGCGTACTCTCACACCGAACTAAAAGTGAAGTGTTTCAACTTTTTTTTTGCTTTTGTAAATATGTTTGCTCTCATAATTTTAAACGTGCAGAAAAGGTATGAAACAAAACAAAAACAAGGAAGATACTTCGTCAAGGCTGTGAGAAATAATGACCTAACTTTTTCCAAGGAAATATGCATAACTTAAAGTACATTAGGGTGGGTGAGAAAAAAATCTTTGTAAAGAAAAGTGTGGCTGTATTTTTTTTTCGTAATTTCGTGAACAGAGATAATGCTTCATGCACTCACTGGAATATGTTAGGCCTGACTGTCCGACTACCCGAGTGTAGGACTACATTCTTTCTTGAAGACCTACCCACTGCAACCTAACTTCGCACGTCCTGCGGAACTCCCCCCTCCTGGGACCACATTCAGCATTACTTCAGGTATGGTTGCGCGCTGTGTGAGCTCCTTGCCTTTCATGCTAATCTGCCAGGCAACCATGTTCTCGTTTCATCAGAAATATGTGCCTCACGTATTTGTTAACCGTATTCCATCCTACGCTCCGATAGGTCACATTATTGAAGACATTGTGCGAGAATATGTCACCAAGTATCTCTTTTACAGTGCAGGCGGAGTAAGGCAGTCGAAGAAGGTCGTCTTATTTTCCGCAGTACAGTCAGGTTTTAAACCCTTTCTGTGGAAATATTAACGGAAGCTGTAGTGTTCGGCTGGAAATTGGGTAAAAAAAAGTCGACCCTTCAGCGTGGCCGCTTTAAACCATTAGTTCAGCTCAGGAGTTGCCTCCCCGATCTACTTTTCTGCTATGCTGCTGCTCCACTGTTGCTGAAAGTCATTTTGTCCTTTGTGAAACGAAACGAAATGGCCGGTAAGTTATATGATCAAATGGTTGTTTTATGTATTGTCCGATTTTGTATTTGGGATGTAAGTTTTTTAATTTCCAAGAAGATGTATCATTCAATTTTAAGTCTTTCCCCTCAGTCTCGAGGTAAAAGAAGCTCGTTTGGGTCTTGAAAGAGTGTTACGTAATTTAGCACGATGAGCTCCTGGGGCACATGAGTGTAGTTTGGATGGTTAGGTATAGTGTTGGCCTTCTTGAAGGAATACTCAAGTTGGAACGATTTTCCATCATTACTTTTTTGTTGGTTTGAAGGAAAATTGGTTTTTCAGTGTAATTTTTTCTTTGGTGGTTACGCCAAGAGGATGTCTCCTTGTTGTTTTATTTGTGCATCTGCTGTTTAACCGCCTTAAATTATATAGTTTAACATTACACTCTATGAGTTAGTAACTTAGCATTGTAGTTAGTGGGTTAACTGTACATACATGTTGCAATCTCGATGCAAGATGTAGGGGAAACTTCAAACCCGGGAGCAGACCCATTTAACCTACTTAAAATTTTCATAGATTAGGTGTTTCATGGAGATGTAATTGGCTGTTCCGTCAGTTACGACTAGTAGGAGTATTGGATCAAATGCAAAAGTGAGCATCGATCTCAGCTCAATGCACTTAACAAGGCATGGGCTGAGAAGGGAGATATCAGACGAACTCTATACATTGAGCGGAGAATTCTTAAATATATTTGCTCTACATGGCTCGTTATCATCGGCTGCCAAGTTTGAGCATCATTATAATACTAAGAGAGCAATTCAGACTTTATATAGACAACTACTTGGCTAGTTAAGATTTTGCAGAAAACTATTGCCCATTATTAAATAATGAGCCCGAATCCCTGACTACGGAATGTACCTTCGCACCTACGATGAAGTAAGACTACCCACCCTAACTATGGCGAAATGAGATGGCCCAATTATGCAGGAGTTAGTAAAGAGCTTGCACCTTCTTCTACTCAAAATTTTTTTAAGTAAGGCGATCCTGCAAACCGTGCGAATTTTAAGTAATCGAAAACGGTGTGAAACGGTGTGATAATATGGTATTTAAGGTGCTGTAGATCGTAGCCCTTTCAATAGGTTGCCAACGAAATGTATAGCTTCTCCAACCCAAGAGTCAACTTCAACCGGCCCGTGGCGAATCCTGTTTATATAGCAGGCAGGGCTCTGTCAACCCCAAGTGCCACGCGTAAGGAGATTTTCTTCAACGTGGTCACACCAAATCGTTCCCGAGCTCGTATTTTAATGGTGCTATTTTCAGGAGTATACCGGATCAATATCGGCAAGAAAGCATTAATATTGATAAAAATCCCCAAAACCTTCGGTATGTCTCGTTAGCGCTACAAGCAGAAAAGGTACCCTCTGTTCAATGATACGAGTAACTTTGTTAACCCAAAATTATACGACATGCACACTTTGCAGCCCCGCGCTTGGCTCAATGCCTTGGCCAATCATGTGCAGTTCCTGTCATCATTGCAAATCTGGTTGAAACGTCTAAGGTGTGAGCTTCGAGCGATGCGCCCATATGCCCAGGAACCAAATATAGATGTACATATATTTCTCCCTAACCCGATTCTTTCCAGAGATTCCTTACACTCTAACACACTTTTAGATATTGTTCTTCGTGAAGTTTTAGCCTTAATCGCTGCTTGGCTTTCACTTTACAAATTGACACAGCTTCAGTTATTTTCCTCCAATATTTCTACTGCTCAGGTCACGGCTACCACTTACGACTGAAACACACTACAGTGATTCCGCAGCTTGATTACTCCTTCCATTACTTTGGAACGATCGGATCGCCTCGTCTTTCACTTAAGCGCCCTTGCGCCAACTTTTCACTTTTCCTTTTGCTCTAAGAGATCCATCGAAATGCAGGTAGGGAACCAGGTGGTATATCCATCCAATACTTGATAACGCTATACTACTATGGCCGTATGGTCTGCGCTCAAGCTGCACCGAGGCAATGAGTCTCTCGTTGCAGTTGTCAACGTTATGTTCTTCACCACCTGGTTTACAGGTGGAATGTGCAGTCAGTGCAGCCATCGGGACTTTTTTAAGGGCTCCCGTTATGCTAAGCGTTGATATCCTATATTCCGTCTTTAACTTTTGAGGTAAGTTCTTTTTTGTGTTGCTGCTCACCAAACAAAAAGTCCATAGTAGAGGATAGGGTTCACAATCGCTGTAAATACCCAATGGGAGAGAGAGAGAGTGCAATAAACCCCACGTACACCCCAGTTTTATTTACATGCATAAAGTGCCTTCGAGGTCTTCTTCACTCTCTTCTCCACGTTAAGCTACCATCACAACTTACAGTCTAGAAGGATTGCCAGATATTTGGTACAAGGTTTCTTCTACAGGGTCGCAGTTCTTAGCTTAGGCCTAGATCAATTCGGGACCTTGTATTTTCTTATAGATAATACCAAATGCGTCTTATCCGTGCTGGTGGTCAAACCGAGGTAAGATGCTCAGTTATTTGGTACAAGGTTTCTTCTACAGGGTCGCACTTTAAGCTTAGGTCTAGATCAATTCCGCCCTCCCATAAAAGAGCTAATTATTGGAAAGCACTTTCCGCTTATAACAAGCGGAACGTCATTTGCTGCAATCTTTTCAAACGCCTCGCAGAAGGAATACTAAGATTCGGCTTTAGTCTTCCTAATGGCTATATTGTAGCTGTACAGTACCGGAGTGCATGTTTACCGTAATCGTCGGCGATTTATTGAAGTTCATAAGTTTTACAAAATGGTGCCAAGCCCATCGAAGGATGTGGTATGCAAAAATTTAATTTCTTTCTATCCACCAAAGCCTCTTTCAGGGAATGATGTTTTCAAAGAATGCTTTATGCATAATTCTCTATCTCTTTGCATCAAATTAAAGTTGAAACGCCCATCGTTCACAAGGACTATGAGAGCTCCCCGAGCATCGTAAATTAAAAGCCACAATATTTTTGTCTGTTGAAGTTTTCTGTTTTACATTTACCAAGAATTTCTGCATTTTGATTAAAATTTATGTATATTTCCTTTTGTCTAGTTTGTGTGAGAAAAATACTAATTGAAAATCCTCATACTCTTTCTACTGTTGTTATGGTAAGAGGAGTCACCACCGAAGATTCATGCAGCAAGCCGTGCTGAGTTAAAGGCTCCAAAGGCGTTTGAGTGTAGAGGGTAAACTAAATGATTTTATTAGTTCAGACGTCTCGCTTTAGTGAAATTTTGTGGCACTATAAATTGAATAAATTTACTTTATGCTCCATTCTTAAAATATTCTAAACAAATAATGTGCTATGCATACAACAAACAACAACAAGAACGCAGCGCACAAACAACTCCCACGATTTCAAAATAGGTTGCTGTTGCCCTAAGTAAGCGATTTGGCGTACAGCATCATAAAGGAGTTGAGAACTTTTTGAAATTGTGTGAAAAATTACTTCCTGATTTTTATTATACTCAGTTGAGCAGAGCTCACAGAGTATATTAAGTTTGATTGGATAACGGTTGGTTGTACATATATAAAGGAATCGAGATAGATATAGACTTCCATATATCAAAATAATCAGGATCCAGAAAAAATTTGATTGAGCCATGTCCGTCCGTCCGTCCGTCCGTCCGTTAACACGATAACTTGAGTAAATTTTGAGGTATCTTGATGAAATTTGGTATGTAGGTTCCGGAGCACTCATCTCAGATCGCTATTTAAAATGAACGATATCGGACTATAACCACGCCCACTTTTTCGATATCGAAAATTTCGAAAAACCGAAAAAATGGGATAATTCATTGCCAAAGGCGGTTAAAGCGATGAAACTTGGTAGATGGGTTGACGTTATGACGCAGAATAGAAAATTAGTAAGATTTTGGACAATGGGCGTGGCACCGCCCACTTTTACAAGAAGGTAATTTAAAAGTTTTGCAACCTGTAATTTGGCAGCCGTTGAAGATATCATGATGAAATTTGGCAGGAACGTTACTACTATTACTATATATGTGCTAAATAAAAATTAGCAAAATTGGATGAAGAACACGCCCACTTTTTAAAAAAAAATTTTTTTAAATTCAAATTTTAACAAAAAATTTAATATCTTTACTGTATATAAGTAAATTAAGTCAAAATTCAACTCCAGTAATGATATGATGCAACAAAATACAAAAATAAAAGAAAATTTCAAAATGGGCGTGGCTCCGCCCATTTTCATTTAGTGTGTCTAGAATACTTTTAATGCCATAAGTCGAACAAAAATTTACCACTCCTTTTGAAATTTGGTAGGAGCATAGATTCTATGACGTTAACTGTTCTCTGTGAAAATGGGCGAAATCGGTGGAAGCCACACCCAGTTTTTATACACAGTCCACCGTTTGTCCTTCCGCTCGGCCGTTAACACAATAACTTGAGCAAAAACCGATATATCTTTACTAAACTTAGCCCACGTACTTATCTGAACTCACTTTATCTTGGTATAAAAAATGGCCGAAATCCGACCATAACCACGCCCACTTTATCGATATCGAAAATTACGAAAAATTAAAAAAATGCCATAATTCTATACCAAATACGAAAAAAGAGATGAAACATTGTAACTGGATTGGTTTATTGACGCAAAATATAACTTTGGAAAAAACTTTGTAAAATGGGTGTGACACCTACCATATTAAGTAGAAGAAAATGAAAAAATCAACAGCCCTTGGAATCTTGGCAGGAATACTGTTAGTGTTATTGAATATATAAATAAATTAGCAGTACCCGACAGATGATTTTCTGGATCACCCGATCCACATTTGGTCGATATCGCGAGAACGCCTTCACATATACATCTAAGGGCCACTCGCTTTTAAAACCCTCATCAATACCTTTAATTTGATATCCATATCGTACAAACACATTCTAGAGTCAACCCTGGTCCACCCTAATGGCGATATCTCGAAAAGGCGTGCACCTATAGACCTAATGCCCACTCCCTCTTAAAATGCTCAGTAACACCTTTCGTTTGATACCCATATCGTAAAAACATTCTAGAGTCACCCCTGGCCCACCCTAATGGCGATATCTCGAAAAGGCGTCCACCTATAGACCTAATGTCCACTCCCTCTTAAAATGCTCAGTAACACCTTTCCTTTGATACCCATATCGTACAAACATTCTAGAGTCACCCCTGGCCCACCCTAATGGCGATATCTCGAAAAGGCGTCCACCTATAGACCTAATGCCCACTCCCTCTTAAAATGCTCAGTAACACCTTTCGTTTGATACCCATATCGTACAAACATTCTAGAGTCACTCTTGGTCAACCTTTATGGCGATATCTCGAAAAGGCGTCCACCTATAGAACTGAGGATTACTCCCTTTTAAAATACTCATTACCACCTTTCATTTGATACCCATATCGTACAAACACATTCTAGATTCACCCTGGCCCACCCTAATGGCGATATCTCGAAAAGGCGCCCACCTATAGACCTAATGCCCACTTTCTCTTAAAATGCTCAGTAACACCTTTCGTTTGATACCCATATCGTACAAACATTCTAGAGTCACCCCTGGCCCACCCTAATGGCGATATCTCGAAAAGGCGTCCACCTATAGACCTAGTGCCCACTCCCTCTTAAAATGCTCAGTAACACCTTTCGTTTGATACCCATATCGTAAAAACATTCTAGAGTCACCCTTGGTCCACCTTTATGGCGATATCTCGAAAAGGCGTCCACCTATAGAACTAAGGATTGCTCCCTTTTAAAATACTCATTGCCACCTTTCATTTGATACCCATATCGTACAAACACATTCCAGAGTCACCCCTGGCCCACCCTAATGGCGATATCTCGAAAAGGCGTCCACCTATGGACCTAATGCCCACTCCCTCTTAAAATGCTCAGTAACACCTTTCGTTTGATACCCATATCGTACAAACACATTCTAGAGTCACCCCTGGCCTACCCTAATGGCGACATTTCGAAAAGGCGTCCACCTATAGACCTAATGCCCACTCCCTCTTAAAACGCTCAGTAACACCTTTCATTTGATTCCCATATCGTACAACTAGAGACACCCCTGGTCCACCTTTATGGCGATATCTCGAAACGGCGTCCACCTAGGGAACTAAGGATCACTCCTTTTCAAAATACTCATTAACAGCTTTCATTTGATACCCATATCGTACAAACATATTCTAGAGTCACCCCTGGTCCACCTTTATGGGGATTTCTCGAAAAGGCGTTCACCTATAGAACTAAAGCCCATTCCCTTTTAAAATACTCATTATCACCTTTCATTTGATACCCATATCGTACAAACACATTCTAGAGTCAGCCCTGGTCCACCTTTATGGCGATATCCCTAAATGGCGTCCATCCATAAAACTATGGCCTACTCTCTCTTAAAATACTCTTTAATACCTTCCATTTGATACACATGTCATACAACCACATTCCAGGGTTACCCTAGGTTCATTTTCCTACATGGTGATTTTCCTTATTTTGTCTCCATAGCTCTCAACTGAGTATGTAATGTTCGGTTACACCCGAACTTAGCTTTCCTTACTTGTTTTTATATAGTGTAGAAAACAACTACAACAACAACATGATAATAAATTTTAAAACATAATGCAATGCCACATTGCAAGGAAGAAGATGAAACGTAAATATTTCACATAAATGATAACGTTGTATGTAGTAGCTGCTTTGTTGTTATGCCTATGTTTTACTAGGATTGTTGTTGTTCTTGTCGCTGTTGCAATGAGTTTTTGAGCTTCCTCGTAAACGTGTCAACAGCAAGTAAAGTAAAAGTGCATTGCAGCCACTGAGGTGCTGATCGCTCCTAAGCAGCATTTCTTGTTTTAATATTCTTGTTTTGTGTTCTTGAAGTTGTTGTTGTCACTGTTTGCACTGTTGCTTTTGTTTACAAGCGCATCCTTGACACAGTAACCGCACCAAAGCCGCTGAAAGTTAAATTGCCTGCGTTGTGGTTACAACAACAAAAACAACAGCTGCAGTGTGAGCAATAAGAAATGACAGCAACGAAGCAACAACAAAATGAAGGACCTCTTGAGCAATAGTCACATGTACAACAACAAGCAGAGCAGAGAAACAAACGTTAATCCAACAGTGATGGCGAAAGTGTGGGTGAGCAAATAAGTACAATGAAGAACAGAATCACTAACAATGACGCCAGCAGCAGCAGCGTCAACAGTCAGCTTAATCGGGGAAAACCTCATGCGCGCACAGTGGTATGGTTTTAGAAATCGTTTGACAAAAAATAATGAAATTTTTTTATTAATAATGGAAAGGCTTGACGGCAAAGATGCCAAGCCAAAATGAGGCTTAATAGAGCATGAATTACGGGCGATTGGGATCTGCTTTAATATTATACGAAAAAGAACTTGAATATCTAAGACGGCTACCAGCAGAGAATATTGTGACAGCAGGCTGTACTCCAATAAGCCCTTTTGCCAGGGTTAAGTTAGGTTGAACTGATTGTTCCGTGAGGACCTCACATATATTGAATGAGTGCATAACGTCACCAGAAGCTTGTTCAATGGCCAAATTAAAAACCCCTATCAGAAATCAGTACCTATGTTATAAAAAAAATTTTGGCGTCTTGGCAAATACTAGAAACTTTCTAATATCTATGCCAGTTGCTGCTTCTATATCTGTGCTACTCCTAAGTTTTAGCCTTGGGAGCACTGGTCACGATCACAGTATGTGCTTGATTGTTTCAGCTCGCTAAACGCATTTCCCATACCCGCTATCACTGACGAGGCCAAATTCAATAGCATGTGATGCCAGAACGCAGTGTCCAGTCAGAGTACGTTTCATCTGAAACTCACCCCTTGTTCTAATCTCGCCCAATCTGATTGCGATGCCTACGGTACAAGCTTCGAAGAATTCGCCCTTTTTAGCTAGCCCATTCATTTTTCATTTCGATCTATTTGCATACGCCCAGGTCCCCAGTCAGACCCCCATTGAAGCACAGGTGCAGAATTAGGTAGTCCTTTCATCCAGTAATGGATGACGCTATACTACACTCTGAGGAACCAAATTACTATCCGGAGTGTATAGTATGCTATCAATATTCACACCCATAGTAATGGGTAGTTTGCCGGCCTTAGGTAGTAGTGGTAAAAGAGCCCCAAATCAAGGCTGCTCACCACAGTTAATCATGCCTTGCCAACTTTCAGTACATTTAAATCATGAGGATCGGACGGGATCTAAAAGAAACTTCCTTTTTGTATGAATAAATTTGCTCCTAGTCAGAATTCGTGGGAGAATCACAGGGCAAATCACAAATTTATGTTAGGTTAAGAGTGTGTCATGGCAGCTTCCGATCCTTCCACTCGAGAACATTTTTACCCATTGAAATTGCCTTCAATGAGTGCCGGGTGGCGACATATTCCTCTAACTGGATAACTTCCTAGTAATCCTCAAACGAATCGTTTGATATCTAAGATGAATTAAACTAGGAGCGAAAGATGCACCTATCCAATACAAAAACCGTGCGCCCACAAATCTTAGTAGTCTCGCAGCCCTGGACATCGGCAGAGAAAGTGGTGAATTGGCTTTCCTTCCTCCTCATCCTGACATATTCTGGCAATCGTCTTCAACATATCTTTATCCACTTTCGTCATCTCTGAAAAATGGAAAATGGCGAGGGTGGTACAGCTACTAAACCCTAAGAGACCAGTTAACCTCGGAGACTAATATAAACCGATATCTTTCCTATCGCTAATAGCCAAGATACTTGAAGCCGTTCTGCTTCCTTATTTCACCGCAAACCTGTGACTTGCCAATCATCAGCATGGCTTCCGAAAATTACATGACATCACCGCGCTAAACGTCATCAACACTCAAATAAATTGCGGATTGAATCAAGAACTTCACCATAGAGTTGTACTCGTAGCGCTAGATTTATCAATCGTTTTTACACAATAAATCACACGTCATTACTGCAAGAATTGGAAGAATCCATCCTTCCTCCAAGTCTAGAAGGGTGGACTGCACATTTTCTGTATGGTGGGGAAGCGTCGGTCCAGTTGGAGGAAACTGCAGGCCTGTAAAAACGCCGCTTCCAGAATTGCCGCAGGATATCTTCCCACGTTTCCTGAACAACATTTGCACAGTGAGGTGAGAATACTCCAAATAAAGGAGAGAAATGAATTGCTGAACAAACAGTTTCTGCTGAATGTCCAGAAACCTTGGCATCCCACCAGACATCTAATTAAATATGCCCCGCCTCCCAGGAGTTTAAAAAGTTATCTCCGTAAGCATTACGAAGAAATTAGAATTCAGAAAAGGAGCATGAAAGGCCCTCAGCTACATTCGCTATTACTATGACAACAATTGCGGGATGAAACCTCAAAGATCAATAAATTGAAATCGAGGAAAGCAAATTCCCCAGAGAGACGCACGTCACTCAACTTATTTCTAGATACTGTAAAAGGTTAACCTTCTACTTATCCAGGATCAACCCCGACATACCCAATGTATGTCCTGCTTCTAACGTGCCCCCACAGAACACCAACCATCATTTCAATTGCAAAGTGGAAGGAACGCCACTAACACCCTTATCTCTTGTTACCGACTCTGTTGAAACAGCAAGTTTCCTCGGACTCCAGTTAGAGGATAATAATGAAAATTTGTGAAAGATCGCCCCTATTGGATGAGGCGAAACACTGCTACAACAAAAACAGCAACATAACATACCTCTCGTCTCTATCTGTATCGCTAATAAATAAATGAATTGAAGGAAGAAACGACTAAGACTCTTTGCTGAACTCATCCAAAGCTGGTTCGGAATTTTTTGTCGTTGAAGAAGATACAAACCTAAATACAACCGAAGCAAGACACTGCAAGGCCATCACAATGCTAAGTGATTTCGGGGGGCTTTGTTTCTATGAGTAGCTATGTTTGTTTGTACTCATGGATTAGGGGTAGAGTTGGCATTTTAATTACATCCAAATGCTAGCAACAAAAATACCAAAAGCACTGACAACGTCAATGAAAGATAGTGTCAACGTGCGAGTAATTTTTGTCACCGCAATGCCACCACAACAACAACCAAAAATGACTTACAAACATATAAAAATATACAGACACACAAACGTACACACAAATATATTTACATTTATGCGCCCGCATCACCAACAGACAGACAGGCCGGAATTCACAACAAAAACAACAAAAGTAAAATATAACAAAACTACATGAAAATATACAAACATGTAACGTATTTCCCGAAGGGGCAGGCGTAGTGTGTCATTTGTGTTCTTGTCGGTCTGCCGGTCTGTTTGTTGTGTGCAATGCAGCTGCCCGCATTTGTAGATTTAATAATTTTAGTAATGAATGAATGAAAGGACGTAAGAACGAAAGCCGCGTTGTTCGGGAAACCAAATGAGGGTGTAACACAAATACAAATATGTACAAAAATCCTACATCCTTTCACTCACTGCTCCAGGCGCTAATGGTGACTTGTGCCGTGCTGAGAGTGCCCCGCTACCCATCTTGCACTCTTCAAAAGCTTGGATTGAGTGGCTGAATGCTTTTGCTTTTCAATTGAATTAAATGTAAATTAAATTGATGGAAGAACATGCGCTTTATTAAAGGCCTCTTAGTCATAAATCTACTTCACTAAAGATTTTTCGAATAATTACAAAAAAACAAAACACAAATTTTGAAGCGACTGAAAGAGTCTTTATTCAAGATCTTTCGGGTTGTCAGGATTTCTGGATTCCGATTAAATAAAAACGCTGCCGATTTATGCACATTAGCACATTATAACTAACAATTCATGTTTATTAAAGTTTAAAGTTAAATATATGAAAATATGTGTGTTTAAATGAAATTGATTAAATAGTTTAATTTAGTGAAAGTAAAATGAGTATTAGAATGATTTCTCTGCCCGTTGCCGAACCGACGTTGTTCACGGCGCGTTGTTCAAATCTAAACTGCTCTTTTGTCGCTGACATTGAGTAAGGGTTGCCAATTGATTATTATTCCGTTCATGTGCAGAGATGATGTATTTCGTAGGATTAATTACTAAGGTAGGGTCAGCCTAACCGTTGTATTATATTGACCATAGATTAGGTTGCCTTTATATTATATTGCTCGTATTCTTAGGATGACCTTACATTCGGCCAATCCTGATAACTGGAGTCGCCCTCGGCTCCGTCGTCGTCGTCGTCAAAACCATCAAAATTGGGTAAACTACACCATGGCTTCAACTTATCTGATGCAAAAATTGAAGTATAATGTCGTTGCTTACGTTTCGATCCAGGTATGTCTTCAATGAGATACCGGTCTTTACCTATAACCTTTGTTATCAAAAACGGCCCTTTGTACAGTGGCTCCAATTTGCGAGAACCACCAGTGCTCACCTGTTCATTTTCGGCGAGAACAAGATCGCCGACGTTGTACTGTGTTGGTTTACGATGTCTTTCGTTGAATTTAGATTTTGCTTTCTCTCTTTGCTGATTTATTCGATGCACGGCATCTGTTTGTATCTCTTTCATCTCGTCGTTGTTAATAGTTTTATCTTCATGTAATGCTAATATCAATTTGTTTTGTAAAATATCTCTAGGTTTATAACTGAATAAAAGTTCTTGGGGTGTTCGCTGTGTTGTTTTATTCTTCATCGTGTTAATAGCCCACTGTATACTTTGAATTTGTTCATCCCAGTTTTTGTCGTTTTCAGTTGATGGAAGTAACATACCCATAATAGTTCGATTTGTACGCTCGGCATGTCCATTTGCCCGTGGAGTTCGAACTGCGTTTAAAATCTGCTTGATGTCGTGATTGTTACAATAATTCTTAAAGTCATTTGATGTGAATGCTGTCCCTCGATCTGTTACGATACGTGTAGGCACTCCAAAATAACTGCTCACCTCATTCATTAGTGTCAATACATGTCGGGTTGCAGTACTCTTAACTGCTCGTACTACCGTATATTTTGTAAATGAATCCACTAAAACTATAATATGTTCGTTTCCCTTTTTACTACGGGGAAAAGGTCCAAGATGATCAATATGTATTGTTTTAAATGGTACAGGATCGATTTCATCGTAATGGTACGCCCCTTCTGTTTTACCACCCCGCTGCTTATTGTACGCACACTCGACGCATGATTGTATAAAAGATTTTATGAAATTTCGCATACGTGGAAACCAAAAGTATTTCTGTGTTTCTTCTAAAGTTTTCTCCGTGCTAAGGTGTTTAACTTTCTCATGTACGCTAGCTATAATTTTGTAACGCATTGATTTTGGTACTAACCATAATTTATCACCTTTCTGTTTTCGGTAAACCCGCCCATTTTCGAGCTTATATTCTTCGTTTGTAATTTTGTCACCGCTTTCTAATTTCTCAATAATAGAACGAATATTATTGTCTTGCTGTTGCATACTGTACATCCAATCTCCCATTTCTATTGTTGTTTTTGAAATTTTTAAGTATGCTGTATCTATATCTGTGCTTTTTTCGTTTGGTGTTCTGCTTAGGAAATCAACATGTTCCATCCTTTTGCCTGGTCGATGTTCTAACTTAACAATAAAGTCCTGGATACGTAGCCACCAACGTGCAATTCTTGGTATCAACTCACGCTTCTGCATCGCTGTAGTAACTGCATTACAATCAGTCACCACTACAATTTCTTTACCTTGGACGTAATATCTAAAGCGCTCTAGACTACTAACCACTGCTAAAACTTCGAGTTCATAGCTGTGAAAATTACGTTCGCTATCTGTTGTGGATCTGCTATAATACGCAACTGGTTTCCAGTCACTGCCTTCCCGCTGTAAGAGCACACCTGCAATGCCAACAGAACTGGCATCAGTATGTATTTGATGATCTGCTTCAACGCGATAACCTGCCATCACCGGCTTCGATGTTAATGCTGTCTTCAACATCAAAAATGCTTTCTCTTGCCTATCAGTCCATTTAAACTGTTGATCTTTACGTAATAATTCACGCAACGGTTCGCTTATAATCGAGTACCCTGGCACGAAGCGTCTAAAATATCCACTAAGACCTAGAAAACGTCTTATATCGGTTATGGATTTTGGCACTGAAAAATTATTTACTGCCGCTGTCTTTATATTGCCTGGACTTACACCACCGGGGTGAAGTTCATGTCCTAAAAATTCTATTGCCTGCTTCATAAATTCGCATTTGTTGATATTTAAAGTAAGATTAAGTTGGCGTAAAGCTTCAAATACTCTAGACAACTTTTCGTACATCTAGGATATATTGTTACTACCAACCAATATATCATCCATATAGTGAATCATGTCACCAGGTTGAGTCCTATCTTTAATGTTTTGCATTAAACGCTGGAATACCGCCGGCGCATTTCTAAGCCCGAATGGCATTCGCTTAAACTCAAATAAACCGTCTGTTGTTATGAACGCAGTGTATTTTCGACACTCTTCTTCGATTGGTACCTGATAGTAACCACTATTTAAATCTAAGACTGAAAAATATTTGTATCTCAAGGCTTCGCTCAGCCTTTCTTCTATGTTTGGTGTAGGATAAATTTCTTTTGTTGTAAACTGGTTTAGTCGCCTGTAGTCAACGCAGAGGCGTTCACCGCCGTTTTTCTTCTTAACCAAAATAATTGGACTTGCGTATTCTGATTTCGATGGGCTAATTATGTCGCATGACAAAAGCTCATTAATCATTTCTGTTACAAGATGCTTTTTTGGCTCAGGAACCCTGTATGGTTTTTGAGCAATCGGTGTATTCGTTGTCAGTTCAATTCTCATTTTCGTCGCATTAGTTAAGCCAATGTCACAAAGCTTTTCTGCAAAAACGTCTCTATTATCTTCCAATAACGCCTGCAAATTTGAATTTTCGTCGTCTATACTACAATTAATGTTACTAAAACTCGTTACTGGATTTTCCACGACTACCTTTTTCACCTGCGTAGAAAATGTAAAGTTGTCCGCTTTTATTTCTGCTACCATGCCGTCATTTCTAAAAATATCTTGGCCCAAAAGTACGTCCGTCGTTAAAATATCGTCATCGACCACAAATAAATTGACTTTTAAATTTATCTCATCAACTGTCATGCATACGTTGACCTTATTCTTTAATGTACGTTTTCCACCGCATATACCTACTATTTCTGCAGCGCATGGATATATTTGGATGTTCAACTTTTCTACAGCTGATCGCTGGATCATACTACATTCACTTCCAGTGTCTACGAAAGCTAATAATGACTTACCATTTACAATGACTGGTTTTTGACAAAAATTTGTTGATTCTTGTAACTGAGAACGCTTGACAACAACTGCTTTTTTCCCGCAATTTTCTGCTTCATTATTTGGATGAAGTTTATTACAGTCTTTACATTTACGATTCTGTTTCGATTTCGGACAATTTCGCGCGATATGTCCACCTTCTTTGCAATTGTAACACGTTACGCTTTTCGTTTCGACCGCGCTTCGATTGATATCTTTAGCACTTTCTTTATTGCGATTGTTTATGTACTCGTTTTGAAACTGTTTTGTTACCGACATATTTTGTATATAATCTTCAATTGTTTCGCGCATATCTTTAAGAGAATTAAACTTAATTGGAGCTATTGCTATTTGCAACTCACGATGCTTTAAACCGTCGCGAATGTATTTTATAATTGTACTTTCAGTCAAGCCATACCGTCGGCCTAGTCCGCTCATTCGAAAACAATATTCATTAACTTTTTCGTTTTGCATTCGCGTTGCACTTGCCATTTTATAATGAATTTGTGCGTCATTCAATTCAAAACTAAATTCACTTTTTAACGCACTTGCCAAATCAGGCCAATTGGAATAAAATGTTGGTGCAGCATCTAACCACATTCGTGCAGCACCTTTTAATTTACTGTACACTGCCAAAAGTAAACATTTCTCATCCCATTCGTATGCACTTATTGCACTGTCCACTCTATTAACAAATTGTGTCACTGTTAGAGAGCTTTCGTTCGTTGGGTTAAATTCTGGTATTGTCTCAGCAATTTCTTTTACACTGGCATTTCTGCCCACCACTCTTATTGAACTTTGAGGTGACATAACTATGCGCTCTTCATTTACACTAGAGCCACTACCATTCACTTCTTGTGCATTTGTCTGTTGACTTGGAACCAAACTTTGTATTTTTGTCATCATAATTTCCATCATTACTCTTAAATCATTTACTTGCGTTTGTAAATTTGATTCAGAATTCTCGATTTGGATTTCATCACTACCTAAGAAATCACACAATCGTAACACTAATTCAGCTTTTGTTCCCGTAGTTGAAAGATCATTATTACGCAGCTGCTCTTTCAGCTCGTCTACTTTCAACGTTGACACTTTTATTTTCATTTTGCTATTTTGTTTACTTCTTTTAAAACGAGTATTCTAATTAGAATTTGTTTACTTATTTGTTTTGCTTCACTCTTCCTTTCGTTTGAGATTTATGACACGTTGTCTCTTTTGTCTATTTATATTTTCATATACACGAATGGTCGTATAAGCGAGATCGACACTTTGAAATTATTACAACAATAACATTAACGACCATTGTCGTATTCTTTACTCGTTCACTCGCACGCTCTACACGCAGACCGCAGAGTTAATAAAAAAAAATCTTGTATTTATTACTTCAAATACAAAGCTCTGACTTCTATTTTCTATATTCATCAACCGTTCGTACATTCGTACGCCCGATAACTATACTTTGCCACAGTTATATTCGTACGCCTATAATTCACAATTTCTGCTTTCTTGCTTTTGCCTTTTTTTCCCCGCAAACCGCTCGTCCATTCGTACGCGCGATAGGCAACAAATTTTGGGCAACAACTACAACACGCAATTTGAAATCAACCACCGAAATTCACTTGCTCTGTCTTACTTTGTATGTATCACCGACCGATCGTCCATTCGTACGCGCGACAGGCAACACAACAACAATTACAACATGCAATTTGAACACAAACGGATTTTAGTTGTTTCTTTGCTTGCAACTTACGATTTATAGCAACGCTCTATGACACACAAAACATGACAATATCGTATGCAATTCAAATACTTTCCGTTGATACTGCTTTATCGATAATGCTTTACCGACGCTCGTCCATTCGCACGCTCGTAGGCAAACACAACAACAAAACATATGTATGTACATCAACTTTCGGTTTGAGTCTTATGTACAGACTTTGAACATGTCTACACTTGTCAGAATGTTGCATGTATTCTGATGCAATCTTCCTGAAACGAACGAATCTTCTCAAGAATTCGTTGTTTTACACACACACATATTTTTGTTCTATTATATTTCAATATAATTCACACTGTCACTGTGAGGCTATGCGGAGCATCTCACTTCTGAACTGAAAGAGTCTTTATTCAAGATCTTTCGGGTTGTCAGGATTTCTGGATTCCGATTAAATAAAAACGCTGCCGATTTATGCACATTAGCACATTATAACTAACAATTCATGTTTATTAAAGTTTAAAGTTAAATATATGAAAATATGTGTGTTTAAATGAAATTGATTAAATAGTTTAATTTAGTGAAAGTAAAATGAGTATTAGAATGATTTCTCTGCCCGTTGCCGAACCGACGTTGTTCACGGCGCGTTGTTCAAATCTAAACTGCTCTTTTGTCGCTGACATTGAGTAAGGGTTGCCAATTGATTATTATTCCGTTCATGTGCAGAGATGATGTATTTCGTAGGATTAATTACTAAGGTAGGGTCAGCCTAACCGTTGTATTATATTGACCATAGATTAGGTTGCCTTTATATTATATTGCTCGTATTCTTAGGATGACCTTACACGACACTAAAACTAAGCATTCAAGGGTTGGCCTGCAGCAAATGGCCATACGCCAGGAGCTTGGTATTTATGCGCAGTCTTCACTCACCATTCACTAAAATTTCTTGTGCGCTGTGTTTTCGTGCATAAAATTCAATTACTTTGCGAATAATACCAAAAAAATGAAGGCGGTATAGAAACCAAAGACGAGAGAGTTTTAAGTAATAACAAACAAAAGGCGATTTTTTAGGGCAAAATAGAAATAAAAAAATATAAATAAAGTAGCAAAAGCAAATTTAAATAACGAGCAATAATAACAAAAGAAAATTATGAATTTGAGCGAATGCGATTATTATATACCCAGTTGCAGATTTGAAAAATAAACTTAATGAATTAAGCGCGGAATTGCCCTTATTGCTTTAAATGTATGAAAACATTTGTTTGAAGCAATTTTTATTTTATAATTTATTTAGTAATTTGGGGAAAAATTTAAACACGTGATATCAGGACGGGCAAGGCGACAACTGTTTCGATTATACCTTGTAAATCTCTTCAAAGCCTGTTCTCCCACGGGAGTGGGATTTGAACGATGGTTGAAGTGTTGCAAAGGCATTCAGCAACATCATACCTTAGTTGTTGTAAACTTTATCCCAATTGCCCTCCTTGCATATTTTATTCTTTTTGCACAGTACATACTTTGTATGTAATCATGTGTTAAAGTTATGCTTTATGTTGGCGGTTTCATAGAAACTGGTATTTTTAACCAATGTTGTCTATCCGTCCTGATGTCACGTTGTTTAAATTTTTTCCATATTATTAAAGAAAAAAACATAAAATTTTTTGGAAATGTTTTGCTGAAGTAAATCGAGCTTTGTTTCGAACATAAACGGGTAGTTAAATGAATTCCGTGAAGATGTTTTAAAGTATAGCGAAACTTCGGTATAAAAGTGTAATGACTTAGCTTTATACGCATCCTCAATGTAGATCAGTGAAGCATATTAGGAACTATTTACTTATCAAAACTGATGGGATTACTAATGGAACAAAGTACAAAATTGATGATGACCGCTGTGGCCTAGACGTGGTATGGTGGCCTACCGTATCGAAGGTACCAATTAAAACTCACACGAAAAGTAACATCCAAAATACTTAAGAAACGTTTTTCTAAACAGAGTCGACCCTTGTCGCCAACAGTTTGGCAAGCCCTCCTAAGGTATTTCTGCTATCAACAGTTTCTCATTGAAAGCTCAATTTTTAGGAAGAAGTTGAATAACAGACGTTGTGTCGTAAGACCTCATTAAGTTCGCTGTAACAATAAGCATACGAGGTACAACAACATTCACTATGCCTACCACATACAAACATGGACAAAGTAATTAATAAAATACATGGTGATTATGACAGGCTACCAATCATACTTTTGCGACTAAAGTCAGCCTACCGCATGTGCGCGCTACGCATCTGTAGTGCCTTTAAAACTATATCTGATGATGCAGCACTGGCCATCGCAGGAAAGTGTCCCATGAACATATTAGTAAAAGAAGCGGTCCTGAGCAATCAAGACGTCCATGTGCCGGGCACAGAAGATCAGCATGCAGAACTGGCAACAGGAATACCTTAACAAAAAGAACTCTGGCCATACCGATATATCCCACATATATATGTATTAGTACATTACTATCGAGTCAGCACGGCGAGGTAGATTTTTAAGTCACACAGTTTCTATGTGGCCATGCTACAAAGCACCTTAAAATGGTCAGCGGAATGTAATGTAATACCGGAAACAATGAAATTGCTACGAAGCCTAGAAAGGCTCCGACGCAGCAGCAAACATTAAACATACCAGTTTTGCGGAACAAATTGCAAAGGTGGACGGGGTGAACTTAATACGGATTGGAGACAAGGCCTCTTAAACTGTGTGATCAACTGCAAACGAGTTATAACACGGGAAAATAAACGTTACGCTGTAGTAAGGGCGACCATGCAACACAAAGATATCCTAGATGCCGATTTGGTATAAGGCCTTTCAAACCACACAAGAATGAAAGAACGCATGCAGGTTTCAAACCCAATTTACACTATGCCGTCCTACTGTGAAAGTATAGCAGGTTGAGCACTGTACCTGCCTTCCTACAAAATAGTTGACTGTAGTACCGGAGGGCAATTGTACTTAGACGATAGGAGGTTAGAGTGCCACTCAAAGGCTTTCGATGCTTACCCCTCTGTAAGAAAAAAACATAAACTTAAGGAACGATTGCGAAGCCTGTTTTATTAAAATTTTAAATCTGACTTTTATTTGAATTTCGATTTCGATTGTGGTTTCGGCTCCAATTCGGTTTCATTTCAGATTTCATTTATTTCTTATTCTCTTCCTTCTTTTCTGGCTTCAGTTCTTATTTTACCCCGATTTACGTCTAGATGTTTGGTTATAGTTTCGAAACTAGATTTGGTTTAAGCTAAGCTTTTGTTTCCAGATGCGGAACCGGACGGAGTTCTGGTTCCAGTCTGGTTTGTATAGTTTTCTGCATTCGGATTTGGTTCTGGTATAAGTCTAGTTTCAGTTCAGGTTAAGGCTTCAGTTTCCGTTTCGGAATGGGCCCGGCTTCTGTTGAGATGTCAGTTTGTTCCCAGATTTGCCGCCGGTTCTGGTTTCAGTTCCAGTTTTAGTTCAGCTACTATTTTGGCTTCGGTCTCGGTCTGCATATCAATGACGCTTTAAGCTCAGATTTCGATCTTGTTTCGATTGCGGTTCCGGTAGCAGCCCCGGGCTTTGATTCCAAATTCGGTTCTGTTTTATTTGACATTAGTTTCGGTATGTGACCGTTTCTATTACGCTCTAATTCTAGCTGGGCTTCCGGCTTCTGTCCATTTACGCTTTTGGTTATGTTTTTCGTTTACTTTTGGTTTACGGCTTCTTTTTCTTTTAAGCTTATGATTACAGTTTCGGTTTAAGATTTTTGTTTTTGGCTTCGGTTTAGGTCCCATTTCGATTCCAGTTTCTGTTACGGATCCGGTTTATTCCGACTTTGGCTTTCGTTCTGGTTATGGTCCCCGCATCTCTTCGGTTGAGTTTCGGTTATATTTTTCGTTAAATTTTGGGTTACGCTTACGTTTCTGATAACAGATTCGTTTACGGTTACGGTGGCTACCGGCTGTGTGCGCTTAACCCTCCAGAATATTGCGTTGTCCTTTGGACACTATTTTCTAAGTGAGTAACATGATGCTCAGGCTAAGTAATAAGGCACGGCTCGCTATATAAATGTGCAAATAACAGTTTACAAATCCTGTATTGCTCATTGTACAATGGATTGGGGGACCCTCTTCTTTAAGAGTCATATACGGGTGCGAACGAATCGTAGAGGGATTCAAGGGGTTGATAAGCGCAACACAAAGCTTTATAGCTCCAAAACTTCCGCAACCCAATTGAAAGCCTGGCCTACGCGAGGGGAATCCTGTTACAAATATGAATGTATCATACACATATTTAGCAGGCGAGGCTCTGGCGACCCGAAGTTCCTCAGAGAACTAGGGGGTGGGGAGCGCGGTATGTCCTAGAATTAAACCTTCTATCATATTAATCATTCCTGAGATAGTCGGGCTAGTGTCTTAATGGTGCTTTGTTACCGGAACGTACGGGATCTATAACCGGCAAGGGACTATCAACATCGATAATACTCCCCAAAGGCTTCGGGGCGGGTCTTTACCGTTAATGCAACAACGAATCCTAACTTAGCTACTACAGTTAGGCAGTCACTACTCTGGATATATAATCAATTCATATCGATATGAATTGAAAGGAAACGTCACGATTACTTTCGAAAGATAATAGAGCCGAATGTAGAAGTTATCAGGCATAATTCGTGAGGAGATACTCTTCAGCCAATTTTCGTACAGGTAAACACCTTTTGGCTTCACAATCATGTCGGCGTATCTTCGCTTTTATAAAGTCATGCTGCCCATAGATTCTAATGCCATCCATCTGTCTGCCATAGAAACAATTTTGTTTGGAATTTTTTGGCAGTGTCACTGGCTCCTTGCATACTTTCTTATTTTTCTTGTGCTTGCATGAAAGAGCTTAGTGATGTGCGATACTTCGCATTAACTTTGAGGATAATTAATCGAAGACATGTACGAATATAGGAATTGAAAAAATTAAAAAAAAAAAATATTTTTAAAATCGATGGAGTAAGATCTCCCCGGAGGAGAATTTGACTTATCAAATGAACATGTAGCCGAAATCGTTAACGTCACATCTGCAGATCACAGACAGATAAACGAAAATCCTAGCTGATGATAGATGGTTTGAGGAGTGAACGTTTGAGCTGCGCAAATACAGAGTTTCTGCGATCTCTCTATGCTAATCACATCCAGGTATAAAAGCAATAATAATGTATTAACGAACAATACCACAAATTGTTTAGAACTATATAACCGCATTCCAAGATTTTTTTGCTACCAGCACCCATTTGTTGCCGCAATTCATTTGTGAATTCTTCGTCGTTACGCTCGAATGGTTCATCGATGGTTATTTTTGCTTACTTACTCCAAGTTTATTTTATTTCTTTTATGTTTTTGTTTTGGTATTTTTTCATGTTGCATTGCTGGTCGTCCTTATTGGCCATAATTCATGCAATTTTGCACTTACTTTACCCCATTAGACAAGCGCACCTCCCCACTTCCTACTACATCCTGGCTGTTACCAATAACAACGATTTTTGCATATGCCTTACTTACGACTCATCTTTATTTTGTGTATTTGTGTTAGTATTTCTTCATTCTTTAGTTTGTGGGATTATTTTAATTTATTACAGTACTTAATGTATTCGAAAAGGATGAAAGTATTCGAATAGGTTGTTGTAAAGTTATTGTGGCATGTTTAGATGAGCGTTTGCCATAGCAATTAATAAAGTTAAACAAACTAATTGAAGATACAACACATAAAAGGCTTTAAGTATTAGTATTATAATTCGTTAAATTCTGTTGTTTATAGTAAAGTTAAAATTAGATTTTGCTACTAAGTTACGACATATGTATACATATTTATATATAAGTCTTTATCATGCTGGAATCGCCAGGGAAGTATTACAAGAAATAAAATAATAAAAAAAATTTTAAGTTAAACGGTTTTATTGAAAACAATACTTACATTAAGTAATAATAATACTAAAAGCTAGAAAATAATTAGGTAGGTCCTAGGTACTAGTCATCACACTCCTCTTCAATCTAAGGCATTTAAATAAAAGCGTTGTGCGCGTGAAATTTCTAAAAATGTGAGACGTAGCGTAACCTGATTTATTCTCAGTTGGTCTTATATATGACTATCCATAGAAATTTTACGCTTCCAACGCTTTTATTTAATTGCCTGATCAACGCCTTAGATTGATGAGGGGTGTGATGACTAGTACCTAGGACCTACCTAATTATTTTCTAGCTTTGAGTATTATTAGTTAAATTTTATTTAAATTTTTTTTTTTAATTATTTCATTTTCAAGTTTTTAGTCTTTATTTAATTGCCTATTATTTCTCATTCTATTTAGTTCATTTAGTGACTCATTATTACAAGGACTCTGATCCTGACAATTTGTTACAATCTAGTCCTCAATACATAATCCTTCCAAAGGCTTTACTCGACTCAACGCCACGTATGCTTGTCCCTCCTCAAACTCCAAAGTATTTTGATGTCACTTCTACCGGACTGTATGTAATATTTGTTCCAAATATGAGCCAAATCGGACCACAGATACGAGTATTTTTAATATATCGATACCTGCGCCACCTAGCGGCTGCTTTCTATTCATGTATGTATTATGTGCTCAAGATATGAGCCAAATCGTACTACAAATACGATTTAAATATTTCGATCTATGCGCTACCTATCGGAAATATATTCCAAGTTTTAGGCTTGTAGCTTATCGGGAAGTTACTTAAATTTATTACAAATTTCGTAAACAACGGCCGGCCAGCCGCTACACAGAGTCAAGCTAAATAAAACCGTTTAAAAAAGACAGAAGATGTACGCTATCGTAAACGGCTGGGGTGTTCTTTAAACGGTCAGAAGCGGGTAAAGTTTATACCTGATTTGAAAAAATAGGAGTAGAAAAATAAGTAGCATTCTACGGAAGCCAATACAGAAACTGTTTTTCCAGCTTAGCAGTGCCGCCTAACGGCGAATGCAAAGGGTTACACAAAGGCCCATGCAGGTTTAAATTACATTAGCATTGACAAAAAGTAAAACATTCAACTTGGCTACCTAAATTGTGATGAGCAGTAAAATTCAATGCAATTCATATTTAGTTTTTATGTACTTCAGTTAGGTTAGGTTAAACTGGGCGGTCCACGAGGACCTCACATAGACTGAATGAGTCCGTAGTGTTACCAGCAGTTAATTTAATGACCATACTGAAAAACTCTATCAAAAACCAGAACCAGTTATAAAATAACACCGTCCACTTGGAAAATCCTAAAAGCTTTTTAGGACCCATGCCATTTGCTGATTCTAAATCTGACAGCTGTATCACTCCTAATAGCTGATGTCTTAGCCTGACAAGCGCAGGTCACCAGCACAAAATGTGCTCGATAGTATCCGTCTCCAACCCGTACTTCCTGCATCTGCTATCACTGTCCAAGCCTAAGTTAAAGGCATGTGACGGCAGAAGGCAGTGTTCTGTCAGAATACCCACCATGAGTCCACAGACTTCTCCTTTTAATGATAGAAGCACCTGGTAGCAAAGAACATAGCGTTAACAACAGCAACCAGGTTCGATGCCTCGAGGCAGCTTGAGCGCCGACCATACGGTCAAAGTAGTATAGCGTCATCAATCCAAAGACGAACAGACTACCTGGTTCCCTATCTGCGCTTCGAGGGAGGCTACAATAGAGGTGGATGGTTGGAGCAAGGGTGCTCAAATAGCGGACGAGGCGACAGATGTGTACACAGATGGTTACAAAGTAGTATATTTATTATTAGTTATTCTTTAACATAAGTCCTGGTAGCTAATTGTGGTTTTTCCATTTCGTTGTTAACCAAATTTTAGTAACACTATGGATATTGACCGGTCAGTTCGACGTTATCTAGCCTACAACCTTTTTTTCGTAAAATTCTCAAAAGTTATTCCATCCCTAAAAGCCGTACAAATTTGCAGCTGCGTTGGTGATTTATTGTTGGAAGTCGGAAGTAAAACATACATACAAGTCCTTCTAATATTTTAAACAAAGTTTATCAGAAGGGGGACCTAAATTGCTAATCCTACGAAAGTCTCCTTTTCTACCGCGACCCGTGGTTGACCACTATAACACCGCCGCTCAGCTTATGGTCAAAGCAGTCAGCCTAGTTCTCCTTTGTTTTTACTAAGACCCTTGGCCCCCTCACTTCTACGGCCATTCCCGCGATCGTTGGCACTTTGGCTGACTTTCGAGTATGCCATAGTGAGAGTTATTTCCGACAGCGCGCGTCTTTGACTGCTCCGTGCATTGGTTATTGATGCCTAAGTAAGACCATCTCATTCTCACGTGTTTTACTTTGTTATTATTGAAAGCTCCAGCCATCCTAAAACCACAATCCGTATATAAGTTCGATACTAACACTGAAGTACAGTATTTTTATTCAGAGTGAGTTCGTGGGATCATTATTTGACCTTCAATTGACTGAGTGCTACCTTGGCCATTCGTAAAATCTCCCTCTTATATTGTCTTCTGGTAGTTTCTGGGTATGTTTTCATACCTAATTCTTTGTATAAGTTAAGCACCCTATAATGGTCTTTCAAAAACGATGCCTCTTGCAGGAGACGTATAACCCAACTAAACCACCAGAAAATTGTATTGAGCTTTGGTAGTTGCCTAAATTTTTTCTGTATTCTGTTCTAATTTAAAGTTTTTCAATTAAGAAAAAATGTATTATAACAAAAATAATAATGATAAAATAATTATTGTTAGGCCCTGAATTCGATTCGAACCCGCGATCTTAAAATTCGTTCCTAAAAAACAAACAAAACATTCGTACACATTTTAATTAATCTTAAATTTGAGCCTGAATTTTTTTCGATCAAGCAGTTAATACCTTCGCTACGCAGAAGCACTTTCCTTCCCAACTGTCACATTTAAATCAATAGCATATTAAGGAATTGCCTTTATAGGGCATTACATACTCAATGGGAAATACCGTTAAATTAAATTTCCATACATATGTGTCACACATATTTATTCATCCAGTAATGCAATATTTCATGAAAGCACTCAAGCTTCTTATATCCTTACACACATTTGAGACTACAAATAATTTACTGTCCGCATTTTACGTTCAATCGTAGGCATTTGTGGTATTATCTTGCAACGTCTTAATGCCTGTGGCTTAATTGTCATATAAATGTCTCATACGCACAAACATCAATTTATGCATTTCCTTACAAATTCATCGCATGCTCTAACTTCATCTTTTTTAAAATGTTTTTGTGAAATCCGAACTCACTTTTAAGAATATATAAGGTGGATTTTGTGTCAAGTTGATGTCTTACAAAACCCCACTGAAAAACAAAAAATCATAGGAGCATATTCATAGTCAAGCTAAAGTATGCGCTAAAAAATTTAGAGCATATTTCAATGAAAAGTAAACTTTATCTTTATTCTAGTCGCAAAAAAAGCGGATTCATCGGTTAGATCCATCGCTAAAGTTAGAGAGGCGAAAAGCTGTCACTAAAGCTATTACTAAAATCTGTCAAATGAAATGAAATTTCAATTTACGTCTGTATTCAGTAATTTAAGCTGGATTTTTGATTCAAGAAGAGTGAAAATGTCTTATTTTGAGGAAATCGAAAGAGATTTTGAAATTATTGACGACTCGCGATTAATAGAAAGCCAAAAATATATAAAGAACGATTTGATCCATTTGTTTTAGGGTACAAGGTTTCTTTAAATACTAAAAAACATAATTCGTTTTGCGAGCAAAGCTCATTATTTAATACAATTTGTATTCTTTTTGGTATTAGACAAAAAGTGCACACGGCGATGGTTACGGTTTCTGAATTTCACTTCTTCATCGGATGGCGAGCTTTGAACTCAAGTACCTACATTTGAAAAACAAGCTGATGACGAAGTGAAATTCAGAATAAAGTCCTTGTAACCATCTCTCTAATATGAATAACAAACGTAATTCAATCTAAATATCTCAAATATACTACATGTTAACACCTTTCTATCATTTGGTGCTAAAAACTTCTTACTGTATTTGTATCTCGATTTGTGTATAAAATGAACAATAAAACTAATTTCTACAAAATACTTAAATGGAATCATTCTTCCATGCAGATATGAGTATATATACATATAAAGCAGCGAACAGAAAAATAGCAGTGCAATTTTTATTAAATTTCGTCAATTTTCTATAACATCTATGTGGCATTTTATTAGTTCCCGCAAGCAGTCTTTCTCGCGGTTACTCCAGTTTTGTTCTCTTTTATTGTTCTATTGTAATAAATACAAATTTTAATTAATTAACGAGGTTAAAATACATTTTTTATTAACAAATTGCTTACTTTTTGTATTTTTAGCAATCAGGCGCAAGAAATGAATAACAACAAGCAAACGTCCAGACGAGTGATTTGACAACATTGCGTAATAGATTTTTTATGTAATAGAATTTTGCCTAAAGTAGGCTCTCGTTACAGCATGCCACTAAACTGACTATGATATACTTAGAACTGAAATATACTCTATCTTTTTAGTGTCGCACCAAGTGAAGCATACTCTAACTCAGGACTATGAATATGCCCCATAGTAGTTATATGTTAACAACAACGCATCACTTCATATTGTGAGGTGGGTTTTGTCGAAGGCTGAAGTAAGCTCAGCCGCTCCAGGGTCAGGCGAAGGTCCCACTAACCTTTTCCAATTAATAACACAAGTAGTTGTTGTTTTTGTTCCGAACACGCCCACACACACGATGCGGCTTTTGCCTTTCGATGCCGGCAGCCTTTGATCCCGGAGAGAGAGAGAGAGAGATAGAGAGGGAGATGCCACGGATGATAGCGCAGGAGCGACGGAAGCGGGTCTCCAAAATGACGGTACGGGTCGCGGTTCTCGGAGAACGGTGGTGATGATCTGCAAATAGTATCTTACCACCAGTGAAATCTTACTCGGATAGGTTCAGGCGGATTACCGTGGTGCTCCTACGGCTAATGATTGATGGCGGCGGGCAAGAAGGGCGCAGTTTCACCTAGGTGAAGCATATCTATTAGTAATACCCAACGCATAGATGTATGTGTATACATAGGTGCTGGGTAGATTCAGTACTCCTCTCAGGGAGCCTCGGACAAGAGTCCTAGCGACCATGAGCGGTGTAGTGAAGTCCACCATTGCATTCAGCCCCAATCAGGAGGCGGGGGAGGGAGATGCTCCTCGGCCACCCTGAGTGAACTGTCCGCGCCTGATGCCATCCCCATTTGTTGCTGGGTAGACCCAGTACTCCTCTCAGAGGGCCTCGGACAAGAGTCCTAGCGACCATGAGTGGTGTAGTAAGGTCCACCGTTGCATATGGCTCCGCACTTCATCCAGGAAGCGTGGGAGCGAGATGATCCTCGGCAACCCTGGGTGAACTGTCCGCGACAAATGCCACCCGTATTGATATGTATTGGGCCTGGCATGTCCCTCAAGTGGAGCCCAGGACTGGTCCTGGACGCGTCTTGGGGGAACTACCCGTGCCCATCCGTCATTCAAGGTAGAAGGGGAGCGTATCCCCTCCTACCCCGTGGGACGTTGTTCAAAGGTTGGTTTCCCATAGGTGGGGGGAGATCCATGAGCCCGATGGGTTCGCTGAGAGTCTTCCCCGTTCACCTTGGGACCCCTTTGATACCTACCATTGTAAGTTGGCCTCAGCCTTACTTACCTAGGTGAAGTATGCAGTGAGTGATGGCGTTTGCCATTTCATACTTGGTAGCGAATAAAATGGTCAAGAATTCAGCTCATCAATAACTCTTCGTTATGATAGCAAATGAAAAATGCACGCCAGATAGTCAGTACCACGCGTGCTGAGTATGTTTGGTTGTTCACTGTTGGTACTTGGCATACCATATGCGGGTGGTTGTTCGCTGTGCAAGGCGATCGTAGGGTATGTATATTTAATTGGCATATTATGTGCGGATGGTTGTTCGCTGTGCAAGGCGAACATAGGGTATGTATATATTTAGTGTTAGTGTATGCATATATTTAATATTAGGGCTGTGAGTAGGTTATTGTGACGTAGCATTTTGCTACGTTACAATAAGAATAGCTCGGAAACCAATGCAAGGCGTGAGTCAACTTAAACCTTTATTCTGAACAAGAAATTTTTTGCTTCAGGATCCTACTTTTGTCATTGCAGCTAGGAATAAAACCCTTTTCTCGAGAAACTTGTTTCTTCTGACATCCAGCTGAAATGTTCTTCCAGAGATATCTTTGATCACAGGTACATTGAGTTCTCCCTTGACCAACTGTGGTGCGTTAAAGTCACATTTAGCGATATCAGAACTGCAAACTGTTAGCGGCAATCGACAACCCACGTGGTAAAAATGGCGGTACTAAATGAACTATGATGAGTTTTCAGTAGACGTTTTTTCAGCAAGGCTAGAAGGAGCAAACTCTTCTGAGACTGAAAATTCGACAAGGTATCTATAAGTCAGATATTAGGAAAGCGAAGTGCGTTCCTTTGAGAAGCTTCTGCAAAAGTGTGGATAATTGCAATGAGTAGCACAATCCTCGGAAAATTTTACTCAGAGAACCCCTCATACTTGAAGTACTTGGGAGAGGTGGATGGAAGCTGGTCGAGGGTTCACTCATTTTTTTTTTGTCCCAGCTGCGATTATTGGACCCAGGGATTCGTATTCATACCTCTGGGAGCCGACAAGCTTGCTCGGGCCATTCATTCTTTTAAGTTCTACAATTTCCTGCTCCTCATGGCACAATTCCTATGCATTAGCAAATATATTAGGGAATTATACGGGTGAGGTGGCGGGTGGTGATATTTATCCGAGCAGATCACTTCCTAGTAGTCTTGCTGCGTCTAAAATCTGAGTTGTCTTGTTTACTAGCCTGGACATCGGCAGAGAAAGTTATGAATCGACTCCCCTTCCTCGTTATAATGAAGTCATCTGGCTAGGAAGCTTGTTGGTATGCGCCAAGGGCGAAGCATCACTGCAATACCGCAATGACCTGTCATGACACCCGCAAGTACTCTCATTGCAGATTTGTTAAGCTTAGAAAGAAAGCTAGTTACTTTCTTATCCAAACATTGTTATAAGGAACATTAGACCTCGCAATTAATCTCATTGATTTATAGCAAGTCAGTTGACAAATCTCATATTCTCTGTCTGTCTCGCTTACATCCATTACGGAACCTTTCTTGGCCTTCTTATCTGCAATTTCGATCATTTCAATATCATTGTGCCCAGGGACCCAACGAAGGGCGCCATTGAAATGCCTTATGGAAAGCAGTAAAACTCGACACCTCTAAGGATTCTTACGCTTTAAAAACTGTCGCCTAAAATCGTGACGTTGGTATCTGAGTCCATACTTTTCTGGAATAGTCCGGCTGCTCTCTCTTTGACATAAATATTCGCCTAAAAGACACTGCTTGAGTCAAGGTGTCGGTGCTATTGATTTATCGACAGACGCTTAGAGCACATTCTAGCTCCAGTTTCCTTTTCCATTTTTGAGCCATCTTAATACCTTAAACACTTATAAAATACATCAAAATACCCCCTTGTGCAGCTGAAAGCAGATTGCGTCGGTGGAAGTGCCATTCAACGATATCCTGCATAATAAACACAGCCAACACACTCACATCCAAACATGAAAAAGGCGAACAGCAATTTCATAAGATTCAATCATTTAAATCATTTCGATCCTTGGGAGCTTGTGCTTTTCACCACCACAGCCGACAACAGCAGTAACAATAACAACGTTGCAACACCTCACTCTGCAATGAAGTCTTCCATAAGGTAAGAGTTTGAAAGGCCGGGTATGCATGTGCTGGAGTTAGTACATTTTAATGCTCACTTCAATCCTCTTTTTTAAATAAAAATGTGACAAGCACTTGTAAAAAGGACATGTCCCCGACTTGAGTATGCATTGCATGCATATATGAATATGTATATGTAAATTGCTAAAATGTACCTTTACCATTTTGTTGGCACAACGAGACGAGTAGTAGCAGAAGCTGTGGCAAGAACAAAATTGTAGCCAAAAATGGAGCACTCAGTTACTTTTAAGGGCTTATATTCGACGTATGTTCGTGTGTGTTTGTGTGTTAAATTGTCAACATGTGTTTTTGTGGCACGCTTAAGTGCGTCTCTAGTCGGACGAGTTCACGCAAAGAAGTATTGTGCCCAAACGCACATCCACACACATTAACAGTTACACGACTCTTGTCTCTTGTAAGGATTCTTCATCTCAAGCAACACTCTCACTTTATTTGCTCATATCGTTATTTTGAAATTTTTGTTGTGGTTTTCTTATTCTTTATTACCTTTGCGTATTGTGTTGCACCTACACTCGGGTACAAAGTTGTTCGCATATGCCATATTGCATGTCACTTCTGTTTCATCTGTGCCTTTAGCAACGTCATCAACTTTGTTGTCGCCATCAGTTTGTTCATTTTATTAATATTTTTGACTGGCACTTCATGTTAGCTCCTAGCTGAATTGGTTCTTATATTTTTTGTCACTGTGCACACATAGTCCATTGGGTTTTTATGGGTTTTTATTGCTTTTGTATTAAGTAGCCTTGGTGGCTCCTACGTGGAAGTTTTAAAGCCAAATCGGTTGAGAAAGAGGTAGTATCATCCAGACCGCTAAAGGTGTTTGCTGACTACCTATTTTTGTTTGCCGATTTTGCAAATTAGCTCACGGCCTTGGTTCAGGTACATGCAGTCCATCTATCGCCGGAACCCTTTGAAGGGTGATGGAGTTAAACCTGTATAGCACTACTTCTGTCTGACCACAGTAGCCTCAACTACCCTCTAATACTTTGTGAGGGGTCGGCCTGTCTCTCCAGGACATCCTCCTATACTTTTGTCTTTTCGGAACAAAAGTCTTGGTCCCAGATGGGCGCTTAATCGCCTTAGCAATTTAGGCCGATTCGTAACTAGTCATGCAGGTTTCGCTGTTTCGCGATAAATGACACCAATTGGGAGTCTTTTTCCACCCGCCCCTCCCAACTCAATGGAGGTCTACCCTTTATCTGCTTTCGAACTGCGGTGTCAACTAAAATACTTTCTTGGCTGATGCGTCCTCGGCCAAGCCCATACAGCTCAATATTATACAGCTAACCTTACACGCTGTCGGCATCACAGACAGGACCATAAGTCTTCCGAATAGCTTTTCTATCCAACACTCCAAAAGCCATCTCATCTCTTCTTGACACCGTCGACGATTCTGAGTCTTTCAGCAGGACAGATATATATAATTAGCGATTTGTAGAGCGCGATTTTTCTTCGTCGAGAGAATTTTTTTCAATTGCATACACAGTCCAAAATAGCACTTGCTATTAAGGGTTATTTTATTCTTTCAATGATTTTTCAGCTGAATATTTTTTTAGCTTTTTATGCTGGTCCACAGATATACGAAGTCCTTCGGAATCTCGAACAGTCAACAGTGATGTGGCTGTCAAGCCGCGAATGTACTGATTACTTCTTGTATGACAGAAAGTATTTCGTCTTGTCCTCATTTACCATAAGAGCTTAACAATACTTCTTCGAGCCTTACATTAATTTTGGAAGTAGAGTGCCGATTGCAATGGACTTTGATTGAAGGAGCATTTTCCATCACTCTATTTGCATTGAATACACAGCGTATTTGGCTGATTTCGCAACTGCTTTTGCCCCTATGGAGAATTTTGTACCAGTACTTTTGGACTGCCCAAAGACATTTCCGTAGGCCTTTTAAAATGCGTGATTGTTTCACAGATCCCCGATTTAGTATTTTCCTTGACGGTTCTTTTAGTTGTCTGCTCTATGTGGTGCCAAATTTCTAGCAGTTCTCTAGCAGCTTGACCGCATGAACAAGGTGACTTTTATTGTGACCTGGAAGGCTCCCTCTCTGCGACATTGATGATGATCACAGAGTGATGAATCGACTCCTCTTCATCCTGACAGATTCCAAGGACCAGTCATAAGGACCTTGAGACCTTACAATCATCCACCTTACAGTCTATTCCATCTGCAATTTCATACCTGGCAATAACACAATGCCCTGGGAGCTAGCAAAGGGAGATATTGAGATATATTTTGGATGCCAACGAGACTTAGAACCTTCGCACGATATACAAATTTAGTCTTGGATACTAATGCCTTTAAGGTGGCCTGGCTGCCAGCAAAGATCGTTACATCAGCGCCTAATACCGTGATGTCCGGGATCAGTATGTACGCTCTCTCTAACTCCAGAGCCTCGTCTGTTAAATATGTGTATGATACATGCATATTTGTAACAGGATTCACCTCTCGAATGTGAGGTAGGCAATTGGTTTGCGGAAGCTATAAATTGCGCTTATCAACCCCTTGAACTCCGGAAGCCCTCCTTCGCTACCTTAATCGCGCTGACTTTAGCTTGGAAGATACTATAGTGATCGGCCGCCATCAACCATCACTTTCAACTTGGATGCATTACTCTCTCAGGAATATGAAAGGTATGTCCTGTTCAACCTGTCCCTTCCAGCTCAGTGGAAAGATGACACCCCCTCTGCTTGCAAGACCTAGCCAGCGAAGCCTTTGGACTTCAACTACATAACAACATTTTGTCGGGACTCAAGGAACAAAGGTGATAAAATATTTTTTGAAGAGTCGAGCCTGATTTCCGTCTACAAGAGATTGCCCATATATCTTTAAATCAATCTTCCGTGCATCGAAATATGCAGAGGCACGATAATCACTAATGAGATGGGCAGAACAGATAAGGAAATATATTGTAACGAATTTAGTGAAATTCCGCTTATTCTAAATCTTCTGCTAACATTCGAATAGCTAAATTGTTGAAAAAATAACTCCAATATTCAATAATGCACAAATGGTCTTTAACACACTACTTTGAAAGTACTTCACAATAGCAGTTAACCAAATATTGATTGAAGAATAAAGATGTTGCATGCGCGAACTTCAGTGGAAAGCAGCGGAGCTTCACAAAATTCTAGTAGGTCACTTTCACCACACCACAAACTTTAACACAATTTTTAACATAATTTAAGCACACAAAATATACTGATTGGAGTTCTAGAGAGTAAAAATTAAAATTTTGAACAGATTAGCTGAATAAAAAATTTACAAATAATTGTTAAATAATAAATACAGCCAGTGGTAGTTTAACAAATTCTGCTGTGGTAAGTGGTGAATGTGACCTATTAGAATTTTGTGAAGCTTGCTTCACACTGTTTTTCGTCCCTGCAACATCTCTGCCTTAAAATTGTCTCTGACTTAACTTCACCACCAATAGCGTGCTTAAATCATACTGATTTAATGATTGCTCAGCTTGCGCTCTTTTATACTCTCTGCTGCGTCATTCATATATTTCTACTACAGTCTAGACGTTTTCGACGTATCTCCTACTTGTAATTAGCTATATACATGTATATTTGTAGTTTATGCGTTTCTCATAATCATATGCGTGTGTATGTGTAGTAAATTCCGGCTACAAGTGTGTGCGCGTAGTATATCTTCGTGCGTTATATATATGGGTGTAAAAGATGATGTGTTTATGTACACAGTGTGGCTCTCTTCAATGTTTTTTTTCTTGGAAGTTTATTACTAGTGATGGTAATATTCGTCACACTGCCCTCCACATAAGTCCGATCGTCAAATCTCACGATCCAACCGCTGCTAGCTTCTCCAACTGAACCACCCTTCTATTTTGTGGTTTCCCAATTGTTTGTATGAGGCAGATGGTATCACTGATCCTTTTCGCAATTTTGTACGGGCCTTCCCAACTGCACCAAAATTTGGATGGAACACCTTTCCGCCAGTAAGGGTTGTATATCAGTACCAAATCTCCCTCCAATAGAACTTCCGAATTATTTTTCTGGTCGTATCTGTGTTTAATCCTACTACTCATAATCCTGGACCGTTCCCTCACCCTCTGTTGTTTGGCCAATGAACTACTTCGTGGGGCTTGCTTTTGATGAATTGGCTTTGCATAATCAGTATCGTGTTGATGTTTCACAAGGGTAGTGCGCGCTGGCTTTAAAGCACCCTTACATTCTTTCTGGAAAATTATTTCAGTCGTTTTAGTGCGTCCATTAGGGTTTGTCAGTGCCAGTGTTTTTCTCGCAGGTACCTGCGGTTTTGATTTGTTTTGCCCATTCGTTCCATCAACCCTTGCCTGATCTACTGCCTTTGACTTTGGTGGTCTTTGTCCAATCGCCTCCACCAGCACTCGCTTACTGCTGCACATTTTCTCCAAACTGAAGTTAAGTGGTATATCCTGGTTCTTATAGCGCATATTCCTTCTTTGCATGTCGATCCTGATGTCATGGTCAATTAAGAAGTCCACTCCCAATATGACTACATCAATAATCTCCGCCACAACGAATTAGTGTAAAATCGTGACCTTTCCAATTAAGACCTCACATACCACTGCTCCTTAAACTTGGTTATACTCTCCAGTGACCGTACTCAACCCTGCTCCAGGTAATCGCTTTACTCTCCTGTTGACCAAATCAGATCGAATTAAGGAATGAGATGTGCCCGTATCTACAGTCAGTAAACGTTCTTTGCCATCCACATTTCCTCTGACGCTAAGACTGCTCGATTTCCTTCCGATTTGCGATACAGATATCACAGGACATTCAATAGCTGAAGCTAGCTCTCGATCTCTACATCTGACTCGCTGTGGCTCATCTCCTCCAGCTTTTTTATTAAGACCACCCATGCTGTGAAACCACTAGGATTAAGATCGCAATGACGCGCAATGTGACCGGGCTTCCCGCATTTTAAGCATTTGATAACTCTTTCACTCCGCCTTTGCGATCCTTTCAGCGCCTCCAATATTGTGGTCACACAGTCTGGCCTTTCTACCTCCATACGGCGTGCTTTGAATGCTGGCTTACACAGAAGCGACGCTGTTTCCTGAATCAGAGTATGTCGCACCGTTTCTGTGAATGTAGGTTTTGGGTTTGCGTATGGTGCTCGCTTCGTTTCGATATCCCGTATTCCATTAATAAAACTCTGGATTTTTACCCTTTCGGTATATTCCACGGGTGCGTCCGTATTCGCTAAATATGCCAGCCTTTCAACATCCAACGCAAACTCTTGCAATGTTTCACCAGGCCTCTGGGAGCGGTTCAGTAACTCCATTTGGTATATCTGTCCCCTATGCTCGATTCCGTATCGCCTCTCTAGTGCGCCCATCAATGCTTCATAACTGTTACGTTCGTAGTATGGGATGGTTTGTAAGATTTCAGCTGCAGGCCCTGTCAATGCTACGTACAGTGCAGCAACTTTATCTTCAGCATTCCAGTTATTCACTGTTACGGCTTTCTCAAACTGTAGCTTAAAGATCTGGAAAGGAACAGAACAGTCAAAAGATGGAATTTTTACCTTCGTATTACTCGTTGAAGCAGCCGGGCGATTAAGTTGCAATTCCTGTATACGACCTCTCAAAGCATCCACATCTGCCTCGAATTTTTCTTCAAACTGCATTATTTTTTCGTCCATGCGCGCTTCGAGTTTTGATGATATACACGCCTCTTGTGCTTCTAATTGTACTGTTATGCGTGTCACTTGTTCTTTCAGTTGAGTTGCCATATATGTCTTTTGTTCTTCCAGCTGTGATGAAATTTGTGTTTCCTGTGCTTCAATCTTCGATGTTATACGGTCCTCCTGCGATTCCAGTTGAGATGACATTTCGGTTGATATTTGTGACGACATTTGCTTCAACACTGCTAGTATCGCGTTAGTGTCAGCACTTGCCAATGGATACGGAGTCTCTATCTTCTCCTCCATTTTAGTCGCTGACTCTTCCACATCGGAATAAAAGACATTAACTCCTTCCACCTCCATTACCTCTCTTAGCCGTGCTTGAAGCTCGATATTATTGCCGGTTGTATTCAATCCACAGTTCTCCAACTCCTTTTTCAGTTGCTGGATCCTTAATTCACTTAACTTTGCCATGTCCAAGTTGTATTCGAAATCTTCAGAATTTATTCAGCAATTCCTCTTCTGACACCAATTGTAACGAATTTAGTGAAATTCCGCTTATTTCAAATCTTCTGCTAAAGTTCGAATCGCTAAACTGTTGAATAAATAACTCCAATATTCAATAATGCGAAAATGGTCTTTATTATACTACTTTGAAAGTACTTCACAATAAAACTTAACTTCACAACCAATAGCGTGCTTAAATCAAACTGATTTTATGATTGCTCAGCTTGCGCGAGTCAGACAAATCTGTTCAACCACTTTTGTTGAACTCCATTTTACGCAACACTTTTTAAAAATGAAACACCCTGTATGCTCACGCGTGCATTATCCGTAGTTACTTTGAGTCATCTTATGTTATATAACTAAATAAATGAGTGTATCTATGCATTCATGCATGCGTGCCTCCTGCAATCGTGTGTGTGTGTGTGTGTGCGAGTGATTGTATGCGGTAAAACGGCAGAAAAATGGGCGTTACGCAACATCTGATGCTGATCATTTTCTTATTACCTCGCTTACTTTTCGATTTATTTCATTTTTGCCACTTTGTTAAAGCAATAACCTTTGCTACTGTTGTTGTTGGCACTCTTATTATGCTCCTTGCAGTTGCATGCTTCATATGAATAAATGTACGCACAAACACAAACACACACACACACTTATGTATGCGAAGTGATGAATGCATATGTCCTCCAAGCTTATTCAATTCGCCTTGCTTCATGATACAAATACACACACACACACAAACACCTCTATGTAAGTTCATATGCATACTAGAGCTGCAAAAGTATCGATATGATTATCGATACATCTATTACTAGGTTCACCGTGCGATTATCGATGTTTTTTTCTAAATATCGAGTACTGTATTTCCATTTCTAATTCCTTTTGCTAGCGGCAGAATTACCAGCGTCTAAAACTTTGGTAAGACAAATAAAACATAAATAAATACAACTACAGACATTATGTCAGATTTGTGTTTATTTTAGATGAATACCTAACAAGTTGGTGGCTCTGAATATTGAAAAATGTTTACAAAAGGTCAATGTGAAAGGTACGTTATTTTTTCATATTATATACACAAATTGTTTTGCCAAAAAGCTACGAAGTACAAGGTCAAGCATTTGGATTAATTTTGACAAAATCAGTAACACTTTTGCAATATGCTACTGTTGAAAAAAATGTTATACAACTAGTGGTAATACGTCAGATTTGATTCACCATCTAGAATTATCACACACAACTGCAAATTAGGTTCACATAGCTCGCCAAATAGGATTGATTTTTATACGAAACAAATATATGAAGATCCATCATCACGTAAAAAGGCTTTTGACAGCACCCTACTAGGGTTTAGTCACCGCAGACGTTCGACCTTTTCCAATAGTGGATGACAAAGGGCTTCGTAACTTTGTATATACCCTCGTTTCGCTGTACAAGCTACCATCGCGGCCAACTTTGCAGAATGTGTTTTATGATCGTTTCAAAGTTACGAAGACAATATTACACACACACACATATATATATATATATATATACATGTACATATTGTTTTTACATAAATGTCTTATATATACCCGATATTGCTTTTAAATTGGGTAAGCGCTTTTCGCTATAAAAAAATTCGATATATATCGCGATATATCGATACCCTCCCTCTTAAATATCGAAAATATCGAGTAAGCCGAACATCGATACTTTTGCAGCTCTAATGCATACGGTCACGTTTCTTATGCATTCATGCAGACGAGTCAACTAAACGAGAGAGAAAAGTGAAAAAAGTGCATTAAGAAAATACAATTGGAAAAAAGTGAATCAGCCAAGCAAGTTGTTGAAACATGGCTAAAAGAATGTCTACTTGGTTGGTTGGCTTTTCTTGCTGTGCGCTCGGTCTTGAGGTTGTGTTCTTTTTCTTATCTTAGCTATGTATGGGATGGCAAAAGCAGCCACAACTTGTGTGTTCGCCCATCTTGCTGATGTAGCAGTTTAGCTTATGCTGCTGGTACTACCACCAAGTTAGTTTGCCGTCGGCAACTGGCTGCCGTGTGGGTTCCTGTCCTGCATTTTTTTGTTATAGTGTCTCCTCAGCAGCATTTATTCAAAATGTTTCTTGGTGGCTAGTGCCACACCAGCCGGTCGACACAGCTGATTGCAATGCATAGATTACGTTGGCAGATATATTTTTTTGCGTTTAAGGAATATATTTGCCTGGGATCGTGACAGTTAAAGGTTTTAGCAAAAAAAACAAAGATTTTCAAGGATTAGTTTCTCAGTTTCACTTTTCGCTCGGTCGATAAGAGTTATTTTATGCGCTTTTCGTTTTGAAGAAAAATAGTAATATATATTATTATTTGTTAAATTTTCCACTCGAAACATATTATGATTTGAATTTTTTTTTACTTGAAAAATGAAAATAATTTTTGTGTTTTTTGTTTCGCTCGGAAAATAAGAATAATTTTTTTTTAATATTATTTTGTTCTGAAAATAATAGTTTTTTTTTTGTTGAGATTTTTGTTTTACTCGGATTATTATTATTTTTTTTGGTTTTTTGTTTTTGTGCGAGGAGGAATTATTAAAGCCTCAAAGTCAACGTGGGGGTTTAACCCTCCTATCATCTAAGTATCATTCTTCGCGGTACTGCCATCAAGTATTCCGTTGAGAGGTGGGGTGGAGCAATAGGCTCTATGTTCATTAGGCCCAGTTTGCAGTTCTATAAAGACTCACGGCATACTCATAGAAATCTACTCATGTTTTTGTAAACAAATTATTTGTATGATTTCATATTTACTTCGCTCCGATGTACGGAAGTAGGCTCGTTTTTAACGATTGGAGAGGACATGTCTCCGATCCGTGCTTTTTGTTTGGTCACGCTTATCTATTCAAAGTATGTACATTCAGATATGTACATAGATATATATTTATTTTTTAATTCCTTTTTTTTTTGTAGAATTTTTTGTTTGTTTTTAAATTAATATTTTTAAATAATTTTTATTTTTCCGGTAGCTTTTTAAAGTGTTCAGTTTGGGCGGTTGAAGAGGCTTTGTTTCCCATCCGCCTTTAAGGAGGGACTATCTATGTATATCAGTAATAGTCGCTGATCCCAATGCTATTATTTGGGAGTTGGGGAGGCCTAGTCTACAATTCGTGCCTCAGCCTGTACTATCTTCCACAAATATGCTGCGCAATCTATAACTTAAGCTAAAGGACCAAAGACATTCAAAGAATATGTGGTACATAACCTCTATTGTTTCGCCTCAACAGTATTCGCATAAGTTTTTTTTTTCCTGTTTTAACCGGTACAGGTATTCCTTTAAACAGCAGTGCCCTGTTAGGAACTGGGGTAGGTGGAAATCCACTTCACCATGCATTCGTGTCAGACACCGTTACAGGTCTGGGATGCACCGATCGGTCCAGCGTCAGAAATAAGCGCTGCTATAAATAAAGAGTCTGAGACGGTTTGCACAATTGAGGTGGGTTTTGAATGATAGCCTCCTGTCTACTATAATCCCAAGATATTTTACTGTTGCTAGCGTATCGATTTTTATTAGGACTTGATCCACTTTTTTATACCTTCTGTTTTTTGCTCTTCGTTGCCTAAAGGACGATTGAACGTTGGTTGTGTTTGTGTTGCACTTTTAAGTAACAACCAAATCTATGTCATCCGCGAATCCAATCATTTGTGCAAAATTGGGCACATGGATCCGCAACACTCTGTCAATGCTCCTGAGTATAGGACCGAGCACGATAAACGAAAACTAACTTTCAGATATACTCCCTACCTCCTCAATCTCCCTTTCGAGATAGTTATTATTGACTCTCTCGAGAACTGTAGCAGAACTAAACAAACATTGAACAAGTTCGCATTGTCGTCTCATGACTAGAAGCCACTTTAGTGCTTTATTGGGAATGCCGTCATCAAATGTATAGTTGGGAGGGGAGATGGGGGGGGGGGCAATTACACATTGTAGAAACTAGTCTTCCTTGTGTGGGTAATAAAGTCTCGACCAAGTTATTAAGAAAGGACGGGCATGTTACCCCTTGGATAGGGCTCAGTCTCATCACAAAGCGTAAGAAAGCGACAATCGCTTGCTATCCTTCATTGCAGCCTTCACTCGGAGTATAACTGTCATTTTTTGATATATTTGTATTGCTAGGAAAATAACAGTTATTTGTTAATTTATAACTTTGCTGAAAAAATAATAATTTTCGATTTACTTTTATTAAAAAATTTTATATTCATATGCAAATATCTTTGTTTTAGGGATTGAGAAAAAGTATCATTTTCTGAGCCAAATAAAAAATTGAAAATTAGCTGTTGTTATTTAAGAGAAATAAAAAATTTAAATAAAATAATTGTTATTTTCTGAGAGAAATAAAATAAATGTTGAAAATAACTGTTATTTTCCGAACTAAGTAAGAAACTAAAAAAATATTTATTTAGCAACTATTTCTAAAAAAACGTATAGCTGTTACGATCCCTGACCTGTGTTTTGTTTTCTCAGTTTGCATAACAAATTTGTTGTTCCACCCGAAATTATCGCAACGAACACGCAAACATTATTTGTGGTGTTTTCGCATTTTTTTTTCAACTTTTTTTGTACTTGTATTTTGCATTAAAATGCAAAAATATGTCATGTTGTCCTGTGGCGGCAAAATGTTTTTCCTGGACATATGCTCCTGAGCTTTTTTAAAAAAAAAATTGTATTGCAGCTCACATGTGCAGGTGCATGTGGGCATGGAACACATTTAACCCTTTCGACCCTCCAGGGACACTATTGTCCCACGAAAAGTTTGTAAGTTCCCAAATCTCTTATAAGTTACTTAAAGTGGTGCAAAGAAGTCCCAAGTATTAGTTTATGGGGTTATCTACATTTTATTCTTACAAACATGCACGTTCTTAGGCATTTTTTTTTATTTTTTCTCATCAATTTGTCGACAGTGCTCAAAGAAACTAGTGCTAATTGCGTTCTTGTGCTTAAAATAATTGTTCAAATGCTTTAATTCCTTACTGTTTTTAAATCGGAACCTAAATTTGATTATGGTAAGCTACAAAATATATATTTAATTGTTTATTTCCAAAGATTTTGGATATTTATTTACTTGGGGACGCTTATGTCCCTGTAGTATTTTTTGATGGGACATTAATGTCCCAGTAGATAGTTTTCGACCCTATATATGTTTAATGTTAATTTCTTTTAGGAACTGTAAATGGCCACGAAACTAAGTGAAAATGAATTCGCAGATATCCTGGAAGACCAACAGAACGAGAATCTGTCAGGTACTTATTTTAGTAGTGGAAGCGATAGCCTTTACGATCGCTCAGAAGGTAACACTGACACTGAAGTTGACTCAAGTGACTCAGAAAAAGGCTACTCGGATAAGGATGTTAGCCTGAACGATCAGCAAGAGACAGCAGATGTCTCAAGTCCAGAATTTATTATTTGATGCTCTCGTAGTGACACTTTCCTACCAAGAAAATTGGTCACCAATAGTCGTAATTGAAAAACCGCATATGATATATTTAGTAAAATCTTTCCAAAAATTATGTCACAATATATTGCACAGTGCACAAACGAGAGGATAAATATAATGCTTAGATCAAAGGCTAAGCGGCAAAGAATAGCTTGTACATATGCTGCTGAAGTTGATATAGTGATTGGATGCATTTTTGTAATGGCATTTATATTGATCGTAGGAAGTTGATATAGTGATTGGATGCACTTTTGTAATGGCATTTATATTGATCGTAGGTCAACCATATGGTGGAAAAAAGTCTTTTATCGCATTCTAATGATGTGTGCTGGAAATGCGTGTATTACTCACTCGGAGGTGCATCGAAAAAAACTTCGTTTTCTGGACTTTATAGTACAACTTGCTGAGTCCTTTGTTGCAAAAGGTAGAGAGACTACCGACTACAAAATATCTCATCGGCAGTAAAGGCGATCAAGAAGCTTGAGGAATATGAAAAACGTTGGCGATCATTTGCCGATCCAAGGAACTACGAGGCGTCGATGTGCCACATGTGCTCACAGGAAAATTTAGAAAAGAACGTAAATTATTTGCAAAGCTTGTAATTTGGCTTTTTGTAAAAACTGTTTTGTTTCTGCTCATTTATAAATTATTTTGTGCTCTGTGCATATAATTTTGAAATGCTATGTATGAACAAAATGAAATATTTTACTTTTTTATACTGAATTCAATAAAAAGCTGCATAAGTAATTATTTTATTGTCTAAAAAAATTGTATGCATACATGCGTAATAAATACGTATGGGACATATATGTCCCATTATAAAACCCTATTGGGACCCATCAGTCCCACCCTTAAATATCATTGTAGACAAAGAATACCGCTATCATCATGCTGCCACATATTTACTGGCCTATTTCGACTTTAAATATTCAAAAATTATGTTTCCATATACATTCTGCAAAAGTCGGATCGAAAGGGTTAACTGTATTTTGATTTAAGACTTTCGTTAGCTTCACATTTGTGAAAAAGAATTGCGAAATGTAAGTAAGTTTAGGTCCTTGAATTTTAACATTTGAGAAATTTAATGCGATTAGATAGAATAATACTTTTGAATCCGACATACGGCGCTCACAAATACCTAATACAGTAACTTTATTAGTTTTCATACGTTCCTTTGTTGGTAATCTAACTTAAGAAGGCCTGCTTCGTTTATCTAGGATTATCTGACTCCTATCGCGGAAATTGAATTTATAAACGTATTACCACAGAAGTTGGGGCGTCTGTCCACTTAAAGGAACGGCTGCAAGTTGACGCCTTTCTGGAAATAAGGGGGGTTGTAAACTAAATAATTGTGTTAATAAAACCGGGATTGTCCTTTTCACCAGAAAAGAAGAAAATCGGCTCTTATTAAATTGAAAAAGCCGGAGAGACCAAACGAAGCTATATCTACCTGCAAAAGGGCCTTCATGAGTAACTGAAGGCAGTTGCCCTGCATCACAAATGGTATGTACATATAATACAGTCACCCGACCAATACTAACGTACGACGATATAGAAGACGCTGGACAAAAAGACAATTAACTAAAGGGTCAATTTCTCACACTTAGCTTAGACTTGACTTGACTTGAGAACTGTCACTTACAGTTTTGTTGAATGAACATTGCATATTACTGATTTATCAAAACTTAACAACACTTAACTTGACTTAGAAGTCTGTTGAATTTTGATTTTCTATGTAAGTTCTAAGGGACGTTTACATTTTGAGATGCCATTTGTTTGTTTCCATTTCATTTTGACATTTTGTCATACAAATTGACATTTATTTTTATTTTATTTATTGATTTTTACGTCCATAAATTAATTGTAGTACTCAAAATTAACTTTCTTTAAAAACCACCACTTTTTGTAGCAAATATTTCACAACAAAATGACAGCTGATTATGATGCCAGATTGTACACGCTAAGTGGAGTATAATCGTGGCTAAGTTGCCAAGTTTACGCCAAGTCAAGTCTATGCTAAGTATCAGTAATGGGCCCCTAAGGGTTGGGAAAGTGCAAATTCTATTTGCCAAGTTGTCAAAAGCAGAGCACTTCAAGAAGTATTAACGTTAATATTTCAGTTGGTTCCTCTTTAAGTGATTGGATAGGGTTTTATCGCAAAGTGGGCTCTAGGACTGAAAAAGTCCAACAAGCTGACGATGGACACGCAACTATAATAAATTATGGCAGGTGTTAATTTCCAGGAACAGATCGTATGGTTTACGGAGAAAAATTCATGGAGGGTTAAGATTGTACAAGACTCGATAAGGTCAGCTTTATTTAGATTAGAAAAGATTTGATTAGATAAGTTTATATCAGATAATATTAGATAATATTAGAATTAGATTATTTTAGATAAGATAAGATTAGGTTAAATAAGATTAGATTATATTAGATTAGATAAGATTAAAATAGATTAGATTATATTATATTTGTGTATGTTTGTTTAATGGTGTGTTCAGCTTATACTTATAATTAAGAATTCATGAGCTTAAAATCGGCTTATAATAATTGAATTTCAATTATTATGTTTTCTAAGAGAAACTGAAAAGAAAGAAACATTTACTGGCATATTGCGATGGACCCATTTCGAAAACCGCCAACGTAATCATCATCAGGCAATTTTGTAATGTTATCAAAGGTTTCACCGGGATTCGAACCGTGAATCACATGGCGAAACTGCAGTAGCCTTTAACCACTAGGCCATCCTGTTGGTATTTGTTTTCATGCTTAATTCAGTTTTTCTCATTTCTACACTAGCAACACAATTGAGAAATTTTTGTCTCTATATTGATTTGTGTGCCATGTAGATTTGTTTTTGTAAAGTTCTTCTTCGTTGCGAATGAAATGTTTCTCTTTTTCAGTTTCTCTTAGAAAACATTATAATTGAAATTCAATTATTATAAGCCGGTGTTAAGCTCATGAATTCTTAAATATTATATTTGATTAGATTATATTAAATTAGATTACATTACATTAGATTACATTAGATTAGATAAGATTAGATTAGATTAGATTAGATTAGATGGGCGTTCAACCCCAGCCATAATTCCTTTTATAATAAAAGTCCTTGAAAAATTATTATTTCCGGGCTATTAATTTTTAATTTCGAAAGAACTTCTATTTTCTAGGTTCGAATATAAAAATTAAGGCCACACTTTTATATTTTAGGGCCATAAAAAAGGAATGGCTCAACCCAATTAAACAAATTGTATAGCAATCAATTCTTCTATATATCTGGATTTGAAATAACCACGCTTTCTTTGTAAAGTGCCAAAACTTGTATTATGGATTTAAAAATATAAAAGTCCTTGTTTTAATTTTGTTTGTTTAATTTTTTTTGCAGTGTCCAAAAAATGAAATGTACACATGGTTTGACATGAAAATATGAGGTATATCGTCGAAACCTCTAAACCGGTAGAAATTTCTTTCGAATCGAGTTAAAAAATAAGGCCTCCGAAGACACCGTAAAACATTGAAAAAAAAAATAATAATATTAATGTTAAATTGTTTAATGGGCTACAAAAAAGCATATAAAAATAGCAGACCCGGCAGACGTTGTTCTGCCCTAAATTTGGCCTATCTGCATACATTTAAATAATCTTTTACCGTCTAATTCTGCCCTACCCCTCCACACTTTTTCCTAATCCTTTTATTCGCTCCTACCTCCGTCTTTTTCGCTTCATCTCCATCTTCATCTCACTCTATCTCTTTCTCAGTCTCCTTCTCTCTTTTCTCTTCTCTCAAGTTTTTCTCCTTCTTCTTCATCTCTTATTGCCAATCCCAGAGGGTGGTATATATTTTGTTCAAGTCCCATTCCGAGTCTCAGTCTCAGTCCCAGTCCTTGTCCTAATCCCAGTCCCAGGCCGTCTCTGGTATACTTCCCGGAAAAAAGCATCGTAAATACTAATATAGGCAAATTTATAAATGAAAGTTCAGGCAAATCGAATAGGACGTATGTAAATAGGTATGTGGGTATTATTAATTCTTGTCTTTATTTCGGCTTCGCATGCATATTTACCAGTTTTGCCAGGTTGATGCGACTAAATCGAATACCACAATGAACTTTAGAGCTCTCAGCAACAGCCTTCATTTGATATCCATAATACACACACATTCTAGGGGTATCCGGGTCCACGTTTTGGCCCATATCTCGAGACCCTAGTCACTCAGCGGTGTAAAACTTACTCTGTATTATAGCACACATCAACAGCTTCAATTTGATACCCATAATATAAAAACACATTCTAGGTGTATACGGGTCCATGTTTTGGCCTATATCTCGAGACCGTAGTCACCCAGCGGTGTAAAACTTACTCTGTACTAAAGCATACATCAGCAGCTTCAATTTGATACCCATAATGTAAAAACACATTCTAGGTGTATCCGGGTCCACGTTTTGGCTTACATCTCGAGACACTAGTCACCCAGCGGCATAAAACTTACTCTGTTCTAAAGCACACATCAACAGCTTCAATTTGATACCCATAATGTAAAAACACATCCCAGTGTTACCCTGATCCACGTTTTGGCCTATATCTCGAGACCCTAGTCATCAATAGGTATGAAAACTACCCTGTACTAAAGCATTCGTCAAGAGCTTCAATTGATTAGCCACAATGTAAAAACATTGTCTAGGCGTTCACAGGCCCACGTTTGGCCTATATCTCCAGACCCTAGTCACGCAGGGGTATGAAAATTATCCTCTACTAAATCACTCATCAACAGCTTTCATTTGATATCCGTTTTGTATAAACACATTCTAGGGGTACCCGGGTCCACGTTTTGTGCTATATCTCGAGACCCTAGCCTCCCAGTTGCATGAAAATTATCCTGTACTATAGCATTCATCAACAGCTTTCATTTGATATCCCTATTTTATAAACACATTCTAGGGGTACCCGGGTCCACGTTTTGGCCTATATCTCGAAACCCTAGTCGCCCAGGGGTATGGAAATTATCCTGTACTATTAAACTCATCAACAGCTTTCATTTGATATCCATATTGTATAAACACATTCTAGGGGTACCCAGGTCCACGTTTTGGGCTATATCTCGAGACCCTAGCCTCCAAGTTGTTTAAAAATTATCCTGTGCTATAGCACTCATCAACAGTTTTCATTTGATATCCATACTGTATAAACACATTCTAGGGGTACCCGGGTCCACGTTTTGGACTATATCTCGAGACCCTAGCCTCCCAGTTGTATGAAAATTATCCTGTACTATTAAACTCATCAACAGCTTTCATTTGATATCCATTTTGTATAAACACATTCTGGGGGTACCCGGGTCCACCTTTTGATCTAAAGACCCTAGGCACGAAGCGAAAAAAAGGTAGACGTTGGCCGATTTTCAGACCTACCCAGTATGCTCACAAAATTTCATGAGAGTCGGCTCAGCCGTTTCGGAGGAGTTAAGCCTCTAACACCGTGACAGAAGAATTTTATATATTAGATGTAAAAAACACGGATATTTTTTACATGAGCGATTCAAAATTACAATAAAATGTACATAATAGGATTAGATGGCAACTCTACGAAATAACACAAACAACCTTGAAAAATTACCTCCAGTAGCAGCAGCTCCTCAAAAATTCCTAGAATGTACCTAGTGCTTATCATATTTTATATAAAATGCTTCAATTAATTTTGGAGAAAGTTAAGAATACGTAAAGCAATAAATATAGCAACGCAAGGAGGTAGCCCTACTAAGAAATATTTTAATTGGAAAAAACACCGTTTGTTTAATATCCATGTTGGCATACATCATTCAATTTAAAAAATATATTTTAAAATAGTTGGCAATGTTTCAAAAATATTAGAATAACAACGCTTAAGTAAACGAGCTTTAAGGATAGCATCATACTTTTAAACGAAAATTGTATCCAAACTGGATCGACCTCTTTAAGTGATAGCAACGAATACAAAGTAATTAATGTATTAATGTTAGGGGGTAACCCTAGGTGCCGAAAATAGTTCGATATAAATACGGGGTGAGGTAATTTGCTTTTTTTTTTTAATATCAAATATGTGGCAGCCTTGTCCTTTATTTTTATACTCAGCTGAGCAGAGCTCACAGAGTATATTAATTTTGTTGGCATAACGGTACCCCGTAACGGCATAAATTACGCCAGATAGATATAGACTTCTATATATCAAAATGATCTGGGCGAAAAAAGAAATCCATTTAGCCATGTCTGTCCGTCCGTCCCGCCATCTGTCTGTTCGAGAACACGATAACTTGAATAAATTTTAAGATATCTTGATAAAATTTGGTATGTAGGCTCCTAGGCGATCATATCAGATCGCCATTTAAAATGAACGCAATCGGACTATAACCACGCCCCCTTTTGGATATCGAAATTTTCGAAAAACCGAAAAAGTGCGATAATTCATTACCAACGGCGGATAGAGCGATAGAACTTGGTAGGTGGGCTTACCTTATGACACACAATAGAAAATTAGTAAAATTTTAGACAATGGGCGTGGCACCGCCCACTTTTAAAAGCAGGTAATTTAAAAGTTTTGTAAGCTGTCACTAGGCAGTCGTTAAAGATATCATGATGAAATTTAGCAGGAACGTTACCCCTATTACTATATGTGCGGCAAATAAAAATTAGCTGCGTCATGCCTTAGTTGTTGTTAAGCTTTTCCCAATTGCCTTCTTTTGCATATATTATTCTTCTACACATCACATACTTCGCATATAGTTTAATTATGTGTTGAAGTTATGCATGTTGGTAAGGCGGTTTCAGAGAAACTCATACAAACAGGCAACATTTGGTTAATTCGTTGTAGTTCTATAAATAGAACAAAAACAGCAACAATACCAAGTTTCTCTGAGACCGCCTTGCCAACATGCATAACTTCAACACATAATTATATACGAAGTATGTGATGTGTAGAAGAATAATATATGCAAAAGAAGGAAATTGGGAAAACTTCACAACAACTAAGGCAAGACGTAGCTGAATGCGTTTGTAACCATTTCAACTATCGTAAGAGTGCGGGTTCGAATCCCACTCACGGAAGAAAAGGCTTTGAAGAGATTTACAAGGTGTAATCGAAAAGGCTGTCGCCTTGTCCGTCCTAATATCACGTTGTTTTAATTTTTCCCAAATTATTAAATAAATTATAAAATTAAAAATTGCTTGAAATAAATGTTTTCATACATTTAAAGCAATACGGGTAATCCCCGATTAATTCATACAAAAATTAGGAAAATCGGATGACGAACACGCCCACTTTTTAAAAAGAAAATTTTTAAAAGTCAAATTTTAACAAAAAATTTAATATCTTTACAGTATATAAGTAAATTGTGTCAAAATTCGACTCCAGCAATGATATGGTGCACCAAAATACAAAAATAAAAGAAAATTTCAAAATGGGCGTGGCTCCGCCCTTTTTCATTTAATTTGTCTAGAATACTTTTAATGCCATAAGTCGAACAACAATTTACCAATCCATGTGAAATTTGGTCGGGGCATTGCTTCTATGATGGTAACTGTTTTCTGTGAAAATGGCCGAAGTCGGTTGAAGCCACGCCTAGTTTTTATACACAGTCGACCGTCTGTCATTCCGCTCGGCCGTTAACACGATAACTTGAACAAAAATCGATATATCTTTTCTAAACTTAGTTCACGTACTTATCTGAACTCACTTTGTATTGGTGTAAAAAATGGCCGATATCCGACTATGACCACGCCCGCTTTTTCTATATCAAAATGTTTCATATTCATATATTTCGAAAAATGAATAAAATGCCATAATTCTATACCAAATACGAAAGGAGGGATGAAACATGGATTAACTTTGTGGCGCAAAGTATACATAACTTTATAAAAAACTTTGTAAAATGGGTGTGACACCTACCATATTAAGCAGAAGAAAATGAAAATGTTCTGCAGGGTGAAATCAAAAGCCCTTGGAATGATGGCAGGAATACTGTTAGTGGTATTGCATATATAAATAAATTAGCGGTACCCGACAGATGATGTTCTGCGTCACCCTTGTCCACATTTTGGTCGATATCTCGAAAACGTCTTCGCATATAGGACAAGGGGCCACTCCCTTTTAAGATCCCATAAATACCTTGAATTTGATACCCATATCGAACAAGCACATTCTGGAGTCACCCCTGGTCCACCTTGTTGAGCTACGCAAAAAAGAACAACCGGTTCTCGATGATTGAATATGAGAGTGAATAACTTTATTGTACAGTATGCTTATTTATATGTAGCGGAAAAAAGGTTTACATAAATATGTATGTTGGTACTCCATTGTTTCTTACATACTATATGGAAAGCAACGTTATTAGAAAAAGTGAGTAATTAAGAAAAAGACATCTAAAGAGATGAGAAGAATAAGCTGATGAAATAAACAGTAAGCGACCAAAACATTAGTACGCTTAACACTTCCACTTTTATTAATCAGGTTATTCTCATTTTCACTTAATATTTAAAAGTGATGCTAGCTTATCAAAGTTCTGCCAGAGGTTTTGCAAATATATCTGCCAACTGTTCGTTTGTTGGTACATACTTCAAAGTAAAAAAGCCGCAGCCCTCGTATACCTCTCGTTTAAAGTGTACTTTGACCACAATATGCTTGGTTCGCTTGTAATATTGTGGATTCTTTACCAAGTTAATGGCACTCTGATTGTCCAAATATAAATTCGGTGTTGTGGAGTAGTCGCATAACTCACTCAACAGACGTCGTACCCAAATTAGTTCCTTTACACTTTCGCATGCTGCCATGTACTCGGCTTCGGTTGTTCAGAGCGCTACTGTTGGTTGAATTTTCGAAGACCATGAGATCGGTCCACCGCCGAACATTATAACATAACCTCCGGTTGAGCGTCTAGTACAAACATCTCCAGTAAAGTCCGAGTCACTATAACAATTTAAAGATGAATGAACAGTTTTTGTAAAACATATACCTTTATCAATTGTGCCTCGTAAATATTTAAAGATTCGTTTAAGAGCGGCAATGTGTTCGCCCTGAAAGGTATCCCAGAATCGACTAATATAGGATACTGCAAACGAGAGATTTGGTCTTGGAGCAAAGATAAATACATTAGGGATCCCACTGCTTCGCGGTATGGATAATTTGAGTGGATGCTCGCTTCCGCATTTTTGAGTATACCTTCTATAGGAGTACTAACTGGCTTAGCATCCAACATGTTAAATCGCTGTAACACTTTTCCAGCAAAGGTCCTTTGTTTGATGAAAATCTCGTTTTTACCAAGCGTTATCTGCATACCTAGATAAAATATTGAATCGAAGATTTTAATTTCGAATTCGCCTTTTAAGTAATTAATCAAGTCGTCAAATGCGGTACTGGACTTAGCCGCAATTATTCCATCATCAGTATAGATTGCAAGGATGAGCTTTGAGTTACCAATTTTGCCTACAAATACGCATGGATCAGCCTGTGTAGATATCAGGTTATATGTTTCTAACATTTGTGTAAATTTCTTGTTCCAGCATCTGGAAGCTTGCCTCAAACCATAAATACTTTTATTTAACTTGCAAACCCTGCCTGAATCGTCCTCATAGCCAATAGGTTGCTGCATATAAATTTCATTCTCAAGATTACCGTAGAAAAATGCGGTTTTAACATCAAATTGTTTCATCGTCCAATTATATGTACAGGATAATGCAAAAATTATACGCAGGAACGTAAACTTTGCTACTGGGCTAAACGTTTCACAATAGTCTGTGCCGAATTTCTGTGTGAAACCTCGTGCAACCAGACGTGCTTTGAACCTTTCAACTTCACGTTTTTCATTGGGCTTTATTTTAAACACCCATTTATTAGAAATTGTGCCTTTACCATAAGGAAGACTTACCAAATCCCAAGTTTAATTGTTGTTGCGAGATTCAATATAGAGATTCAATGCCACACCCTATTATAATACTCATTACCACCTTTCATTTGATATCCATATGGTACAAACACATTCTAGAGTCACCCCTGGTCCACCTTTATGGCGATATCTCGAAAAGGCTTCCACCTATAGAACTAAAGCCCACTCCCTTCTAAAATACTTATTAACAAAGAGAGTAGAGTCGTTCATTCTCCACAAGGCGGGGCGGCTGCACCAGGGATACACCATACGTTTTGCTCCTGCTTCGTTTTCACCATCTGGATTAAAAAAGTCATGAGCCTGGGCATTCGCGCAATTTTAGTGGTGTAAATTGTATGGCGCCAGTGCCAATGCCGGTGCCAGCTCAATGGTAGTTCATTGACGCAATAACTCCAAGCGAATTTTTGACGCTACTCAGTAGTGAGTGCGTAGTACATTTCACTTGCGCTATTGAGTGGAACCATTTTTATCGCTAATGTCACTAATTTCCTAGCGATGAACTATATATTGTCAACATTTCGTTCAACGAACGCACGAAATTGCCACATCTGCTCTAATTTTGCCGAAAAACGTTATGCGATGTCATAAAAACTAACACTGCTGCAGCGCGAACACACCCTATATCGAGCAAATAAGAAACAAATAGAAAAATTAGCTTTTTTTACAAATCGCTCGGCTGAGATTTTCCATTGTTGATTTAACTTAAGCTGTTATGTCAATATTTTTCAGCCAGCTTATTTTCAAATAGGTCATTTTTCCAAAGGCAAAATAAATTACAGAGTTATACAACCTTAAAAAATCAGCTTTGTTGAGGCGGACAGCATAGCAAAAGGTCCTACAATTTCCACAAAGTTTTAGAACTCTATAATGTACCATCTTATATTTAAAGGGCTTTTGATAAAATTAAATTATAAAATTCAAGGTGACCAAATGCAAAAAAAATTATTTCGAACAGCTGAACATACTCGTTGCAAATTTTACTCTAATAATTTTTTTATATTTATGGGCGAAATCGGATAACAAACCTGCCGCTTTTTCGATATCGAGAACTTCGAAAAATTTTGAAAATGGAACAACTCATTAACAACTACTGATAAAGTAAATAAAACCTTAGAAAATGGGCATGGCACAGCCTAGATATAATGGGAGAAAAATGTCTGAAAGCAAAATTGTTGTTTTTGAAATCAGTAGAGGATCATGCCCAAAGTGTTTTAAAGTTTTAGTCTTGCAAAATTAGAAGTAATTTTTCAATGGTCCCGGTAAATTCCAAGGAAATTTGTTAAGAAACTTGTTTTTGTGACGGTTACTGTTCTAAAGCCTCTCTGATGACATCTTTCTTTAAGTTTAGCCTAACAACACGCACATCTGTGTATAAAATGTTCAGCTTCGCCCATACTTAGACTCACAATTTTTATTTATTATTAAAACAACCAAAACTTTAGTTAAAATATATTTAATTGTTATTTGCAAATTTTTGTATATATCTAAAATTAAGTAAAATATATATAAATCATATGCTAGATTAATAAAAAAATAATTGTCGTTGTTAAATTTATTAACATAGCTTTTTTTAGTAAACACTAAAGTGAAATTTAAAAATTTTAAAAATAATTTAACGTTTTTTATTTAATTATATTTTCTCAATGTTTTAAAGTCGAGTTTTCAGTTCTTTTGTTGCCTTTTTTAATAATTTTTTTTTTCAATTATAAGTTTCAAACGAAACATTTTTTTTTTTTTAAGTTTTTCTTACAAAATTTACTTTGAAAATTGTTCAAACAATTTATTTTTTTTAAGTTTTATTTATAAATTAAAATTTTTTCTGTCTAATTTTCTATTACAAAAAATATTTTAAGAAGTTTTAAGAAATATTTTTTTTCCTATATTTATTTTTTTTATTTTCTGATCTAATTTTTTTTTTCACTCACACATTTATTTTAATTTTGTGTCGATAAATAAATTTTTTTTTGCAAATTGCTGCTAAATTTATACAAAAATTTTAAAACTAAATAGCAAATAAATTTTTTTATATATTTTAATAACGTTCGTAACGATGGGAAGATTTCGTTGTCAGTTTATATTTCAATGGTTCCAAATTTGTAAATTTAAATAAACAGCGCTTTTAAAACTTTTTATTCATTAAATTTTAAAATAGTGCCTCATTTTTTTTTTCATTTTGTGGTTTTATGTAAGCTGCCCTCATTTCGTTTCTTTTGTAATTTTCTCATTTGTCGTCGATTTGCGTGACCAGTTTCTTTGTTTAAAGTAGCAACAACAAAGTTACATATTTGAACCATTTTATTTACCGTTTTTTGTTTATTTTTATTTCCCTTTTGGGACTTATTTATTATCTATTTTTCTCAATAGCTTTCCAACTTTTCGCTTTCAAATAAAAACAAATAAACTGCAAAATCTTCTATACACATACATACATATATACACAGTTGTTATCCTGTCGGCAACGACGACGCAAACAACTGCGCGAACTTATATAATGCTTATATAATGCTGCTGCTGGTTCAGTAACTGACTGCCCAGCAATGGTGATAGACGCTGTATTTGTTGTTGTGAGCGATGATGGAACTGTTGCGGTGATGCTGGTAATGTATTACAATGTTGCTGTTGATGTTGTAATTGTATTGGTTGTTGATGTGGAAGTTGAGGTTGGGTGTTTTGATGTTGCGTCAATTGACTGAGGACTGTGCTGATACTACTTTGGCCTCATATACCTTGCAAATAGCGACGTAACTCTTCTTCAGTATCGAATATAATTACAGGAAATGGTGAGCCTGGCACAAACTCACCAGTCCATTTGACTTCGACGCGATAATCATCAGGCTCGGTTGGATCGTACTGTTTGGAGTGTTGAGAAAAAAATGTTAATTCAAAACTGAGCATACAAATGTATGCCTAATCCTTCCTTACCTTGCACAGTATGGTGCGATCCTTTTGACTTTCACGTTGCATTTCGACGCGGAATGCTCCTCTGGGGCCACGTACATGCACTGTTAGTTGTCCAGCGACAGCACCACGCGTATCGCATATAAAACGCGACTGGAAGGTGGCCAACACGCCATGCTCGATACCAGGGCCATAGGCGTGAACCTTATAAATAAAAATGAGAAGACATTAAGATATGCGATGAAAACTAAGGTCAGTTCTATAACCAGAATTAAGAAAATGATAAAGACGGAAACATAGATCAATGCGAAGACGAAGACTAAGGTTAAACCTAAGATATACATTAAGCCCAAGACCTAAACCAAGATCAAGGCCAAGAACTAGACCAAGATTAGGACCACGGCCGATACTAACACCAAAGAGGATATCCTCTTTGGCAATACATTGATTTCCAGCGGTTTCAGTGAGATTGGCACTTCATTGAATAGTATTGTGATCTTGTGTGGTGCAACACGCATCGGATGATAGACAATCTCATAAATACCCGTTTTGGATGGACCACGTATAGAGTGAGGCACCTCAGAAGCACCACATTTCACCAAAGCCGACAGCTCACCTTGTTCTACCTCATTGAGCGACACCGAAATACTAGCTGGTCGCTGACGCGCCGAATCACCAACTTCGGTGATCTTCACTAATGACGGATCGAATACTGTTAGGGTACGGGTACCAATACCCGTGTATCGCGATCGATGAAATATATCAAATAATTACCGGTCATGTGTGTGCGGAACTCTGCTGTTTGTCTGGTAATTGTGTACTGCACTGGCCTATGATCGGTCCCATAATCTCAGCAATCTGGTCATCTGTAGGACAATCGATTGTGGCCAAACTGACTATTTGTATGTGTTGTGTGGTATGTTGTATCTCTACGCGGAATGGGTTACCATCGACGGGCACTCCGTTGAATGTAATATTCACATAGTGTGGCTCGGTTGTCTGTGGCATGAAGACCACGAGCGCATGCACTGCTTTAGCAGTGCTTTTGTCGGTCGAAACGACCAGTTCTAGAGTACCCTCACCAGCGCCAGCAGCATCCACGCTAAAAGTAACCGGTATACCCAATGCCGCCTGTCCATATTATTGATGAAAATCGCTGATACTAACACGCGAGACATCAAAGTCATTGCATGAAAATGGTGAGCCGTTGATATGTTTATCATTGGCTGTAACGCTTATCATATGACAACCCACAACTGTGGGCTGAAATGTGGCTGTGTAGCTGTCGCCGCCTTGCGCTACAAGCTGACATATAATATTGTCGCCGGATGGAGTTTATGATAATCTCACTCAGTCATAAACGGGCAGAGCCTTGTCTAATTGGACAAGTTATTGAAGTGTCGCGGAATAGATTTAATATAATTATCGAAGATCTCAAGCAACTATTCAAAAATGTTTCCCAGTCTCCTTCTATCAACCACAAGCCTACTGTTTATCTACATTCCCGGAGACTCGCTTTTGATTTGAAAGAAGTATTAAAATTGGTTTAAGTTGCAGTTGGTCGTGATTATAAAACAGTGATCTTCAAAATTAAAACAGTTGTTGTGTTGGTAAGAGTAAAATCATTGTAGTCATTTATTAACGAGCAACGAGGCAAGGCGTGTGCACGCATATTTGTTAACACTCAAAGAATTATTTTTTGAATATGTTTTAAAAATATTATTTTATTGTTTGAGTCTCATAGAAAATTAAAAAATTCTGCGTATCAGGTGTTTTTTGAAATGCGCCAATAAAAAATAACCTCTTTCTGTGTTGCAACCCTGCTTGTTAAAAGAAACGGTGTAATAATAAGTGCGAAGTGAGAGCGAACGTTCTGCGGTAATTCTGTGGTAGTAAAATATAATCGCCTAAGTCCCTTCCTTTTTCATGGTTGATGACCTCTGTTATAGAAGCTCACTGGGGCATCATAGGGGTACGCCTTATTACAATAGTGAAGAGAGTTACATCAGAATTGAGTAATTGGACCATAGGCACAACCTTACATAAGTATTTTGATATTCTGGAAGAGATAGTTTTACCCAGCATTTGCCTAGCTAAGGAGGTGCTTACTTTTCAGAACTTTGAGCCCCCTAAAACGCACGAAGTTGAGTTCGAAAATTATATTTAATTATGTTTCAGACCTACAGTTAAGATTCTTCCAAGTTGCACAGTCGATTTCTGTTTCGCTATTTTCAATAATAAAAAAAATTGTTCGAGATATCCCTTGGAGGAGACACAGGCAGGGGTTGTTCTACGACCCTCCGCGTGACGCGCAAGTTAATTTTTTAGTGCATTTTAAATGGAAAAGAACAGTCGGAGGGTCGACAAACCATGAAGAGGGGCTACCTTTGAGCAAATTTTTCGAAAATATTTTTAATATTTCATTCCTAAAGACATGAGCCTGGAAGCTGCAAAATAGTAAGCCAGCAAAACAAGTCCATAAATAAGAGGCAGGATTGGTCAGAAAATCTTTCCTGTGGTAGTCCCATTATTGATTGGGTAAACTCGCCGTCGTAAAAATAGAACTCAATTCAACGTTAGACTTGTGGGTGGCCAAAAATAATTTTAAGTACTCAACTGACAAAGAGATTGGTTCAAATGGAAGACAAAGAGGACATCATTGGTACTTTTGATTAGTTTTGAAGAACGGGCTCATAGCAATAGATCCCCAGAAGCTTCTTGGAACAATCAAATTCATCTCATATTATGAACGCAGATAATTTCGTAAGATATCAAAAATCATTGTCTACTGCATACCTCAAAAGTACTGATTGATTTTATATTAAGGAAATATGAATACTTATTTTAAGGAAAATTGTATTTCGCTGAGAACCCAAAAGTTCAAATATACGCAAAATAAAAGTTGAAAAGACTAAGTGCATAAAACAAATAATAATAAAAAACAAGTAAGGACGGGAATGTCTAAGGCTGTGCCGAAGGCTTCATACCTTTCATGAATGGGGGTGAACAATAATCTTATCCCTTTCATAATCTCCAAATAATCGGATGTATAAGATAAGAAATATATAGTGAACACATGTACATACCTAAACAATATTTAAGATAAATATAAAATAAAAAATGGCAAAAAACCCCCTTATCTGAACGATCGGATGTATAGGATATATATTGTATATAGCTCCGATCGAAATGATTTTTACATGAAATCTTTTATGACATATTCGAATGTATATCACCAAGTTTCACGTTTTTATATTGGAAGCTAAGGGAGAAATGGCTAAAAATCTTTCTATCTAAACGATCGGTTGTATGGGATATATGTTATATATAGCTCCGATCCAAATCATTTTTTCATAAAATGTTCTATGATATATTAAAATATATATCACCGAGTTTCATGTTTATACTTTCTAAATTAAGGGAGAAATGGCCAAAAATCTTTCTATCTGAACGATCGGTTGTATGGGATATATACTATATATAGCTCCGATCAAAGTGATTTTTTCAGAAAATCTTCTGTGATGTATTAGAATATATATCACCGAGTTTCACGTTTATAATCTCTAAATTTCAGCAGGAATGACCAATGACAAATGTCTAATATAATAAAAAATTCATAGATATCTCAAAATTTGAGGGACTATTTTGCGTTCAAACAGACAGACGGACGGACAGACGGACATGGCTATATCAACTCAGTTCGTCGCCCTGATCAATTAGGTATACTTAATCGTGAGTCTATCTTCTATATTTCTCAACGTTACAAACATCGGACCAAAGTTAATATACCATTTCATGTTGACGAAAGGTATAAAAATACTTAAATCCAATTTGGATGTGAGTGAGATATACGCGAAAAAGATTAGTACACACATAGATATATATAAAAAGGGAGTATAAAATTTTGCAGAGGGTTATACACTAACTCCACAACGAATACATACCTTCAACATTGACCTCAATATCTTCAAAATGACCACCGAGAGAAACTTGTGGGCCCGACATGCCGACAACCAGGCACAGACATTTTATTTAATGTGACATTTATAGTATGTTCACACGGCTCAGTTGGCACAAACGAAACGGAGAATCTGTGAAAAGAGATGAAAATAATAAATTTGAAGGATTTTTATAAACCAGGAACTCACATAACTGTGATTGATTCAAATTGAAAACCAAAAAAATCATAAAGGTTTAAATCCATTACTATCTTTAAAGGGTTTCATTTTTTTTTTTAGTTTTGCTTTAAAAATAGAAAATTTTTTGGAATTTTGTTGAATTATTTTTTGAGTTTTTTAAGGGGCGTGCAAGAATCTGAGCAGAAAGAAATAAACCAAAAATTACTAACAACTTTTCGAATGAAGTAAAATATGCGAACAGTAAGATCTCGGGTAAAGTAGCAAACTCAAAAATTAAAAATTATTCTCCTAGCGAAATAAAAAACTTGAAAAATAACAGTTATTTTTTGAGCGAACTAAATAACTTAAGAAATAAAACTAAATATTTAATAACACTAGTCAACAAGAGATATTACTTTGAAGTCTAACTATATAATTTCGATGTATTATGGCCACCTAAGTACAAAAATACACAAAATTTTAAATTTTATGGATACGATTTTTTTTTCTTTTTCTAAAATCATGAATTTTCACAGAGGTCTTTCTATTTATTTTATCATATCTTGGAAATTACTTATCTAAATTCGTTGAGAGAAACACCAGTGGATTCACTGCAAAATTTTCTTCAAGTCTTGTTAAGAAAATTTTATTATATGATCGACGTTGTGGAGTTATTCACATAAAAATGTAAAAATAATTTTTTTTTTTTGCAAAATCTAAATTTTTTTATTTTTAAAAAATCCATAAAAAATCGAAGGTTTTAAAAACTTGCCATTTTTATTTCACAGTCCTAAAACTGTAAACATTATAAATAATTGAGACCTTATTTCGTGAAAATACATGAATAAATGTTGGTTTTATTGACAATAAAGTGAAAATACCCATTTTAGCGAAAATTTTGCATATCAAGCCTATTATTGTTTTTGACAAACAAATTATTTAGGTATGACATTTTGCGCAACTTTGCCTTTTTGAGCTTACTACGGGCATCGGCAGAAATGAGAAATCTTCATAATGACACTCAAGAAATTTTTCCCCGTCAATTTTTCTTAAGGCAAAACGCACATCATAAGAAAAAATGCCTCATATTGTATGGAAAATTTAAGCTGCCAACGCGGGTTTACGCAAGAAAGAAGTATGGTCATATATATTTGTTATCAAATATATACAACTTTTTCCTTGGGGCATTTCTTGCGATGTTCTTAGAATGCTCAAATCATAAAAACAAAAAAATCAAATTATCACTCCGTCATAGAAACTGTTATACCTACCTACTGAATATCTCAGCCAGCACAGGCCATTTTCCCATAGCATATGAAGTTTTTGTGAAAATCCCTTTTTTCAAACCCTTTCGCAGGTAGTGGTTAAAAAATTTACAGACTCATTAGATGCCTGCCCTGTATGGTATATTGTCGCCGATTGTGACAAACTGAACAAAAAAAAAAGATATATACTTTTAAAAATAGAAGTGGCCTGCGATTATTTAAAATAATTCGTTTAGTTCATTCAATGTTATTTAACTAGCATTCAAGTTGTAAACAACAGCAAAAAACTATTAATTGGTTAGTGACTTTTAAACAAATTAATAATAACAGTAGAAAATTTGTCTGCAAAAATTACCCGAATATATTTTGTTATGTATGTGGTCTTTACACTACAGCAAAACGGCGGAGAAATTTCACTATTTCACTACAAAATTCACATAAGGATCATTTTAAAATAGATGTTGAGAATTTGAGCCAAAATTGGACGCCAAATTCAATTTGTGATAGCTGTATATATAGTTTAAAGAAATGGAAATCCTACCCTCAGTAAGTAACAATTACATTTAATAATTAAAAATATTTATGATACTCATTTTACACAGAGAAAACATGCAAATTGAAAAACCTATGATGTGGAGAGAAACATGTGATCATGGTGCTAACTGTTACTTTTGTTTAAGTAAAACAAAAAGAATTTCGAAAACATATGATTTGGTCTTGTCCCACGATTTCAGTTTGTGATTTTACTCTTCCCGTGCTAGATTCAGATGGAGTTCCATGTCCTGAAGATCAACATAATACGTATACTGAAGTTCCTCCATCGCCTATTTCTTCGTCTTCAAAAACCTCCAGCGTATCAGATGGATTTTGCCCAAAGCCTCTGACACAGTCCTTGTTAAACGATCTTACAAGAGACCTATAGCTTCCAAAAGATAAGTCAGAGTTACTTGCATCCCGTCTAAAAGAAAGAAATTTATTAGAAAAACAGGTTACGGTATAAGCCATATGCTTGTTTTTATAGAAATAAAGACAATATATATTTTTGCTATGATATAAGTGGACTTTTTGGAAAGCTTGGCCAAACATATGACGCAAGTGAATGGAGATTATTTATTGATAGTAACAAAGAAAGCCTTAAAGCTGTTTTATTACACAATGGCAATCAGTAGCCATGAATACCCATCGCACATGCCGCAAATATGAAGGAGACTTATGAAACCATGTCCAAACTTTTAAAATATATTCATTATGAAAAACAAGATTGGAAAATATGTTGCGAATTGTTGTTTTCTTCGCCTTTGGGATAGCCGAGATCGAAGCGCACATTATGAAAGGAAGGACTGACCAGCAAGAACTAATCACAAAATAGGCACACACAATATAAAAAATATGCTGCTCTAATTAAAAAGGAGAATATGATTTTTCCACCATTACACATCAAGCTTGGATAAGTCAAGAATTTTGTTAAGGCGCTAAACAAAAATGAAAAAGCATTCAATTATATTCAAACAATATTTCCAAAATTATCCGCTTCAAAAATTTCTGAAGGTGTTTTTGATGGTCCACAAATCCGAAAACTACTATAGAGAAAAGGCTGGTTGGAACTCATTTAGGCTGATTGTTTCAAACTTTTTAGGAAATAATCGGGGTCCAAATTATAAGGAAGTCATTTCTGATTTGCTAGCCAACTATTAATGTAGACAAGCAAAATGTAGAAACTATTTTCAAATATTTCAAGTACTAAATTTTGTAGAACTTCTTTAATAAAGGTATCTTAAATAGCTAAATAAACAAAAATATTAAAAATACTTATTTTCCCTTCATTCACTTAATTGTTATAATATTACCTTTTATCCATGGATTTTCATGAAATAAAGCTTGCCTTATTTGGAATGTTCACAGTTTTATTGATCATCTAATGAAAGTTGTAAGTTTTTGTATCTTTCGATTTTATACGAATTAGAGAACAAAAGGAAATTTTTAATACAAAAATCTATTTTTTTATAATGCGATGCAAATAACTCTGAAACCAAGAAGTATTTAAAAAAAATGGTATTTAAATAATTTTAAGGTAATTTCATTTGCTATTATATGCTGTTTTCTCCAACTCCAACAAAATCGGACAACCCGTTCCAGAGATATGATAAAATCAATGGATCTCCCTTTTCAAAGAAGGCAAATTTTAGAAAACAAAAAAAAAAAAAAACAAAAACGTATCCATAGAATTTTAAATTTCGACTATTTTTATAATTAGGGGACTATAGCAAATAAAAAAATAGTGGTGATCCAGGGTAATGCAAAAAGTTTATTTTTGTAGAGCAGTGTAATTTTTCAAAGAAAGTAAAAGACTCGAAAAATAACAGTTATTTTCTAAACGAAATAAAAAACTTGAAAAATTTAAATAACACTATAAGCGAAATAAAAAACTAACAAAATTACCGCCATATTCGAACGAAATAAACAAAACTCAAAAAAATATTTTATATTCCAACCGAAACAAAAATTTCGAAAAATAAATGTTATTCTCCGAGCGAAATAAAGGTCTCGAAAAACAAATATTATTTCCCAAGCAAAATAAATACTCGAAAAAAATAAAAATTTTAAAAATAGCTAGTAGATTTTCAATTAAGAAAATAAACTAGAAAAAGAACTGTTATTTTTCTACCGAAGTAAAAAAACTCGAAAAATCTGTTGTTCTCCGAGCGAGACCACAAATTTAAAAAATAGCTAATAATATTTCGTATGGAAAAATAAACTAGAAAAATAACTGTTATTTTTTGAAGGAAGTAAAAGAACTCAAAAAAACAACTGTTATTTTCCGAGCGAAATAAAAAAACTCAAGAAATTCGAATTTTCGAGCAAAATAAAAAACTGGAAATCCTGTTATTATTCTCCGAGCGAAATGTAAAGCTTAAAAATAACTGTTAATTTCTGAGCGAAAGAAGCAACTCAAAAATTATAATTGAAAAGTAATTCTTGTAACAAAATGTATAACTCTGTACGATCCTCAGCTATAAGTGATTGAGAAAAATTCTCTTACTTACCTTGCACTGCTTTGCGGATACACTTATGTTGGTACATTTTGACCTTTCGCCGAAATTGTTATCTCGAAATTACCCTCGCCTGCATCACCAGCATCCACAGAAAATTGCACCGAACGTCCAACGTTCGCGACACGCTACCCACCACCACTTTCGTAGTATCATAAGATTTCGCCAAGAATGGTGTACCCTGCACTGGAAAACTATTATACTCCACATTGGTCGAGTGTCCACCCACTGCAATGGGCGTAAACTCAGCTGTAAATCCAGCATGTATATCGCCTGTAACATGTACAGGTAATTCACCATGCGGTCCGCGTACACTCACCGCCAATTCAGCGGCGCCTCCTCCACTTACGGTTATATGAAACGAAGGCGGCCGGTTTACTGGTCCCAGTTCTAAATTCGAAATATTCAACATGACGCGTGATGTGTCAGCTACGACGCACACAAATGGGCAACCACGTACCGTTTCGTCATTAAATTTAATATCGATCAAATGTGATTTAGCTTGTTCGGGTGTGAAGGAGACCAAACAACGTCCACCACCTACCACTTTCACATGATTTGATACTTCGCCTTCATTTATAGATATTTCTAGCTGACCTTCGCCAGCAGCACTTGCATCGACACGAAATTGACATGGTTGTCCAACAACACCACCATTAACATCTGTAACTTGTATTAGACTGGCATCGTAAACTTTGGCAATTAAGGGACCGCCAGTTATTTTTGTGCCATTTATGGACGCTTCAATGATGTGTGTACCCACTTCGGTGGTACAAATTCGATGCGTGCAGCACCATTTGCCGCCTCACGGGCGACTCTGGCATTCAGTTTGGACTTGGTTGGTGTTAAAACTGTTGCCACACGCTCGCTTTTCTTTAGGCTTTGTCCAGGAGGCATCTGTATCTCAAAAACCACCGGCGTATTAGCGGGTACAAGGCGTGTCGATTCGCCCAGTGCTGTTAGACCGGGTGTAGACATGATTTCAACGTGCCACGGTGAACCTGAAATGAAATAAAAAGAATTTGAAGAAAACTTTTAATAGGAATAATTATAGGGTGAAAGATCTAAGTATACTCAATATTGCATTGATATATCTTATGCTGAAGCGAATTTACGTGTCATGTAAACGGAATATGCCTTCACATGTATTCTCAACATACATTCCCAACAAAAACTCAGAATTTTGTACTTTTTCAAGTATCAGCGCCCAGTGCTTGCACTTAAGTTGAAAAACCCCACATTGACTGCCCCAACTAGGAGCTGTGTTAAAAAAATTACTCTTTCCTCTTGGCGAACTCTAGAAATTTCCTAGGATCCAGCTTAATTGTTGCTTTAACGCAACAACCTCAACTGTTTCATCAGAAAGCCTGCGCTTCCTACTTCCGTTACCACTGACGGGGCATTATTTATAAGCAGGGGCCGCTAGGATTTCCCTGTTAGTACGCCAACCATGAGCCACAAGCGTTATAGCTTTAGAGGTAAAATAAACATCGAATTGTTACGTCTTCGGTTAAAAGCCATCACCCTCACATCGAGAAAATCCTCCTGAAGAGAAGAGAGGTAGTAACGCCACTTTATTGTCTTGATAGTTTAACTGTCAGACTATCGGAATCATTGTGCTGTTTAATCTCCTGCAGCATCTTCGTCTCCTTTTCTTGTTTATTCGCAGAGTGTAGGTTTGTCCCTACTGCGTTTGTCGAGATACTAGAAATACATTCCAGTACCGCTGTCGGTACATTCAGGTTCTGTCGCTGTAACAGTTTCAGCACGTCTTTTGACTTACCTACAAATTGGAACAATATTTTGGACTTTGGTCGTAGGAAGCAGTGCGCTATCTGCCACCTCAATTCATGCGCTTGCGCCTTGCCTTTGGATAACTGAACGTTCCTATAACCGCTTGTGCACTCCGCTGAAACGAAGAATGATAGCGGTGTATATGACATTCTATTAGCGCTAGAGTCAGGGGCTGCTTTGTCACTTGATTAATTTTCTCGGGGACAACTGCAGTTGCAATGTTAACTTCCTTCAGAATCGCCAACTAGGCTGAAGTCTTATCGTTACTTCCCTCTATATTATAAACCAATTAAACTCTTCTTGTCCCGCAACCAGTGCCCTTTCTGCTTTGCAGCAAGGTACATGGTTCCGTGGTATTGCAAGTCACTCCCTCATTCTTTAAGCCTTTTTCACTTTTTAAGTGCCTACTTTTTTAGCATTTAAATTGTTTATTGTTGCAAAAAAATAGGAAAGTAAAATACTTGTTCCATCTCTTCCTGCCATTCCTAATAAATTGGTCTTGTTTTTTTTTTTCTATCTGCATGAAATCACTTTTAATCGCATAACGGTATTCTGTACTCTGCACAGTTGTGGCAGAGATTAATTGTATGGAAGCTTTAAAATTTGCAGTAAAATAATGAAGGAAAGTCATTTAATTGGTCAATGGGAGTTCTTAAGAATCTTGAATGAGAACACTGTTGCCATACTGAGAGTTAAAGTTTGAAAGAGTTTGAAAAAAATTAATGGAGAGAAAAAATCACAATAAAATTGCCTTATCTTTTACTTAGCGGATAAGATGGTGGATTTTTCTTAATTTAAAATAAATAAAAAACTTTTGGCTTGTTGTTGTTCTGACTGCGTGGTATTTTTATACTCAGCATGCTTTGCACACAGAGTATATTCACTTTGATTGGATAACGGTTGGTTGTAAAGGTATATCAAAATCATCGGCATCAAAAAAAAAATTGATTGAGCCATGTCTGTCCGTCAGCCCGTTAACACGATAACTTAAGTAAGTTTTGAGATATCTTGATGAAATTTGGTATGTAGGTTCCTGAGCTCCCATTTCAGATCGCTATTTAAAATGAACGATATCGGTCTATAACCACGCCCACTTTTTCGATATCGAAAATTACGAAAAACCGAAAAAATGCGATAATTCATTACCAAAGATGGATAAAGCGATGAAACTTGGTAGGTTGATTGAACTTGTGATGCGGAAAAGAAAATTTTGGACAACGGGCGTGGCACCGCCCATTTTTGAAAGAAAGTAATTGAAAAGTTTTCCAAGCTGTAATTTGGCAGTCGTTGAAGATATCATGATGAAATTTGACAGAAACGTTACTATTATTACTATATATGTGCTAAACAAAAATTGGCAAAATCGGATGAAGAACACGCCCACTTAAAAAAATTTTAAAGTCAAATTTTAACAAAAAATGTAATGTGTTTACAGTATATAAGTAAATTATGTCAACATTCAACTCCAGTAATGATATGGTGCAACAAAATACAAATATAAAAGAAAATTTCAAAATGGGCGTGGCTCCGCCCTTTTTCATTTAATTTGTCTAGGATACCTTTAATGCCATAAGTCGAACAAAAATTTACCAATCCTTGTGAAATTTGGTAGGGGCATAGACTATATAACTGTAACTTTTTTCTGGCCGTAATTGGTTGAAGCCACGCCCAGTTTTTATACACAGTCGACCGTCTGTCCTTCCGCTCGGCCGTTAACACGATAACTTGAGCAAAAATCGATATATCTTTACCAAACTTAGTTCACGTAATTATCTGAACTCACTTTACCTTGGCATAAAAAATGGCCGAAATTCGAATATGACAACGCCCACTTTTTCGATATCGAAATTTACGAAAAATTCAAAAAATGCCATAATTCTATACCGAATACGAAAGAAGGGATGAAACATGGTAATTGGATTGGTTTATTGACGTGAAATATAACTTTAGAAAAAAACTTTGTAAAATGGGTGTTACACCTAAGTAGAAGCAGAAGAAAATGAAAAAGTTCTGCAGGGCGAAATGCCCTTGAAATTTTCTTTTATTTTTGTATTTTGTTGCACCATATCATTACTGGAGTAGAATGTTGATATAATTTACTTATATACTGTAAAGATATTAAATTTTTTGTTAAAATTTGTCTTTAAAACAATTTTTTTTTTAAAGTGGGCGTGGTAGTTCTCCGGATTTGCTAATTTTTATTAAGCATATATATAGTAATAAGAGTAATGTTCCTACCAAATTTCATCATGATATCTTTTTATAAAAAAATTTAAAATCAAATTAAAATTTTTTAAATAGGGCATGAAAAAAACCTTAAAAATCAAAGAAAAAAAATCAAAAAACTCAAATTTTGCAGGCTCGAAAATTATTTTTTTGGGTATGCGTAGTGGAAATTTTTTTCCTGAGCCCAAAACCTATCGAAAAATCGATTGCGCGATATAGGTTAATAAATCGACCCAGCTTAGTATATATGCCTTAATTCTGGGATCTTATTTTATAATTGAAAAAGTTATGTGTCTTGTTTTGACGCTTATTTAGATTAGGATCGGTTTCTCTTATGAGAAACCAACGGGTGACTCACCCATCGTAGCGACATCCCAGAATCCTTGATACCGACTTTCAATCATTTTCATTTGCTGGTGACACCTTTCCCCACGCTCATCACTTTCGTCGCCAAAATTTTGCAGGAAAAAATTTAAATGGCAGTGTAGAAAATGAACTTTTAAAGACATATTTACTCCTGAAAGAAAACAAAAAGGTATATTAGATAAATACATAAGTGACACATTAGTATATAATTCTCTTAGGCTGGATATATCTTTCAATCCAGAACAAATTTTTTGTTTACATTTTTCTCGTTCTTGTTTGTTCAGAACTGAACATTGAATTCAGATTTAGGGCTATATATTCGCATGTAAATTTAAAAATTTTCATACAAAGTTTTTGTTTATCGGGCAGATAGGTTTTAAAATTAACTGACAAAACAATAATACGGCCTTTAAACTTAATTTATTGCCGTCTATGAACAATGGTCACTCTTTTGTATCATATGGTTCACCAAACTGTTTGAATAGACCAGCAATGTCTTTGCAGTAACAAACACTGTCCTCCTTCATGTGGTACTTGGAAAATTGTTCGCAAAGAGTTCTATAATATTTTACCTTAAGTATCCGGCGAGCCTTGCATATATTATGAAGGAACAAGGCGCATGTAATAATATTTATACTTAGATCATGTAAAAATTCAAGCCAACTTAGACAAAAAGGTTCCCTAGTTCTACAAAGAAAACACTACCTACCTTAAAAATATGCTCTTGCTTGAAATGTATCTGGGCTTGAGAAAATGACACTAACAGTTTTTTGTATCTATTAACCCTTCGAAAATTTACCTGCTAATTAACTGATATACGAATACTAACACATATGTATGTACCAGTAGGGTACTTAAGTATTTAATGGATAAATTTACTTGAATGCTTATAACTTTTGTATTAGTCCATCGATTTTGTTCAGTGAAAGCTTATGGTTTTCGTAATAAAACAGAGAGAAGAAAAAAAAATCTGCTAAAAAGTTTTCGAGATCCTTCCTCGCAAAGTACACATTTTTACAAAAAAAATTGGAAAAATCTGTAATGGTTGTTTGTTATCTTTGAATCTGCAGGGCCTAGCAAATTCTATTTATTACCTTTTAAAAGCTTCAAACCATTTTGGAATTGCTCAGTTCGTTCTTGAGATATATATGATTAAGTGGACTCAATTTTTGTTTTTTTTTTGAAAAAACAGTAATTCGTAAATATCTCAAAAACATTACCATAGAATTAAAAATAACCTTGATTTTCAGATTCAGGGGGTGATTTTACATTGGAATTTCATAATGGTGTCTCTGGTGCAGAAAAAAAAAATGGAATTTGTGATCCAGTGTAATTAAAAAATTATCAATAACAAAAGGCGCCACATTTAAGCACAGAATGTCAGTCAATATAGAGGAGTGCCGCTGCAGTTAAGTCAGGAGGCGATATACAGCAAAATTGTTATGGTTTCAGCTTTGTGTAGATTTATTTGTTTTGTATTGTCTTTGATTCTTTAGCTTTTTGTTTTCAAACGCCTTTGTTTGTTATACAAACAGGAAGCACGCACATGCAGCGTGCCACATGTGTCCCACGATATTGCTGCACATGTGTGGCGATGTGATGTTTGAAATTTAGCTGTTACCGACAATATTAGAAAACTTCATCTACGCGCTTGCCGCTCTCGCCACGCTGCCATGACCACACAAAGACAAAATTAACTTAGTGTTTTGAACCCGTAATTGTGGAATAATTAGATGAAAAAGGAAATTAAGAAAACACTTTCAAGGTTTTTTTTGTGTTAAAATTATATACATTTTTTCTGTACATACTTTATCTTCTCTTTATTTCCGAGGTGGAATAAAATAATAAATACAATGCTGAAAAATAAGGGGTAATAAAGTTAGATACATGAAAATTCATAACGACACCTCTGTAGTAAATTTTTCGTTTGCTCTTGCTTTATCTAATATTTTTTATTGAATGAATGTTTTTACAATAGATCTTTAAGTTTCTAAAAATTTACATTAACTTGCTTTGTTTCATAAGGTATTTCTATAAACTTGCAACAGTTCGTCCATCCTGACATGCAATCGCCCGATTGTTTCCTGATTTTTATTTAATAACCAAGACTTCATATTTGCTACTTCCCATATCCCTTCATATGGAACCTGGCTAACTTGAAATCCTTCAACATCCTTTAACAGGTGTCGGCCATTTGGCAGAACTTTCGCTACTCTATAAGGTCCTTTAAATTTTGGAGCCATTTTTTTACATGCCCCTGAAATATTTATGTAATTCTTCACCATGACGTAATCTCCTTCGTGATAAGCTTTTAAAATCCTACCCCGACCTTTTTGAGATTTATTATACTTCTGACACTTTTCTATATTTTTTGCTGCTCTAGACCGTATCACTTCTAAATCTCTCTCTTCCTCGTTTATATAAAATCTTCAAGTTTTTCTTTTATAAAATCTATTACTGCTCCTTTTTATGGTATACCAAATAATAGAATACTAGGTGTTGTACCTATGCTTCGATGAAAAGTGTTATTCAAAACAAATTCAATATTCGGCAGGACTTTATCCAAACTATATGCATTTCCAGCATTAGTAATTTTGGAAATCGTTGGAGCTATAATACGATTTACTCGCTCTACGTGTCCATTAGCTTGTGGAGATTCCGTAGCTATTTTAATATGTTTTATATTATTTGTGTCCATAAATAATTGAAATTCTTTTGAAGTAAAGGCACTTCCTCTATCCAATATTAAAGATTTCGGTCTACCATATGCATTGAAATATGACATTAGACAACTTATAACTTCACTAGCCCCAGTATTTCGTACACCAAACAGCTTTGAAAATTTTGAGAAACCATCGACCACAAGAAATATGTATTTTTTTACAATTCTTTAACAATATTGGACCAAAGTGATCTATATGTATCATTTCAAAAGGTCATTCCCTTTCGGGATATTGTGTAAGAGTCCTTGACGAGAACCATTTTTTTGAGAGAATGTAATACACTTTAAACAATTTCGAATATGTGCTTGAATTTTCTCTTTCAATTTATGAAACCAATAGGATTTAGATATTGCATGATAAACTTTATAACATCCTAAATGTCCCATTTCATCATGATAAAGTCGTAGAATATTTCCTTCCATTTCTTGTGGTACATAAAATAAAATTGCCTTACCTACTTTGCGATAAATAAGGCCATTTCTTATTTCAAATATTTTACTTTCCTTCTTCTCTAACTCTTTCATAATTTGTAAAATTATCTTGTCTCTATTCTGGCAAATTGATAAATTCTGTTCAAAAGTATTTTCTTCTAAAACTAAGACATTAGAAATCCTACTCAACGCATCCACATGTTGCATCCGTGTACCACTACGGCGCTCTAGTTTGTAGTCAAAATTTTCTAGCTCCAGAGCCCGTCGCGCTATCCTAGGATTCACTTCCCGTTTGTTTAAAGTTAACGATAATGAATTGCAATCAGTAACAATTCAAAATCTTAACCCTTGTAAATATATTCTAAACCTCCTTAATGCGTAAATTATCGCCAAAGTTTCTAATTCGAAACTGTGATACTTGGTTTCTGCATCAGTAGTGCATTTTGAAAAGTAAAAAATTGGGTGGAATTTCCCATCCCCTTTCTTTTGCAAAAGAATAGCGCCAAACCCTTGAGAGCTTGCATCGGAATGCAATACAGTCACGTCCTTTGGATCATATATACATAATGTAGGTGCTTCCATCAACTTGATCTTTAATTTTTCGAAACATTCCAATTCTTTCTCACCAAACTTAAATCTAACATCTTTTCGTATTAAATTATACAATGGACTAGTTTCAATTGAAAACCCTTTAATAAACCTCCTAAAATATGAACAGAGTCCTAAAAAGCTATGCACATCCTTACTATTTCTTGGAATAGGGAAATTCTTAACTGCATCTACGTTATTTTTATCGGCCCTAATAGCATCTTTTGTAATCCAATAACCTAAATATCTCAATTCCGATTTCATAAGTTTACACTTATCAATTCTTAGTTCCAATTTGTTTCTCACCAATCTATCGAATACTTGCTTCATAATCTCTAAATGATCATTTTCAGTACTTGTTGCAACCATTATATCGTCCAACTAAATGGCAACTTTTCCCGCGCGTATGAGATCATCAAATACATAATTTAAAAAACGCTGAAAAGTGGAAGGGGCATTCTTAAGCCCAAATGGCATCCTACAAAATTCGTATTGGCCCAAAGGAGATACAAACGAGGTGTATTTTATAGGATCTTCGTTCATTCGTACATGGTAAAATGCACTCTTTAAATCTAATAAATACTTTTTTATTAACTAATCTATCTAAAAGATCGTTAACTAATGGTATCGGATAGTTATCTTTCAATGTATTTTTGTTTAAAGTTCTGTAATCTACACAGAGCCGTATATCACCAGTTTTTTCCGCACTAATACAATTGGTGAACAGTATTCCGATCTACTAGGCCTAATCACATTTTTCTGCAATAAGTCATCTAATATTTCTTGAAGTTTTTCCTTTTCATTGTAAGCTAGTCTTCGTGGAAAGGCTTCTCATTATTCAACAAAATTTTCATTTCACATGTAGTTTCCGGTTCATCAGGGCGTTCACAGCACAAATAGCATTCTTTAAACATTTTATAAAGTTTCCTTTTCGTATCATAACTTATCTCATCATTATCAATACATGTGTCCTTTTCCTCAATACTAATTTTTATTAAATTATAACACTCATTTTCATAATAATTATATTCTTCTTTTGTACATATATTTGGATAAAGTTTTAATGCGCATTTAGTAATTTTCAAGTAATCTCTTCCTAAAATTACCGGATATGTCATTGTGTCATCCGGAACAACATACAAAAAAAAATCTACATCTTTTTCATTATACGAAATGATACATTATAGTTTTCCAACTATTTGAAGTTGACTTTTATTTATTCCAAAAATTGCGTTTCAAAATAAAAATTTTTTAAAAGAAGAACATAAGGCACGAACTGTTGTCGAATAAAGCTGATGGGACTACCAGTGTCAATTAAGGTACCTAATGTTGAACAAAAATTATATACATCCCTAATAAAACTATAACTTATATACCTTACATAATCATCAGGATATTTGTTATATTGATCGTCAACATGATGTATCTTCTTTTTAGGACATTCAACTGCATAATGGCCCATTTGTGCACACACATGACATGCTCCTTTTTCGCGTTTTGGCATGCGGCATTCGGCTGCCAAATGCTCCAGGGAATTACAAACTCAGCTTTGATTGTTGACTTGTATTAGTATTATTATTTAAATTATTATCTACTCGTTTTTTATTAGGTAGTTTAACTCCTTGAAAAGCTTCAAGTAAACTTTGCTTATTTTTAAAACGTTGCCTGTTTGCTTGCGATCGCAAAAAATAATCAGGAATTCCCTCTACAATGTGTTCTATTAAATCAGCATCATTAATTGAAAATTTGTTAGATAAAATCAACTTTTCGTTGAAATATTCCTGAAATGACTCATTACTCTGCCATTTCCTTGTTCTAAACTCTTTCATTAAGACTAACCGGCTTGAGCGATCTTCAAATAATAACTGCATTTCTATTAGTAAGTTTACAACACTCATTGACATTATATCAGATCGCGAATAAAACCATTTTAAAGCTCGACTTTTCAACTTAATGGAAATGAGCGCTTTCATATTATTTTCGTTCAAATTGTACGCCTTCTGAACACTTATTAACTGAGCTTTCCATTGCTGGAAATAATCACGGTTTCCGGAAAATTCAGGGATTATTTCTTTTGCTAACATAAAATTGCTCGTACTGGCAAAACCTGCTCCTAAACTTGCTTCTATTCCACAATTATTTTGACTTAGTTCGCAATTAGCCTTTCTCAATATTCCGTTTTCTTTTTTAAGCAACTCGTTTTCCTTTTTCTGTAACTCATGTTCGCATTTCATCAGTTCTATTTCTCTTTTAAATAACTCCCACTAATTTTTCTGACTACGTACTCCATTTTCTTCCATATTTTCTCTTTCTTGATTACGATCACGTCCCGCATCACATGCATCAGCACACACGTAACGCTCGTCATCCTCACACACTACGGTATAATTTTTAGCACTTGCATCGCCTGTATTAATACTTTCGACATCGCATGCGTGACTATTTGCTCTACCGATTTCAATGTTTTTTACAGGCAGAAATTCACCTAAATTTGGCAAACTAGCCACACGAACATCAATTCGTTTTTGTTCCACTAGTCTCTTCTCCAAATTTGCACAGCATTGTCTTCAATTGCGCGACTGTATAAGATTTTAAATTATTTAAAATATCATAATTAGGCGTGTCCATCACTTCTGAAAATTGTAGTAAATTTTTCGTTTGCTCTTGCTTTATCTAATATTTTTTATTGAATTAATGTTTTACAATAGATCTTTGAGTTTCTAAAAATTTACATTAACTTGCTTTGTTTCATAAGGTATTTCTATAAACTTGCAACAATATGTAAATGTAATCAAAATTCTTTCCTTTTCGGGGTAGACATGGTGATCCATTTTCCATTTTCGCTTCTCACATTATTTTACTTGAATGTTGTCGGAATGCAGATGACTGTTAACACCACGGTATGATTTGAAACTGCAAACTAAATGAGTGGTTAAAAGGCACTAAACTACGTCTGCACGTTCTGGAAATTTGTGCTTTGACGGTCATAGTCTGCTCATCTCGGGAGCGACTTGATATAACCACCTCCTCTGGGACTGGTATCGAGCGATTCTCACACGAAAATTATTTTCAGCGAATTGCCCTCTACCTGTTCCCACTTCCTCTTAAACGTATCACTTTTTTCTTGAAGCTATAAGGAGACTCCCAGAAGCGTAGATTTTTTTAAATCGATTTTGATGGTGATGCAAAATATCACCATTACGGCATTAGCCCGACCATTGCGGGAAGGGTTTGAAATGACCACGTTCAACTTTCTAGGTCATCAAACCCCCTCCGCCAGTGGGGAACTTTAGGTCGCCACAGCTTCGCCTGCTGAATAATCGGGACTCACCATATGTAGTTGTGGTTCATAATTTGATATAAATTGCTGTGGCAACCCCCTGAAAGGGTTGAGCTGTACAACCCCTGCAATCAAACTTCCTCGTGCTCCATTCCAATAGCTTGCTCTCCCGGTCGGTTGCATCTACCAAGGCTCCCATGTGCTGGATAATTATTAAACCTACGCCATACTTTCTCTCCTTCAAAGTCAAAGCTAGCTTATACATATATAAGCCTGCAGGAGAGATGCTTACCTAAGCCTACTCATTACTAATGCTAGAGAAATTTATTTTGGTATAAATTCTACGATAATTTCAAAATTATTATTAGGATATTTACAGGGTAATTTCTGGACTGTTACGGGATTGCTTTCTGGATATTTCCAATACTGCCTTGGGATAGTTTTCTGAACAATTGCGCAATATTTCGGGATAATTTCGGTAATTTAATCGAGATTATTCCATAATAGTTTTCGGGATTATTCCGGAATTACGTCGATAATTTAGAAAATTTCAGGACTATTTCCGGTGTTCATTTGTAATGATTTAGTCATATTTTTGGGAATATTTCCAGAATTTTTCGGAATCAGTTTAGGACTATTCCAGGATCATTGCCGAATTATTGTCAGCATAGTTTCGAGAATGCTTTGGTATAATTTTAGCGATATTAGAATCGTACTTTGGAGCCAGAATTTAACTACAAGCACGCCCACTTTTTCGACGTCGAAAATTTACAAAATGGAGTAAATTACTAGCGTATACTGATACACTGTTAAAATTTGGATAAATTATTCCTGTTAGTATTCTCTATCGCACAAGTCACTTATTCGATGCCGGAGATATCGCCGTTTTTTCGAATTCTTATCAGCCTTCGGGAAGAACTATTCCCCCAATGCGAGACGATATTTAGATACGAAAGCGACACAACATTTAGAAACTATTCCGAGAGAAATGGAAGTAACTAAAACGATAAGACGAAAAGTATCGAGGAAGCTAGTATTTTTGTATCGCAAAAGTAGTTAATTCGATAGAATAATTTGGGATGTTGAAATTGGCAAAGAAGATTTGTATTGATGTGAGAAAATATTTTGACAAAAGTGGGCAAGTCTTAAGCAAAGAGAGAAATCATTGCCAATGTCTTGGCAACGCTGGATCAACAAGAAGCACCACTGGGAAGTCAGATAATTCAAAAAATGCGAACGAATTCGTGCCCCATAAGCAAGACTGCGACGTATGTTCCTGCAAGATAATAGAGTAGAGAAAACAATGGGATTTGCTCACCTTTGTTTGGGCCTTGTACCATAATAATTGAAAAGAATTCTCAAAAATTCTTAAAAATAAAGGAAAATTCAAAATGTTACATTTATCGTCTCAATATCTGCTTAAAGGAAAAATTTTCGTTCAAATATTCGTTTGTTTGTGAAATGAATTTATATCGCCTTATTAACTACAAAACGTATCGAATTATTTACATCTTGGCGAAAGACTATACAATTATCCGAAACACGCTAGCAGGGATAGATCCTTACATGTGTATACATCTACATTTGCTAGTAAAAAAAAACGCTTATCATCAATTAGATATTGTTAAGGAGTTCCATCTGGCGGCACATTTAAGTTGCAACTAAGTATAATGAATAGTAGTACAAATTTTCTGTGCAACAATTTCATAAGTTTAAATAAAGTAACATATAAAGTTTAGCAGACCATATAAAGTTTAAGTGCATATGTATATACATGTATAAAAAAAACACAGAAAATGTTAGTAAAATTGTTGGAAACGGGCCTGACACTGCCTTCATTTCAAATTGGCACATATAAATCGTAACCAGCTGGATATATAAGTAAAGTTTGGTTCTACTCGAACTAAGTCATTAATCCATTTCTAAATTTAAATTTTACATATTTTCAGCGCTTAATTCTCAATTTCGCTTTAATTGTTCACTTTAACATTTTGACTCCGTAAATCTGATACTTTTTGTAGCATTTATGTATTTCAAATATAAATAAAGACGCATTAATTTAGAAATTTTCAAAATAACACTACAACAAAAAGTATCATGCTAAACTGAATTACTTCAATTTGCTATTGTTTAAAACCGCAATCATTACTAACAAAAAAGAAAAAAACAAAAAATTTAAGCGCACAGTTGAATATAAAACTTGTAAACAAATAACATTTGAAATTACATAACTAAATAAAACATTCGTGTGTTGGCTGCTATAATATCAATCTATCCAAATTTATGTAAAAAGCAGCAATACAAACTAAAATCAAAATTTCGTTATTTGATATGCATACCGAATAATAAACTTACGAGTGATAAATCGTAAACAAAAAATCTAAAAGACAAAAATTGATGTTTCCGAAGTATCACACCAATAATTAAAAACACGAAAATTGTATGCAGGAGTACAGATTTTTCCAAATATGAATAACAGATAGTTTGGGCAACAACACAGCAGTAAAATGTTTTGCTAAAATGTGCAAAATTTGTTAAAAAAAAAATCAAAAAAAAAAATATATATTAAAAAAAAAAACTCGCAACCACATGAAAAATTACTGATTTCGAATATTTTCGTGTTATTTTTGATTGTGCTGCTGTGCTGTGTTTGTTTATTGTCTAATTGATTTTGCACGTTGTTCACGCTTGATGATTAAATGTAGTTGTTAGAAATACATTTCATTGCTATAGAGCTTTTCCAATGCAAACGTGCATATATACATACATACAAAAAGAGATCTTTCTGTCTAACCATGCGACTTGTTTTCATTCCATCCTATTAGATTACAATTTCATTCCACAACGGATAACAATATTATTATGTGCACATATATATATATATAGATACGTCTGTATGTATGAAGTGCTTCATTAATGTTAGCTTTTCTAGACACGTGAAATATTTTTGATGCGAAGCTATTTCGAAAAATGTATTTAAGTTTACTTTATAATTTCTAGGCATTATTATTAAACTAGCAGACCCGACACACGTTGTTTTGTCCTTACCATGGTGTAGCTGCATAAATTTTAAGAAGTTTTTATTTTTTACTCTACCTCCCCCTCTCCGGTCCAGCCGTTTTGAAGGAGTTCAACCACATGGTGAGGTTGGGTTGAAGTGGCTGCCTCCGTTGTCCAAGCGGATACTCACGTAGGCCGTTGTGACCCGCTGTGCTACCACGCGGGGGCCCCTATTACCTATTTCTCTACTTCCGAAGAAGAATGTTTAGACACCAGTGAGGCTAAACCAGCGCGTTTGTAAACCATAAACACTGTTACACGTGAATTCTATATATAAGATTCTTACTAAACGAGATTTTTGAGTATCTTATAAAAAAGGTTTACCCAGACCCTTAAAAACTTTATTTCAGTTGTTTTTGTTGTAGCGATAAGGATACTCCCCAAGAGTCTTGGGCAGTGTTATCGATGTGGATGGTCCTTTGCCGGATGCAGATCCAGTACATTCCGGTAACAAGCACCATTAAGGTATTAGCCCGACCATCTCGCGAACGATTTATTCCTTTAGTATTTCGTGTCTTGCTTTTGTCTTTTGCTCTCTATTTATCTATCAATCCTTCGAAATTGTTCAAGATTACGAAATGCTAGCTTTCTTAGTCGTAAAATGCTAGGGAAAGTTTTATTTTATTCAGTCCGTATATATACTTACTCTACATATAATAAGCTTGACTAAAAGTTCATAAAAACACGCTTAAACTTCCCAGCTTTGCGAGACTTTAAAATGGTAAGCTACACAAGTCTTATAAAGTTTTTATTTTTATTATAGTACTAATATTAAGAAAGTTTAGCCAAAAGCTTCCGTGTACTGAATTTCTCTTAAAACTTGAATAATGTCAAATTATCGGAGTTGCCATGGATATTTAAACCTTATTTTTGTTTGAAAGAAGAAATAAAGGCAACTTGTTGTTTGTCAGCCTGCTAGTTTTGCGAGATTGTGGGCTCAAAATAGAGTTCAGGGTCCTAGCAATAACTCTATGTGACTATTATCATTATGATAAGTTTTTTCTTATTTGAAATTAAGTTTTTTATAATTTTTTTCTTGTATTCGAACATTTTCTTCTATTATAATTAAAAGCTTTTTCAAATATTTTTTTTTGTGTTTTGTGAAACGCGCTAACTCAAAACGAAAATTATTACAGGCTTAGAGTAGCTCTGATTTAAGTTTCTTTGTAAATATAGAACTTCGCATTCTTTCATAAAAGTTTCCGTTGGCGATTGAAAATAGAATTTTAGCAGCATTTAATTAGCTCTTCAAAAAAAAAAAAAGCTTCAAGCTCAAGCTAAACCAGAACTTTAAAAATTAACAAAAAAGCTTCTAAAAACATGAAAAAGCTTGTGACAAACTACAAAATTGTTGATATAAAAGCAGAAAACACACCATGATGAAGTGAAAAGTAATTCCAGAAAATTATAAAAGGCTCGGAAAGAAAATTATAGAGAAAAGCTCTCTTTTCAAATCTTTTTGAAATATAAAACTTTTAAAAGGTTAGGAAGGCCATTGAAACTGGCTTTACTTCAATAGTGTCATAACTCAAAAAACATGACTTTTGAGTTAATAACATATCATGTGCTATAAAAATGAAAATATGCCTTTATATGGGCAACATATGTCAGTTAAAATCTTTCAGTGGCTCTCCTGGAAACTTATGTTTTTTGAGTTATGACACTATTGAAGTAAATGAGCGATATAATGAGCTCTCCCACAAATACATACGTACTATGAAACCTAAACAGTACATCACATCATCAGTTGGTTCAAGGGCTGATCATTGTTTATCAAGATCCCTATTAGAAAAGCTCTTGATGTAAGTAGCGTTTTAAAATAGAGTTTATGGAAAGCTTCTAAGTAAGCTTTTATTAAATTTGATCTAAATTTCTTAAGGAAAAATATTCCTGCTGGCCTTGCATATGACTTCACGCACACATGTATGAATAGCACGCCATTGTGCTCATATACATATGTATTATTCAATAAACGAGCATTTGATTCGATTGTCATGCGTTGCATTTGAAATCATTCTATAGTATAGAATCTATACAACATTTAATTTGTTTATCAGCATTTTTCTTTGATTTGATATTATTTTGTAATCTCTGTCACGCCGTAAACAGCACAGTGGTTGGTTGTCAGGAACAGCTGACAGTAACGTTTTACATAAAAACATGATTTTTGGTGAATAAAAAAGAAGAAGCTTATGAATATACACAAATGATTAATTTGTATACATATTTGCAAATATATATATGTATATCTATGTATGTGTATATCAATATATGCACATGCAGAGGCTTTGTTAATATAGCGCGTAAGCTGCTACAACCGGCTTTTTCAAAAAAAATAACTAAGCGTATAAATATATAGGAATGCCAACAACTCGCACGTAAGCTTCGTAAATTAGCCAACACCAAGCCGGCAGTGTTGGTAACGCCCAAAAACGCCTAGATGTATGCTTCCACACATAGATTTGAACAAAAAAAAAACAATGTATACGTATGCACATATAGTGTGTCTGAAGCTGCTTCATTAAGTACATTTTACTATCAGCGCCTCAAGCTGTGTATTTAAAATTGCTTCTTAAGTGAGCAAGCTTGATTTTTTCATATGTATGTGTCTGCATTTTTGCGTCTAGCGGCTGTCACTCCGCAAAAGATGAGGCGTTGCATTGTATATGAACTTAGCAAATGAATACAGCTGTGGCCCAAAAATTAGGAGCACCAAACATTTACGAATTTGAGTAATAATAATGCAGTAAAACTATTTACCAGAAGTCACTCTTAAAAATAATCTACCTACGTTTGCGCATATGCATGAGCTCTGCAAATGGGGCCTTCAGTTATTTCACGCGGGAGTTTTGTAGATCGAGAGTATCAGTGTATCTGCAACGCGTAGTCCAAGATCGGCCGTCCAATTATTTTTATGTCGTCAACAGTTCTTTTCGTCTTTTCCCCAAAAAGCTGCCAACAGCCACTTGTATGGCCTTCAGGAATCTTGAGTTTCCAACATTCTGAAGGACTATAACCTAAAGTGGACGAACAATTGTTATCTTTTTATGTCAAGTTTATTTAATAGTTATTTTACGAAGTCGAAAGTTAGATTTTCGAAAATACTAAAAGATGTTATATAATTACCTATCCAAAACATATGTATGGTTTTTCGAACTAATTTCGCAAAACGGAGTAATTTTCTTTTCGCTTATGGCTTGTTCTTAAAAAATTGGGTTTGGCTCTTAAAATGGTTAATGCTCTTATGAATGTAGGCGGTTTTTTTCAAAATCTTCATAAAATCAATCCACTCACACAAATTTTTTCGAAATTTTCGATGTTGAAAAAGTGGTCGTGGTTTATTTTCATGTTCAATTTTTTCGATATTGATATATTTTTGGTTCTGAAAAATAAGTACACTAAATTTAGGAGATATATCTAAAATTATCGTTTTAGCGGACGAATATGTTTTAATCGAAATCTTTTTCGGCACTAAAAAATTTTTATATGGGGAGGCCTAGATCCCTTTTTTTGCAGTTACAACCCTTAATAACGTGTTAAAAAATTGTATTTTAAAGAAATAACTGCGAAACCTTGTTAATGTGGTGTACTTGTTTTACTATACACAGCTGTAACGTACACACATGTAGAACAGCGAGCAGACAAATTGCAGTGACATATTTTCTTTCTAATTTTGTCAATTAAGATCTTTTTATATTTTCGATATTTTAAGAAAAAATGCCTATACATTTTTTTAGCTGAAACCATCAAAACCAATTCTGAAAACGTTCTCGAAAAATTCGAAAAAATTTTACGAAAATTTAGAAAATTTTACTTCGAGCTCTCTGAAATTTTTCTGAGTTTATTTTAGCATGATCACTTTTAGTTCACTAAAAATTTCAAAGACCTCCAAATAAAATTCGAAATTTTCGTAAAATTTTTTGGAGTTTTCGAATATTTTCGAACATCTTTTCGAGATTTATGTGCAAAATTTCAATAACAGAATTAATAGAAAATTTGTAATAAAATACCAAAAGTAAAGATTCCTTTAATTCAACTGACGAAATTTCAAACAAATTCCCACTGCTTTTTTTCTGTACGCTGCTGTATACATAAATATCTGAGTATGTATATGAATGTAGTCCTGTAGTCTCAGTAATGGATTTGTGGCCCAGCAAAAGCTCTGATTGCTTTGATTTTTCACCAGAGGCGAGACTGACTGATAGAATAAGAAACTCAAAACAAAAAAGAGACAAAAAAAAATGTTGAAAAATTATTTTGTTACTCTTGTTGCATGCTAACGCGTGCATTGCTTGCAGCTTACTGCACCAATCATGTGGCCCTATGCGTCTATTCAATTTATGTAGATGAATTGTTGCTGTTGGTTCCATGCAAATGCCGTGCTTCATTAAAAGAAAAGAAAAAACAATATATTTTTATTATGCGCCTGACAAATGATGATACTTTCTTCAACAGGCTCGCGTGTTCGCTACGCTTAAGCTTTGATTTACTGCCCAACTTTTTTCACTCTTTTAAAAAGTAGAAGCATTGCATCTTGAAAATTTATTAGCTTAGCATATAGGTAAGTATGTGTGTACATATGTATGTAAGTGTTGTCAAATTAAAGCTGCTGTAAACTTCTTTTCGAAAAAAGGAAAATCCATTTTATTGTTGCTGTTTGCCGCTTTGACTCTATTTAGCACTTTTCGATTCATTATTCTTTCATTAAAATGCCATATGTTAGGGTCAATGCATTACATTTATAGTTTGCTGAATAGCTTAGCTTAACAAACAGCTCACATACACACACACACACACACACACAAGCCCATGCACATTAACAAAGTCCTATAGCGTTTTTCATAAAACATTTATCCAGCTACCGATCTGTAAGGGGATTAATTGATTGCTTTGTAAATTCAATTTTATGTTGGAGCTATAATTAAATGCTCGTATAGGTATGCGTACATACATACGTGAGCCACATTTACACACACACATATCTAAAGCTAACACAATAATGTGCACATAAGCTCACGCACCAATGCACCACATTTATTATTTTGTTATGCTTAGTAAGAGCTAATATTGTTTTTATTACTTTATATTTGTGTGTGTTTGTGTGAAAGTTAGAATTGCTGTTGGTGTTGGAAAATAAGTTGAAATTATATTGCATTTGTTAATTTTGTGTAATAAAAATAAGCAATATTTCATTCGCATAATAGAAATAATAAAAAAGGAAATAATTGCTTTGATGCGTCTGGTATTTTTCTTTATTTTCAAAAAAATTTTGCTTAATCTTGAGAAGAGGGGAAGCAACATAAAACAAGGAAGCAAAAGTTTCCCCTTTTGCTGCAACGCCTCTGCAGATACACTGTACCAAAAGATGAGCGAAAAAAAGTTTCAGTTTGCCTAGGCGGAGGAAGGGGTACCTTAAGCTTTTTTCCCTAAACTCCCCACTTTGCACTAATTGAACATCTCTAGCACTTATGCAGAAGCTCAAGTCTATATGCCATTTTTTACAGCAGTGCCAATATCCACTTCAGCTGATACGATGTTCATCTGTACAAGGGCAGACTACAGTTGATCAAGTACAGTTCCAATTATATCCATTCGGGAAAATAAATCCGCCTGTGATTTTACTAAGCTTTGGAACACAGATGTTTTAAGTTTTAAAATAATTGAAGTCAATCGCAATCGAGGCCAGGAATTCCCACATCTTCCTCGAATACACCACAATCGTCGCATTATTTGCCACTTGACTGTCCAAGCAGATGCTGAATTTTTCAACCGTAGAAGTGCTGCAAAGCCGTACAGTGATCTGACAGCTTGAGCGCTCGGCTTGCATTGAGATCTTGACAGCAAATCACACACCGGCCTTCCCTTCCACCGGCGACCTATCCGTATAGTAATTAAGCTGTCGACTATACCAGTTCAGTCCTTATACAAATTTATCATACGAAGAGAAAAATCTATGTTGAAGCCCGCACAGAGTAAAAGTTGTGACAAAATAAAGGTTGATCAGCCTTTTGATAAATTCAAAGTTGGTAAGAAATTAGACAGCGCATATCCTATACTTAAAACCTGATCGATATCCAATATATCAAAGAAATGTGGGTGGGGCTCTTAGAGCACCGCTGAAGGCAAACATTGCTGTGCGTTCCACCAGATCAGCGCCTCATTGAGGAGTACCTGCTTGACTACCAGTTGTTGCCAATGGCAGCTAAAAATTGCTTCCGCCAATTGCTTTGTGAGTGGTAATGAGCTGTTATTTATCTTTACTCCAAATGTTGGCGGTAAGTGATTTGAGAATTTTGTTACGGCTCTGGATTTCAGGCACAATTGCGAATGCATGTAGATTCTGATCGAACGTCACACCCAGTATTTTTGGATGTAACACAGTCGGTAGTCGTAATGCCATCGACGTGGATGCCCAGTTTGGTTGACATTTGTTTTTCCACGTTGCAAATAAGATCGCCGAGGATTTGCTCTGTGACATGAGGCGAAGAAACTGGAGAGACTAGTGAGGTGACGTTTATTTTATTGCATAACTCATCAATGGGTGGGCCGGAATCTGCTACCATTATCGTGCAGTCACCGGTGTAGCATACAATGGTAACTTCTTCAGGTGTCGAAGGTAGCTTCGATGTATAGACTTTAAATAAAAGCGGGCATAGGACACCACCCTGTGGCACCCTTTTTATATTTTTTCTGGGTACAATGTTACGTTTCTGAATTAAACCGTTGCTTGCCGACCAAACAGATAATTTGCAGTCTAACTTTTGGACTAGAAGGAACGATTGACTCTCCAAGTCTTGCAGTAACGTGCCCAAGGCGAATTAAGTACAAGGTGTTGTTATCCCAACAGCTGATTGCTTCTTCTTGACTATTTTAGATACAGCGCCTTGTACTTTAATATGTCAGTTAATCGAAAGCAATGAAAATTTTCTTTTGACATGACATTCTTCTGAACGGCGAATTGGTTGAATTCGCTTTGGCACACCTGGTATGGATTCGCCTTTAACGTGCCGTAATTTGTTATATCAAACGCTTTTGTCATACCTTTTAGTGACATTTCACTACTTAAAATATTTTTTTTTAAAGGTGGATCAATGTAAACTGGTTTGTAAATTTTTTGACATTATTTTCCTCAAGCCACTGAAATTTATTGGAAAATTGATTCAAGTGGACACCTTAGTTATTCTTTCTCAGTCAATCATCTGTATATTTTTCTTGTCTATTTTTTCTCCCAAATTATTTTCACCTTGGGCTTTCTCACCAAACTCAATTGCCTATCTATCATTTCTTTGTCTATATCGTTAATTGATTTTTCTTACCAATAAAAGCAGTTAAATCTTTTGTTACACTAATGACAGCGCAGCTTAGGTTGGATTCAATTTGTATTCATCCGTACTTCGATTCAATGCCATACGCGCGGATGCGACTACAATGCATCGTAGAGTTGCCATGCCATTACAAGATTTTGTCGAAATAGCTACACTAATGCATTACAAATCTGTCTTAACTTTTTCTTGGCTATCAAGCTAAATGAATTTTCCTTATTTTTTGTTTAACTAAATCCGTTGGCCTTTTTTTTTTTTGAATCTTTTACCAGTTTGCCAGTGGCAATTTGCCTCCACTTGCCATTTGTTGTTGTTGGGTATGCCACGAGTTATGGCATACTGTAAGATTTATCATTTCTTATTTTGTGCGTGTTTTTTGTTTTTAATTACATTTTAACTGTTTTTTCAGTAATTTTCTTTCAATGTGCATTTAATGATGTGGTTTGTTGTTTGCTGCGCTGCGTGCATGTGTGTTCGCGTGTTTTTGCATATATTAGTACAATTAATGCTTTAACACAATTTTAATGTTTTTTCGTCCTCACGCATTTTTTCTATGCTTTTTTTTAATTTTTTTTGTAATGTTTTTTATTTGTGATTTTTACACAACATTCTGTTTTTGTTACTTAAGCTTTTGTTGCACTCAAAGGCTTTTTTTGCGGTTGAATATTTAATTAATTAATTGATTTTAAATGTTGGATTATATAGTTAAGTGCGAATTACGTTTAGCTCACTAACCGATATCGATTTTTTTTAAATAATGATTAATGGCAATAACATTTTTTTTATTTATAATTTAATTCAGTGTTGCACAACGCCGGCAGAGCTTCGAATTAAAACGTAATTTTTTTTGGAATAGTACGTGTGAGTTCAAAGTGAATGATTAAGTATATAATTCACGTCAGAGATGTTTCCTGCTTAAAGCACAAGCGAAAACTGATTGACTGCTTGCTTTGCTGAATCTCTGTCGCTGCGCTCCCATGACATGTAGGTGACCGCCAAATAGTTTCCCGAAGCTCTGAAAAGCTCTCCTGTGCATCATTGATTTAATTAAAGAACCTGACCGATTTTATTCCGCCAGCGCTTTGGCTTTTATGAGCATACAAAAATATCTCCCTTAAATTTTTGTCTCATTTCTCACTGTTCTCAGTTACAATCTTAATTCCCTACCCAATCGAGCTCGAATCTCTCATTCCCTCATTTCTCCCGTTCCAACTTCCACTTTCTACGCCACTTCAACACCTAATTGCAATTCCACTCTGTCTTCTTTGTAAATACGATCACTAACTCAATATTGTATATCTACCAGGGGATTTCTATATTAAATACTACATAGATGTCTGTTGAGAAAATATTAGCTGATATGACGAACTTGTATTTTGCATTATGAAGAGGCGTAGCATTTCCTACTTTTCAAAGTGTATACATACGTATTTCAATATTGGACACACTACCATGAAGCTAAGTCGAGGCAGATTCGAAGGAATAGAAAGTAGAATTTTCATATTCATATTATGGGGGCGTGTTATCACCTCCTTTTCAAAAACTTTATGTAGCCTCTGTCCAGCATAGACACCAAATTGAACATTTCATAAAGTTTGGTTGAGATCTTTCGAACGCTTACAAAAATACACACACACACTTACTCGGGCGTGGTATTGCCCATTTTTCAAAACCATAAACAGATAGATCTGTAAAAACAAACGCTTCATCGCTATTGCGACTTTCTCTCTACCTGTGCATAGCTTCCTGCGCCAATGGTTACACTGACAAGCGGCTTTGAGTTTTTCCGCCTCTAAGCCTTGTCGTCCCCTAAAGAGACTGTGTATTTTTTCGCGTGTTTGTTCCACCTTCTCGAATCTATTGCAGCATTGTTTATATGAACTCGCAACGAAATTTTTTTATTTTAATAGTTTATAATTTCGATACACCTTTTCTTACACGTTCGATGGCACTCTTGACTTCAAACATCTTTTGGTAAGAACATACATAATCAACTCTGGTCTATCCGAATGTTCGAATAACGTAGTGTTTCGGTTGCGTATTTGTAATGAAAGATCAAATATCTTCCGATTTATACATATACAACTTTTACAGTATTTGTACATATGCATATAACTTTTTTAGTATTAATAAAAAAACCGCTGGGAAACCTTTAGCACTTCCCGTTACTCTTATACAGCTCTCCTGCTCTCTCTATTGCGATTCGTTTCTCGCTAGATCTGCAGCAAATCAAGCTACCTCACTACCGAGATAAATATAGATCCGCTTTTATCATTATGCTGGTTCAACTCTGCGCCTAATGCGCTTCTTCAGTCCATCCCATCATCCTTACTCCCAGCACCTTTCAAAGATTTCACCTTGGTTGTACGATTACCCGTGAGACGAGGTGACCATAGTGTTCTAAAATATTAATCAAGGTAAATATCCGTTCCTCGACGAAGCCTAAATTGCAGTGTTAAAGTCAAGGTTAAGGCGAGTTTATACAAGAAAATTTTTTGTCTTAAGTAGAGCTTGTTAAGAGCAAAAAATGAATGAATGAAGTTTAAAAATGAAAGCCTGTTTAAAGGGAAAATAATAGGGCAATTTAAAAGAGTGTTGTATTTTAAAATTTGAGTTGTGCCCATTATTTCCAATGTAATATTCTTTAAAGCATACCATATGCGGCGAATAGAATATCTTGTGAAACGGCTAAATATAATTACCTACCGAATTCAGCCGAAAAATGTCCTATTTTAGTACCTTTTTAATTTTCCAGGGTTGCATATCATCTAAGTTTAATTCTTAAACGCCATTCAACATAAACTTACCTAAAAAGAAAAGAGAAAGAAATACATAAGATTTTAAAATGCATGCTTCAATGAAAAGAAAATTAATTAATTTGAAAAATTTGGGTTTCTTCAGATTTTCACATTATTTATTAACCAGCTATCCTCTTTTCGTCATAACTCACTCTAATCATCAAGGGAGTTCAAGTTTTCTTCAACAGTCCCCACCAACTCAGTGGAGATCTTCCTCATGCATTGCCCCCACTTTGGGTACCGATAACAATAATTTATGAATCAGAGCTTTTTTTCCAGAAAACTTTTCTCTCGATTACAAGAATGGCCATGCCCTCTTCTCTCAACATCTTCCACGATGAGAGACTTAGAGAACGTAGAATTTTCTCGTCGAGAAATTACTTTTGGATTTGTTAAATAAAATATTTTTTGACTAAATAAAATGCTTCCAACATTTTTCCTCATTTTATTTTTTTTTGCTCCAGCCTACCCTAATTTAAAATCACACTTAGTACTAAAATAAATGCGACAACATCTATAAAGTCTCCTTATAGCCTCTCTGTTTCATTTAATTTTCTTTTCTTTTGTTTCTTCTGAATGATAAATTTGAAATTGATTACCTTTTCACATCTAACGTTAATTTAAATGACATCTTATGAGACAAATTGTAGCTCATCGAGTTACTCCCCGCTCATAATATTCCCATACAAGCAAATGTACACCCAAATACTGCATGGCAAACAGCATTAAGCGAAATATTCAGATTTTTTCAATATAAAGTTGCATATCTGAAGATTTATGTCATCAATAAAAAACTTTTTTTTTTGTTGATTTCGAATCTCAATTCCAGAACTTCTAAGTTTTTACGTTGCAAATGCAGCAAAACATATTTTTTTCGAACTCGTAAACTAACAAGACAATTTTCTAATGTCCTATTTAAATAAACATCATGCTATGTTCTTCCCTTCTTCAACTGCATATATATGCATGTACATACAAACACTTTTGTGCATCAATTAGAAGTGCAGGGCATTGAAAGGCATCATCAAGTTTTGCTCCTTTTTTCTATGGTCGCGTTTGGTATTTTTTTATGGCTTTGAAATTGTTATTTGAATGCTGGCGTTTTGCATCAAATGCCTTTTTACAATTTCGAATGCGCACTGTAGCTAACTCAGTGAGTTTTTAATGATAGTAAAAAGTAGTAAAAATTGCTTTTTATTACTTAACACTTTTTTGATGAAAACATATAAATAAATGCACTGGCTTATAAGTAGCTTTGTATGTGCACATTGATTTGAATGTGAATAGCCGGCAGGGAGCTCAACTCATTAAAAGTGAATTATAATTTAACTACTTTTTTGCTACTTATAACACATCATTATGCCATTTTGATATTTGGGAAGTTTTTCCCCAAAAAAAAAACTCATAATTTTTCGTTCAAAAATAAAGTTCATAAGCCTAGCTCTAACTCATTTGGGACTAGTTCGCTAACCTTAAATTTATATCTCCTTAGCTAACAGTTATTTGATTAAGAGTCATCTGGAAACATTTGATTGTTTGCGATTGAGAGGAGATGCTCCGGCAGAGAAGGTATTCTTGTCGGCACCCACATATGGAAGGAGAAGAAAATTTTTGGATGGACCAGTTGGATAGCACTTTGCTAGAGAGCCAAAGCAGTTCAGTAGTGGAATTCCCTAACTTATTACGATGCGATTTGTAGAGATTTTAATTAACGATTTTGTCGCTTGCCTTATCGATTGTACTATTCACCAACTTAGTTTTAACGACTCGAAATAGTTGATATTTAAATATCGTTTTAATAGTAGAAAGATGGCATCACAGCTTAACGAAACCTAAAAAATGCGAAAAGCACAAAAGGAGTGCCAAAAATAAATAAATTCCGTATACCAACTGCTTTTAAAAGCCATTATTGTGCAATTTTTTGCATATTTTAACAAGAGGTAAGTAAATGAGGTATTCATTTTTTTTCTTTGTTGATATCGCGGTTATTCTTCTACCCCTTAATTGACCATCAAGTTGAGAAATAATATCATGAGCCAAGTCTGGGGTTAGTCAGTACAGCTTTCGAAACTCCGTTGCATTCAAGTGGAATGAGTTATCTACTTCTCTAAAAAGGTGTCTGTCCACTGGCGATGGAGTTAGTAATTCTTCATCTTGTGATAAAACGTACGCCAATTACTCAAATGCCATTTGATTTATAAAGCAGCTTTTCGTGTTTGAAAGTATTTAAATAAACTTCCGATTTTCTTTTTTAACTAAAATTGCCAGAAATATTAATTTCGTGATTTTTAACGCAGCCAATTTACTTGCCGTTTATTTAACAACACAGCTGATCGCCGATAAACAAATATCGATACAAAATATTTACTGAATAACGAAATCGTTATAGTTGTCGATTCGCAAATAAATCGATGGCAAATGTGGTTAAAAAGTTAGTGAATTCCACTACAGATTAAGAGTTAAATGAGTGGCTAAGTAAGTACGGCCAACTTCACCTAAGATGTTGGGTTCAATTCCCGGACAGAGCAGCATCAAAAATTTAGAAACAAGTTTTTTCAATTAAAAAAGTATTTTTCTAAGCGGCCTCAAGATTCGGCAGTAATTTGACAAACACTCCGCCATCAAAAGCTTCTCAATGAAAACTCGTCTGCCTTGCAGATGCCGTTCGGAGTCAGCGTAAAACATGAAGCTCCCTTCCTACTAATTTGTAGGAAAAATTAAAAGGGACTTCCTGCAAACCTGCTTTAAAATCATTCTAGTAAGAGAATTTCAACGCGAACATTTTACCAATTCCATGCTTGTCTTCTCAACATAACCCAACTTTTAAAAGCAATTAAAATGTTTCTCTACAGGGTGCCTTGACATAAGTATATGTTATGTTGGATGTGCTTATGTATGTATGCATGTATGTATTTAACTTTGTACTCATGTCATCATGCGTGTCTATTAAATAAGTTTATTGTCTGCGTGTGCCTTTATAATAAATTCTGTAAATTGCTTTTAGCTTCAAAGCGTAAAATTACTTTTGTTCGAAGTTATCAGCGTTTTGAACGATTCCTGCTATTCGTTATTAGATTATTCTATAAACGACGCTTATTTAATTGAAAAATCTTTTGAGTTGCCAATTTATAAATACCTCACTTCTATTGATTTGTTGCTTGTTACAGCTTGGCATGAATGTAAAAAACAGAAAAAATTTGGTGGCAATGTTTGGATAGTAAAGCGCTTTTGCTACGCATTTTCGAAGCAAGCTGAATAGTTTCTACACTCATCAAAAATATGCGAACATGATCAAACAGCTATATACTTGGAAATATATGTACATAGTCTTTAATATATTTAAATTCGAAAACTTTTCGAGATTACTAAAAAGAAATTTCTTAAAACTTTTTCAAAGATACTAATTTATGAATTTATTTTATATTTAACTTCGAAAATTTTTCGAACATATATATAAAACTTTAATTTTCAAAAAGTTTTTAACTAGCTGCTACCGTAACGTGCCGTATACCCAATCTAAGTTGAAAAATGTTTGCCGAAATGTATGCTACATTTACAGTATTTAATTTCGAAATACCTTCGAAAATATTAAAAGGATGTTTTCACAAAATTTTTCTAAAATATTTTTTAAGAGCCTGTAAGGAAAAAAAATTTTTTTATTTTAAAGCATTTCGAAGATTCTAAGACCCAATTTGGCAAACATTTGGAAGGGTATTTAGTTATTGTTAATATAAAAATTTTATATTTCAAAATATGACTCGATATTTTTTGCGAGCTACTAAAATTACATTTTCGAAAACATTTTTAAATAAAGTCGAAATTTGTTCTATTTATAAAGCGTTTTTCAAAATAACAAAAATTTTTTAAAAGTCATATCTAAAAGTCCTACGCGCAAAAACTTTTCCAAAAGTATTTACTTAAATGTATTATGATTCTATAAATAAATAAATAAATGCAAGGCGCGATAGACTCCAAGAGATTTTCTTCCAATTTGCGTCGTTCTCCTTTTTATTTTTTTACAAATTGGTGGGACGAGACCGACATGTTTTACGCCGACTCCGAACGGCATCTGCAAGGCTGATTAGTTTTCACTGAGAAGCTTTTCATGCCAACAATACACTCGGAGTGTTTGCTAAATCACTGCCGAGGGGCAACCCCGCTTAGAAAAACTTGTTTATAGTTAAACATCTTTTTTCCAAATATTTGATGTTGGTATGCCCGGGGTTTGAACCCACCATCTTCGTTGTGGTAAGTGGAACACGCTACCACCACACCACTGCAACAAATTAAATCGTCTTCCCATTAGGGAGAGAAATGAAATGCTAACCAAACAGTTCTTGTTGAATACCCAGAAACCTGGCCATCCCAACAGACATCTGATTGATGAGCCTACATTGCCCAGAGGCTTAAGGAGTCATCTCCGTAAGCATTATGAGGAAATACGGCACCTGAAAACACAGCCGTATGAAGCTAAAAAACACAAGCAGGCCCTCAGTGAACTCCACAAACAGGCGTCGGACCTCTATGCCACGAATTGCCCGGTGAATCATGTACTCAAAGAATAATACCCAAAACTAGCAGATGAGGAACGCACTCTCCCTAGGGAAACGCGAGTCACTCTAGCTCAACTTCGATCTGGATACTGTAACAGGTTAAACTCTACCCTATCCAGAATCAACCTCAAAATACAAAAAAATGTCAGCTTGTAATTTGTCCCCACATGACACCACCCCTGTTGAAACAGCAAGTTTCCTTGGACTCCCGTTAGAAGACATTGATGATAATTTGTGATCGGTCGCACCTATTGGATGGGGCGAAGCACTGCTACAACAACAACAACCACACCATTGCGGCCGCCATTTATTATTTTATATTTTAAAATATTTTACATCGAATTTTTTTCGAAGATACTGCAAAACGTAAAATTTTTTCCGAAAACACGAAGAAAATATTCGCAAACACCTTCAAAGTAATTTGGTTGGCATGGTGTATTCATAATTTATATATTTTAATATGTCATTTCGAAAAATTTTCGAAGATACTAAAATTTTATTTTCGAAAATATTTTTGAAGATAGTTAAATAAACCTCCAGTAGAATTTTCTAATTTCACTTATTTATAGTTTCAAAATCTATGCGGATATTACCCTCTACCACAAGTCTCCTAAATTTTTTCACGTTAGGTGATGCTGTTAACTTCAAACATCCTCTTTCTCTATGTGAATCGATCTGATTGTGCGAGTGAAATGATGGAGCGTATTGGATGCATATTCTTGAAGCGAATAAACAAATATTCTTCGAAATGCATAGATAGCATAAGCATTCAATTTTGAACATTTCTTAACTATATAACATAGCATCGAAATTATTTTCTGAAAGAATTTTGAAACAAAAGTTATTCTTTTGTAGCTCGTTTAGCCAAAGAATTCTACTACTACCGCACACCTGCTGTATCACGTGCTTAGCATATTTAAATAAATAACAAGTTATCAATAACAAAAGGCGCCACAATTAAGCACAGCATGTCAGTGAATATAAAGGAATGCCGCTGCAGTTAAGTCATTAAATAATCAATAGTTAAAAGAAAAGTAGAAATAATATTGACAACTCACGCAACTCATTGATATAAAAGCTGCATAACAACGCCGCGCATGCGCAAATGCAGCAAATACTTGATATAATAAAATTTCAGTTTATATAGTGAACTAACTTCCTGTGACTAGAATATAAGGAAATCGTAAAACGGGAAACACTGCATGCCTCACCATCTATAGTGTGAAGTATGGAATGAAAATAGATAAATAACAAGTAAAGGTGTCTAAGTTCGGGTGTAACCGAACATTATGAACTCAGCGTGAGCTTCAACTGCACATCTCATTTCAGATAAATTACTTTTCTACATAACACGGGCATCGCCGTTTAAAAGAAAAATGTCTCCCCATTTCCTCTTACAGTAAAACTTGATAAGTGAAATATAATTGATTCAAAACAAATTTTGCAAAGTTATAGCTTATTATTCTAGTCTACGACCCTTTTAAAAATCTTTTAAATAAAAGTTGGCGTGATCTTTAACCGATCTCGTCCATTTTTCCCAGAATTATTTCTTGCTACAGGGAAAATCTGTGTTCCCAATTTTATTACGATCCGCTTGCGAAATGTAATACCATTGATATAAAGCTCTTTTTTGTTATTTTATTTGTGCACGACCCTTTTAAAAATCTTTTATATAAAATTGGGCGTGGTCCTTAACCGATTTCGTTAATTTTTCTTCAAATAATTCCTTATAGTAAAGGCAACCTCCCTGCCGAATTTTGTTACGATAAGTTTAACGATTTTTGATTTATGATTAATAATATTTGTTAAATTGATTTTATCACAAGTGGGCGGTGCCACGCCCATTTTAAAATTTTTTTCTCAAATTTTTATCTAGAGTCTCAATATCAGACCACACTCAAATTTCAACATTCTAGGTGTATTATTTACTAAATAATCAGGTTTTTTGTGTTTTCCAAAATGCTATATATTTAAAAAGTGAGCGTGGTTATCATCCGATTTCCCTCATTTTCAATACCAATCTATGCTGGGTGCAGATAAGCTCGTGTATCAAATTTGGTATATCAATATTTACTCAAATTATCATGTTAACGGACAGATGGACGCAGGGACGGACATGGCTCAATCAAATTTTTTTTCGACACTGATGATTTTAATATATGGAAGTCTATATCTATCTCGATTTCTTTATACCTGTACAACCAACCGTTATCCAATCAAAGTTATATATAAAGTATATGGGGTATTCCATCCCATTTCGACCAATTTTGAGCCCGACCCCTTTAGAATTGGCTGAAAGTTTTTCACCTTTTTCTAGCTTACGAAAGACGTTTTTCAGAAGTTTTTCAAATTTTTTCATCAAACTCAAAAAAAGTTATGAATTTTTAAAAAAAACACCGTTTTTGTTTTCAAAATGCTATAACTTTTTCAAAATATGACCGTTTGGGATCTTTTTTTTTTAAATTTGTTTTTAAATGTACTTTTCGGAAAAAATTCAAAAAAATTTTTTAAGTTTTTTTTGTAATTTTTCAGTTTTTCGAGATTTTTCGAATTTCGCCCTTTTTTTTTGTTCTCATAAAAAACTTCAATCAATTCTGCAATCATCTCCACTAATCCCGGAGTGGGCCGAGAATTTATTTAATTGAAAAAAAAAACATATTTAAAAAAAAAATGATCCCAAACGGTCAATTTTTGAAAAAGTTATAGCATTTTGAAAACAAATACGGTGTTTTTTTTAAAAATTCATAACTTTTTTTGAGTTGGATGAAAAAATTTGAAAAATTTCTGAAAAACCTCTGACGTAAGCTAGAAAAAGAAGAAAAACTTTCAGCCAATTCTAAAGGGGTCGGGTTCAAAATTGGTCGAAATGGGATGGAATACCCCATATATATATAAAAGACAACAACTTCCTCGAGTAAATTACAATCTTCAATTCGTTAATAGCCGTCAAGTAAGTGAACTTTAAAATTAGCTAAATTCAAGACGGACACTTATAGTGAGTTCGTATTTTAAGTGGCAAGCTTGTGTGAAGAACAAAGTAGGTGCGATGGACACGCAGACCGAGGAGCCGATATACAGCAAAATTGTTATGGTTTCAGCTTTGTGGAGATTTATTTGTTTTATATTTTCTTTGATTCTTTAGCTTTTTGTTTTCAAACGCCTTTGTTTGTTATACAAACAGAGAGCACGCACATTCAGCGTGCCACATATGTCCCACGATATTGCTGCACATGTGAGGCGTTGTGATGTCTGAAATTTAGCTGTTACCGACAATACAAGATAACTTCATCTACGCGCTTGCCGCTCTAGCCACGCTGCCAAGACCACACAAAGACAAAATTAACTTAGTGTTTTGAACCCGTAATTGTGGAATAATTAGATGAAAAAGGAAATGAAGAAAACACTTTCTAGGTTTTTTTTTTTTTTTGTGTTAAATTTATATACATTTTTTCTGTACATACTTTAACTTCTCTTTATTTCCATGGCCCCCTGTTAGCAGATTTGTAAGCTTTAAAGCTTAGCTTTAGGTGTTGGGGCTTTTAATTTAATGGATGGTAGTATAATTACGCGCAAACTTTTTTCAGAGTTTTTTTGCTGTAAGATTTATTTTAAATACTCTGATATATTGCGAGTTTTTTCCTATTTACGTTTTGTTGTTGGAGTTTTTTTTTTCGGTTGACACTAGTTGCTTTTAATTTGGTGATTTGGCATTATCAAGCGTGAGGCAGTGAGTTTTTACCTTGCTCACCATTGAGGTCAGAAAGCAGGAACACGCTTTGAAAGAGGATGCAGTATGAGAGTATAACAACAGTGTCAGATATAAATGTAATTTTTCAAATTAATCAACGGCCTTGCTGCTTCAGTAACATCACAAGTATTCACACCTCTAGCATTAGACTGCGTTCAGTAGCCTCTCTGGCCTTCCTACCTCTACTTATCACTACACGTACCCCCACGGTAACGAGCGATCAGCAAGATTGCATATTCGTAGTTTGAAATGTGAGTAAAGTATTTAACTTCGTACATTTTTCATAAGTACAGACAACTTTTTATCGAAATTGTTTTCATAGGGATTGGAAAGTAGTCGTTTTATGTATCTGGAAAAATATTTCAGCTCGAAAATTTTTTTAAAATACTTAAAATCCTGCTTTTGAAACCATAATTTATATTTTTAAATATTCAGAAACTTTTTCGAAGAAACGACAAAACCTTTTTTCGCAAAGAGTCTTTCAAATATTTCAAAAATCAAATAATTTGAAAACTAATCATTCGTCTTTAAAAAAACCTCCCCTGAAGGGACCCAATGAATTCAGGCTATATATAATATAAAATAGGTTTTTTTCGCCGAGTCTTTGATGTCATGTTTGTCAAGTTCGAAAATTGTTAAAAATACCAAAATGAAAATATTTTTAAGGATATTTATTTGCATACACAACATGGTACCATTTTATAATTAAAAAATATTTAACATCGAAAATTTTCGAAGTTGCTAAAGATTCACATTCGATGCCTGCATTGTAACAAGCGCTTAGTCAGAATACCTATTCGAAATTCGAAATAAATAATCAAATGTTATTCCAAATGTATATACATATATACGTACATAATTTCTGAAGCATTTAACTTCGAAATTTTTTCGAAAGTACTTTACAACTTTTTTTCGCAAATATTTTTTAAATAGTTTCAAAGAGTTTGAAAATGAAATGTCGATTATGCTTTAAAAACATTTGAATTCGAAATTTTTTCAAAAATGCCAAAAATCCTACTCATAAAAATGTTTCAAAATTTTTTTTGTTGCGTACTCTAATGTATTATTATTATGCAATAACTCTTTCAAATACTTTCAAAGAGTTTGAAAACCAACCATTTGTACTTAAAAACAAGTAAGGAAGGCAAAGCTTCCAAATTACAGCTTGCAAAACTTTTAAATTACCTCCTTTTAAAAGTGGGCGGTGCCACGTCTATTGTCCAAAATTTTACTAATTTTCTATTCTGCGTTATAAGGTCAACTCACCTACCACGCTTCATCGTATTTGGTAATGAATTATCGCACTTTTTCGGTTTATCGAAATTTTCGATATCGAAAAAGTGGGCGTGGTTATAGTCCGATTTCGTTCATTTTAGATAGCGACCCGAGATGCCCAGGAACTTACATACCAAATTTCATTAAGATACCTCAAAATTTACTCAAGTTATCGTGTTTACGGACAGACAGATGGACGAACGGACATGACACAATGAATTTCTTTTTTCGCCCAGATCATTTTAATATATATATCTCTATCTCGATTAGTTTATGCCGTTACGGGGTACCGTTATGCGAACAAAATTAGTATACTCTGTGAACTCTGCTCAGCTGAGTATAAAAATTTTAAACCAAAAGTTTACGTAAACACCAAAACCCATACATTACAAAACATTTAAAAATGTATTTATTCGTCTACAATAATGTATTTTTATTGTATATTAGAAAAAAATTCAACTTCGAAATTTTTTCGAAGATGCTAAACATTTATATTCGAAACTACACATGCACTGTAGTAAGAACTCAGAAAGAATACATATTCGGAGTTTTAAACATTTGTTGTTCAAATATTTTTTCAAATGTTAATAATTTCTAGAGCATTTCTCGCAAAAATGTTTAAAAATATTTTCAAAAAGTTTGAAAACGGATGGTCGAATTAGAGCACGGTTTTAGTTCGAAATATTTTTAAAAGTAACTACTAAGACCCTACTCAACAAACCATGCTCACAAAATATTTTTTCAATTAATGCATTATTATTTTATATTGTAAAATATTTAACTTTGAAAATTTTTCGAAGATACTACGAAACTTGTTTTCTCAAATACATTTATCAAAATATTTTCAGAGAGTTCGTAAAATAGCCATTCATACTTGACAATATTTAATGTCGAAAGGTTGTTGAAGATTTTAAAATTTCATATTCGAAACGGCAACACGCACTGTAACAAGCGCTGAGCAAGAATGTATATCAAATATTCTTCCAAATGCATATATGTATGTACGTAAATAATTTCTAGAGCAATTAACTTGGAAACTTTTTCGAAGATACTACAAATCTTTTTTCACAAATTTTTTCTAGAAAAGTTTCAATGAGTTTAAAAACGAATCTAAATCAACAATCAAAACAGGAGGAAATTAGGTCTTTAAATGCGCAGTAAAAAAAAGTAAAAAAAGCTACATTAGTTTAAAAGTATTTTTCCAGTTATTACTAGCAAAGTGCATTAACCAGAAAGAATTAGTTACCTGAACTAATGCACACGGCTGCAGGAAGAGGGCGAATAAGAAAAGTAAGTAATAAGTTAAAAGGAAAAAGAAATTAAAATGAAAACAGAATAACTTTGAAAAATCTCTTTCTAGTAATAGAACTTCCACATAATGCGTAGCGTAAATAATAGCAAAAAATAAAAGTTGCCCTACGATCCACGCAACAAATGAAGTATGCAACGAAAGCTTTTCATTAGCAGCAACAGCAACGAGTAGCTATTATTAAGGTAAGTATGTAGGTCGACATTGTTGCATGTGTGTAAGTAAAAAGAAAAATAAAAATAAACAAGTAAGGAAGGCTAAGTTCGGGTGTAACCGAACATAACATACTCAGTTGAGAGCTATGGAGACAAAATAAGGAAAATCAATCTGGGGTAACCCTGGAATGTGGTTGTATAACATGTGTATCAAATGAAAGGTATTAAAGAGTATTTTAAGAGAGAATAGGCCATAGTTCTATGGATGAACGCCATTTAGGGATATCGCCATAAAGGTAGACCAGGGCTGACTCTAGAATTTGTTTGTACGATATGGGTATCAAATGAAAGGTGTTACTGAGCATTTTAAGAGGGAGTGGGCCTTAGGTCTATCGGTGGACGCCTTTTCGAGATGTCCCCATTAAGGTGGACCAGGGGTGATTCTATAATGTGTTTGTACGATATGGGTATCAAATGAAAGCTGTTAATGAGTATTTTGAAAAGGAGTGATCCTTAGTTCCATAGGTGGACGCCGTTTCGAGATATCGCCATAAAGGTGGACCAGGGGTGTCTCTAGAATGTGTTTGTACGATATGGGAATCAAATGAAAGGTGTTACTGAGCATTTTAAGAGGGAGTGGGCATTAGGTCTATAGGTGGACGCCTTTTCGAGATATCGCTATTAGGGTGGGCCAGGGGTGACTCTAGAATGTTTGTACTGTATGGGTATCAAACGAAAGGTGTTACTGAGCATTTTAAGAGGGAGTGGGTATGAGGTCTATAGGTGGACGCCTTTTCGAGATATCGTCATTAGGGTGGGCCAGGGGTGACTCTAGAATGTGTTTGTACGATATGTGCATCAAACGAAAGGTGTTACTGAGCATTTTAAGAGGGAGTGGGCATTAGGTCTATAGGTGGACGCCCTTTCGAGATATCGCCATTAGGGTGGGCCAGGGGTGACTCTAGAATGTTTGTACGATATGGGTATCAAACGAAAGGTGTTACTGAGCATTTTAAGAGGTAGTGGGCATTAGGTCTATAGGTGGACGCCTTTTCGAGATATCGCCATTAGGGTGGGCCAGGGGTGACATGTGTTTGTACGATATAGGTATCAAATGAAAGGTGGTAAGGAGTATTTTAAAAGGGAGTAATCCTTAGTTCTATAGGTGGACGCCTTTTCGAGATATCGCCATAAAGGTGGACCAAGGGTGACTCTAGAATGTTTGTACGATATGGGTATCAAACGAAAGGTGTTACTGAGCATTTTAAGAGGGAGTGGGCATTAGGTCTATAGGTGGACGCCTTTTCGAGATATCGCCATTAGGGTGGGCCAGGGTGACTCTAGAATGTGTTTGTACGATATGGGTATCAAATGAAAGGTGGTAATGAGTATTTTAAAAGGGAGTAATCCTTAGTTCTATAGGTGGACGCCTTTTCGAGATATCGCCATAAAGCTGGACCAAGGGTGACTCTAGAATGTTTGTACGGTATGGGTATCAAACGAAAGGTGTTACTGAGCATTTTAAGAGGGAGTGGGCATTAGGTCTATAGGTGGACGCCTTTTCGAGATATCGCCATTAGGGTGGGCCAGGGTGACTCTAGAATGTGTTTGTACGATATGGGTATCAAATGAAAGGTGGTAATGAGTATTTTAAAAGGGAGTAATCCTTAGTTCTATAGGTGGACGCCTTTTCGAGATATCGCCATTAGGGTGGGCCAGGTGTGACTCTAGAATGTTTGTACGATATGGGTATCAAACGAAAGGTGTTACTGAGCATTTTAAGAGGGAGTGGGCATTAGGTCTATAGGTGGACGCCTTTTCGAGATATCGCCATTAGGGTGGGACAGGGGTGACTCTAGAATGTTTGTATGATATGGGTATCAAACGAAAGGTGTTACTGAGCATTTTAAGAGGGAGTGTACATTAGGTCTATAGGTGGACGCCTTTTCGAGATATCGCCATTAGGGTGGGCCAGGGGTGACTCTAGAATGTTTGTACGATATGGGTATCAAACGAAAGGTGTTACTGAGCATTTTAAGAGGGAGTGGACATTAGGTCTATAGGTGGACGCCTTTTCGAGATATCGCCATTAGGGTGGGCCAGGGTGACTCTAGAATGTGTTTGTACGATATGGGTATCAAATGAAAGGTGGTAATGAGTATTTTAAAAGGGAGTAATCCTTAGTTCTATAGGTGGACGCCTTTTCGAAATATCGCCATTAGGGTGGGCCAGGTGTGACTCTAGAATGTTTGTACGATATGGGTATCAAACGAAAGCTGTTACTGAGCATTTTAAGAGGGAGTGGGCATTAGGTCTATAGGTGGACGCCTTTTCGAGATATTGCCATTAGGGTGGGCCAGGGGTGACTCTAGAATGTTTGTACGATATGGGTATCA